>NC_138884.1:47906654-48506654 GCF_965194825.1 Balaenoptera physalus | reverse complement strand
TAAGACAAAGGCCGTTTTGAAAAGATGGGAAAGAATGGTCATTGGAAATTGTAAAGGAAATAACAAACTTCTCATTACGTGTTAACAATAGAGTTTAATGCTTTATTTCTGTGCAATCTTATGAAATCTATCTTATTTTATAAAAATCTGAAAAAAAGGTTAGATTCCTTTCACATAAAGGTATCAGTTTGCTATTAATAGCTTTAAAATATGTTGAATGCTTTTGACATGAAAATCACGTACCTCGTTATCATTATTATCAAAAACATTTAGTGAGCATCTCCTATTTACAAAGAGCTGTGTTTGAAGAGTTACAGGGCAGGGCCCTGTCCCACAGACCTTTGATAGCCTGTCTCAATAAATACTTCATTCTTTCACTTCTTCCTTTGCGGTCGTTCAGATATCACAAAAAGAACATGACTCAGTGTGTTGGGGTAGTCAAAAGGACAAAAATACTGGGACATTTTGCTGCAATATTTTGTGCATCTCTAAATGCCATCCCTGAATAGCAACAATGATGATGACAAAATTACAACTGTCATTTATTGGGAACATACAATGTCAAAGCACTGTGCTAAGCGGTTTAAATAATCACTAGATTCTCCCAGCCACTCCAGGAGATTTCTCTCGTATTAGTCCCAATTTATACATGGAGTCTGAGCTTAGAGGGTTTAAGAAACTTCTAGTCTTTTAGTAAGAGGCAGAGCTTGAATTTAAGCTCAGTCCTGACTTCAAAGCCATTTTTCTAATCATTTTGCCCTGTTGTTTAGTTCTGCATGGTGTACAAAGAAGAACGTATTTATTTGTTTAAAACTTATTTGTTTGATATCTACAATGTGAAAAACAACACGTGTAAAATTCACAGGCAAGGTTTTAATTAAGAAGCAAATTTCAGGGGACTTCCCTGGTGGCGCAGTGGTTAAGAATCTGCCTGCCAATGCAGGGGATACGGGTTCGAGCCCTGGGCCGGTAAGATCCCACATGCCGCGGAGCAACTAAGCCCCTGCGCCACAACTACTAAGCCTGTGCTCTTGAGCCCACATGCCACAACAACTGAAGCCTAGCCCGCTCACCGCAAGGGAGAGCCGCAACTAGAGAAAGCCCACGCGCAGCAACCAAGACCCAACGCAGCCAAAAATAAAAATAAATTAAAAAAAAAAAAAAAAAAAAAAGAAGCAAATTTCAGGAGGGTCTTGTGCTGAAACACAAAGTGACCAGATCTTTATGTATTTTGTCAAATGTTGGAACCCCAGGTGATGAGAGACAGAAACATCAATAACTTTATGTGCCAGTTCACTTATCTATGTCTGCTTAGGAGATGCACAAAATTATTTGGGAAGACTGAAAATATGTGCTCTCACTGTCTCCTTTATCAACAAAACAGTGACATAGAAGTCTACTTTATTCTTCGGTTATTCTTTTAACAACTACTCAAAAAGATTTAGAGTAAAGGTTATTAGTGGTTGAAATGATTATTGATATGCTGAAATCCTCCAGGTAGACCCTGCCATCAAGCACCAACCTGATTCTGCATGAAAAAAGGGGTTTTCAGTGGAGATGGGAAGTTTCAGGCAGTACGTGTCATTCCTATTAAGTTCCTCAGTAAGCGGCCTCCCCGTGGTCCCTGCATCTCACCTGACATTCAGATTCAGTGTCAACATGATTCAATTTGAATGAAAAAAATATTTAAGATTTTCAGAAGAAAACAGAAATGGCATCTCCTACTATCTCTGTTAAGTGTTTTTGTGGGATGTAGAGTTCTTAATCACTGCGAAGATGAGGGAATACAGAAAGGAAACTAGTGTTCTTGTCTAAATGTCAGTTGAAAGAAGAATGCTCGGGACAAGTCTCTGTGTTTACCAACCAAAATTTGGAAATAGATGATTTTAAGATCCCATTTAATCTTGCTGGAGAGGGTGTGGAGAAAAGGGAACCCTCCTACACTGTTGGTGGGAATGTAAATTGGTTCAGCCACTGTGGACAACAGTATGGAGGTTCCTTAAAAAACTAAAAATAGGGCTACCATATAATCTAGCAATTCCACTCCTGGGCATATATCCAGAGAAAGCCATAATTCGAAAAAATACATGTACCCCAATGTTCATTGCAGCACTATTTTTTTAAAATTGGGGTATAGGTACTTTACAATGTTGTGTTAGTTTCTGCTGTACAACGAAGTGAATCAGCTATATGTATACATATATCCCCTCCCTCTTGGACCTCCCTCCCACCCCACCCTCATCCCACCCCTCTAGGTCACCATAGAGCACTGAGCTGAGCTCCCTGTGCTGTACAGCAGGTTCCCACTAGCTGTCTGTTTTACACATGGTGGTGTATATATGTCAATCCCAATCTCCCATTTCATCCCACCCCCCTTTCCCCTCCCTGTGTCCACACATCCTGCCAAGACATGGAAGCATCCTGAATGTCCATCGAAAGAGGAATGGATAAAGAAGATGTGGTACATATATACAATGGAATATTAGCCATAAAAAAGAACAAAATAATGCCATTTGCAGCAACATGGATGGACCTAGAGATTATCATAATAAGTGAGGTAAGCCAGTCAGAGAAAGACAAATATCATATGGTATCACTCATCTGTGGAATCTTATTTTAAAAAATGATACAAATGAACTTATTTACAAAACAGAAATAAACTTACATTTATCGAAAGCAAACTTATGGATACCAAAGGGGAAATGTAGGGGGAAGGGATAAATCAAGAACTTGGGATGAACATACACACACTACTATATATAGGATAGGCAGCCAACAAGGACCTACTGTATAGCACAGGGAGCTCTACTAAATATTCTGTAATGACCTATATGAGAAAAGAATCTAAAAACGAATGAATATATATATATATGTATAACTGAATCACTTTGCTGTACACCTGAAACTAACACAACATTGTAAATGAACTACACTCCAATAAAATTAAAATTAAAGAAAAAGTAAAATTGTAATGCAAAAAAATGTCTCATTTAATCAAAAAACAGTTTGGGAAAGAACCTGACCTCTACAACCTTAACTCCATTCTGTTGTATGGCAGAGATCTGGACAGATGCTTCTGTTGGTGTTTTTTTAAGTAGTTATTAAATATTTGTTGAAGGAATGTATGAATGAACATCTTTTCTTCCACTAGTCTGGATTGTACATTCCTTGAAAGCATAGACCAGCTTATTCCTCTTTTTGGTCTCAGCCTTTTGCTGCATACTACACGCTTAATACATTTTTATTGAATGAATACATTTGTTATCCCCATTTTACAGACAAGGAAACCAAGACAGAGAAAGGTTAAATAATTAGTCTTGTCACACGATTAACAAATGTTGGAGAGTCAGGATTTGGTTCCTGGTTTCAGAGCAGGAGTTCTTAGCCATAATGATAATATGTAGCAGATTAAAGACATCCACAAATTCTTCAACATTCCTCTCACCTAGAGGTGAGATCTTTGCCTCTTTCTCCTTGAATCTGGGTCAGTTATGGGACTTCTTGGGTCAATAGAATATGGAGGAAATATACTATCAACAGTTTTTGGGCCTAGGCTTTAAAAGATTGGCTGCTTTCACTTCTTGTCTCTTTAGGATATCTGAACTACCATGTAAAAAGTCTGACTACCCTGGTAGTCTCACAGAGGTGCTCCAGCTGAGATCCCAGCTGTGCTTGGCCTTCCAGCCATCCCCACTAAGACACCAGACACATGAGTGAAACCATCCAGTTTAGTTCCTCTGCCAGCTGAGTACCACCAAGGGACCTCAGTCAATGCCATGTGGAACATAAGAAACTTCCAGCAGAGTTCTGAATTCCTGATCCATGGAATTGTGAAAAAAACCGAAAAAAACCCAAAATAACAGTGATGATGATGACACCAGCAGCACCAGTACCACTAAGGCTGTAGTTTAAGCCACTAAGTTTGGGGTCGTTTATTATGTATAGCAATAGATAACTGGGAAGGAGGTATATATTTGAATGGAAAGATACAGAAATCCACAGACCTCAAGATGGAAGAATATCTGTGTGAGGAAAGAGAGAGATAAATAGAGTTACTATTGCTGTGGGAAGTTACTATAAACTTAGTCATATGGGTGACATACATCATGCTTTCTTGACACAGAGGCAAAATATGATGAAGATGAATGACTTATTCTGCTAAAAGTAGACTATGTGAGTAAATCTGGACTCATTTTGCTAATAATTTAGTTGCTTTGGTGGTAGAGGATGTAACAGAGAACTACCCTTAACTTCAAGTTTCTACTTGGATGTCTAACAGGTGTCTCAAATTTAACATGTCTAACACCAACTCAAGGTTTTCACTTTTTCTTCCCCAAACTACTACTCCTTCAGTCTTACATATCTCAACAGATGACAGCCATTCTTTACAGTTTCTCAGGTTCAAAACTTTGAAGTTTTAAACTCTGCCCGTATCCAATATTCAGTCCAACTACGGTTTCATCTACCTTACCTTCAAATTACAGCAGTTCTATGGGAAGGCAACAGGTTTTGTGTGAAGAAAAATGAGTCCCATGGTCAATTATATTTGAAAAATTGATGAGGTTTTTAAATCGTAAGATAAAAAAATTAGAGCTACCAAAGTTTAGGGTAACATGCTTTATGACTCAGACAATTTTTTTCCAAAAATTATTTGACCAGGATTAGTGTTACATGGAATAAACTTGGGGAAAACTGCTCTAGGCATTATATATCCTGTATTTAGTAAAGTATTTAATAGTCTTTATGACATGGTTGTGGACATGAAAGAGAAATGTGGGATGCATGAGAATATTGTCAAGTGGGTTTATATCTGGTCAAACAAACATTTACAAAAAGTGGTAAGGAGACCAATTTCAGCATAGAGAGGTTTTTTTTTTTTTTTTCTTTTTTTATGCCATGCTTAATGCCTTTATCACCAGATTAAACGGCATTATGGAAGCTTAGCAAATTTGTGGATGCCCACAAAATTGAAAGAGCTGGCTAATACATTGGATAGATTCAAAACATTTTCTTTAGATTGAAATGTTGAATTGAAAGCATCAAGATGATATTGTGCAGGTATAAGTAGAAAAAAATCTACATACTTAATTTTCAAGAGAAGTCTACTAATTAAACGTAAGATTGAGGTAGACTTGGCCTGACAGCAGTTTATGTGAAAAAGACAAGTTTCTGTAGTTGCAAAAAATGCTTATGCAATATTAAATTGCATTTATAGAGAAGTCCAGATAAACAGACTTGATAAATAAATATGTACATATCATAAACTTGCTCAAGGTATTTGCAGCAACACAGATGGACCTGGAGGCTATTATGTTAAATGAAATAAATCAGACAGAGAAAGACAAATACTGTATTTTTTCACTTATATGTGCAATCTAAAAAACAAAATAAATTAACAAATAAAACAGAAATAGACTCACAGATACAGAAAACAAACTAGTGGTTGCCAGAGGGGAGATGAACGAAATAGGTGAAGGGGCTTAAGAGGTACAGACTACCAGTTATAAAATGAATAAGTCACAGAGATGTACTATATGGCAGAGGAAATTAGTCAGTAATATCAAAATAACTTTGTATGGTGCATAATCTATAAAAATATTGAATCATTATGTTGTATACCTGAAACTAATAAGTCAACTATACTTCAATAAAAAATTTTAAAAAAATTCTCAAGACAAGGTTTTAGGCCGTTTGTTCATTTCAGAAGTCTCATCCCCTCTGCTCAATCATGCTACTTTTTGTTTCTCTCTGGTCAGCAACCTCCCATTCCCAAGCCTTGAAATTTTCTTTTACCTCAAGCCCTTTCCTCATACATTCCTTACCTTCTTGTTACTTCTTTTCCTCTGTCTTAGTTAGGATACATTAACTACTGTAAAAGCCCCACAGATTTCTGTATTAATCAGTGTAGGTATCAGCTATAATATAAAACCTCCAAAATTTCAGAAGATTAAAATAATACGAGATCACTTTTTACCCAGACAGTAATTTAATGCAAGTGTTCCTTGTTCGGTAGATCTCCTACCCTTATCTAGCTTCTGAGCTCAATATCTCTAGCAAAATTCTAGAATTAATTATTGATCAGATGGTATATAAAAAGGACAAAGTACATTTATTCTAATATTTTTAGCATCCAGCAAAGTGACTGGCATTCATTCATTGATTTAACAAGTACTTATTGAGTGCCAACTTTGTTTCAGCCATTGTTTTAGATTCTGGTAAAATGACAAGCAAGGCAGAAAATGTTACTGTTTTCATGGAGTTTATATTATGTGGGGAAGAGACAGATAATAGTCAGTGAATGAGATACTTTCTGATAATAATAGGGCTCTGAAGAAAATACAGCTGAGTGATGTAATAGAGATTGTGCATTTGGGAATTCTTCAGACTGGTAGGCTTTGTTGAAAAGATGAAGTTTGAACCAAAACCTGTCAAGATGGAGCTGGCCATACAGAGATCTGGTGAGAGGGTGTCTCAAGCAGAGGAAGGATTAGGCACAAAGGCTTCAAGCAGGAATGAGTTTGGTGTGTTCTGGGAATAGGAAAAGGATCGGAGATGAATTTGTAGAAGTAATGGGGGTTGAGGTCTTATAGGGCCATATAGGCTGTGCTAAGGAGTTTGGATTTTATTCTGACCTTGATTAGAAATAAACTGAGTGTTTTCAGCAGGGAATGGTATGACCTCATTTATGGTTTTCAAAGTTAGCTCTGGCTGGTGCCCAGAGACTAGGTTTTAAAGAGGGCTACAGCAGAAGCAGGGAGATCAGCCGAGGCAGGAGGCTGCAATAATGTAGGTAACAGACTTGGTTGAGGATGGTAACAGTGGAAAATGCACTGAAGTGGACAAACGTGGGGTATTTTTTTAGAGTGAGTGTTGACAGGACTTGTTGACAGATTTGGATTCGGCAGTGAGCAGTTGGTGCGTGGTGGTGACATTTACTGAGGTGAGGAACAGTGGTACAAGTTAGGGTAGAGGCGGGGGAATAAAGAGTCCTATTTTGAATATGTCAACTCTGAGGTACCAACTAAATATCCAAATGGAGATATCAAATATACGTATCTGAAGTGTGGGAGCAAGATTAGAACTGAATGCATCAGATTTGCGGTCATTGGCCTATTTATAAGATGGCCACAGCCGTCTGTAGCACCCATTCAAACAGACAGAAAAGTCTTCCATGCCTTGTCTCTTTCCAAGAAGGAAAGAAGTTTATCAGACTTATCTTCATGCTCATTGGCTACAATTGCATCACATGACCCTAAGTCAGCTGTTGGCAAGGGTAATGGGATCACCATGTTTGGCTTGTCTTAAGCAGAACTGGCCCCAGGGCTGGGGATGGGGCCAGCCTTCCCCAACTTATAAGGCAACATGGAGAAAGTGTAGAGGTGTGTACAAAATCAAGGGAAGCAGGAAAGAGTGGATGGATATTAGGGAGGCAATCAACATTCTAGCTAAAGCCCAATTTGGGCTAATATGGGCTAAAGCCCATAACCTCATGGAATATGTGTGAGACAGTGGTGTGAAAGCATTTTGTAAACTATAAAAACTACTTTACTACTTAAAATAGTTAAGTTAGTCTGAATCAGATTATCCTTAACATTTCTCCATTTCTCCATTTTACACAAGGGTTGCCAGTGCTCTGGCAATATTTGTTATTATGTTGTGGAAATATTTTTTCAAAACATTAAGAAATGAACACGAAAAATAAGTTTAGTTACCCTTAGCACATTTTCTTTCCACCAATAGATTTACATATGTTTTCCTCTTATCATACATTGCTAATGTTTTCTCATTTTTTATATTCACAGGCTCCTACACATGAAACATGGTATCATTTCAAAATCAGATATTTATGGAAATGAGATGTTCGTTAATAAAAGCCTGCAGAACTCTCTGAGGCATTCATTTGCGCATTGAGAGCAACACGTAAGAAAGTGACGTACGTACCTGAGGTGAGTTGTTGGCAGAGTTGAAATTATCATTTCACAATTTTTAAGGGCCTACAAGGTGGTAGGTCCTGATTAGAACATGTAACAAACATCATCTTTGACCTAGAATACAGGAATTACCAGTTCCAATTATAGGTTTAATGCACATTGTATTCTACTTGCTTTTAAACATCAAAACCGTAAATTTATAGTATAATGCAGTTAATCCACAGATAATTTTGTTCCATTTTTCTGGGTCTATATTTCCCCCATTTTAAAAGGAGATAAACTTTGAAAAAAAATAAATCTGAGTAGAATAAAGTTAACCAAAGTGTGGGGTGAATGTGGGGGGCTGGGAGTTATTTGTCACAGAGGAGGATGGAGCTCTTGTATTTTTCTTGTACCATGTTCTTTAACTCTTTAACTCTTCACTGGTACGAGTCCTTTACAGAAACTTCTTGGACTTTGTTGATGGTAAAGCAGGAATCACTGATTTTAGGCTGGTGACAGACTGACTTCTGTTGTCAAAGGCTGTTGGCATTGGGTTCCTGCCTGATACAAAAGGACACCGTTTCCCCCAATTTTTAAATAGATATTTCCTTTTATCACAAATGCTTTGGGGCAAGGCTCGTGGTTGTATTGTTTTGTTTTTAGCCATTTGTTCATTCTACAAATATTTATTGTGTGCTCACATGTGTTAGGCCCTATACTGAGGTTTTAAATAAAATAAATATGATCTTTCACTCTATGGGGCATATCCATTAGCAAGGAAGACAGTCATTAAACTAATAATCGGATCTGCACCTAACTTTTGTAGGGCCTGGGGCAAGAGGACAAATGGATGCCATGAATCAAATATTTAAATTTAAAAGTGATAAGCTCTGCCCTTGGCCCAATTCACATTCCCTTCCAAAGCCTGGAAACTCACCCCCTTGGGATGATCCTTGTGACCTGGGGGCTAAAGGATCCTTGCTCTCTCCCAGGTCAGTTGTGCCACCTGTGAGCCTGAGTAGCAACAGGGAACTTTTAGCAGAGCGCAGGAAAGAAGGGGGCAGGGTCTCGGAGTCCAGGGTGGTGACTGAACTCACCTGGCACTGGAAGAGAAAAGGACATTGTCCAGGTGTCCAGGGAACTGGGCTGGGAGGTCCTGTTTCTCATGCTTCACTTTCTCATCCCCTTTTAAGCGGTTCTAAGCACCTCTCTATCAGAGAAGCGAGGGATGGTGTGGAGTCCTCTGGGAAACGCCGTCTGCTTTGGGTGTTCTTGGGGAGGACAACTTCAAACAAAGGGAGCCCTCACTATCCATTTCCCAGGGCAAAGGCTAAGGTTCTCTTCTTCCCCAGCCATAGGCTCACTCGCTCTCAGCCCGGCGCCCTTTGGTCTGCATGGTCCAGCTTGCTCAAAGCATCCTTCTTCCGTAATTCACTCAAAAATAGACTGAACTCTCAACAGTCTTTCTTTGGAGACTGAGAAAGGAAAAAAAGGTATGTGCATTTTGATAGATGTGACATGTGTGATTCTCTAAAGCAAGGGGACTAGGACAGAATTCCTTCTGCCTGGGTTTAAGCAGGTTTGCCGGTCATTCTTACACATGCGTGTGTAGTTACAAGCCATGATAAGGGCTATGAAGGAAGAGACAGAGGGCTGGGAGGGAGTCTACACAGGAACCCCAGCTGGAGAAGTGCTGCGTATGAGCTTAAGTCAGGGAAGGCCCCCTGGAGGAAGTTACATATCAGCTGAGACCAGAATGTAGGCAACATTGTTGCCTAATCTGAGCAATGTTCTCAACTTAACTAACGGATTTCAGGGAAAGTTAGAGAGACTGCAACTTGGGTTTTTACAAAATATAATCTTCATGTTTAGTTTCTTTTTATAAAAGTAGTAACTGTTCATTACAAAAAGAATCAAGTAATATAGACATGTAAGGTTAAAAAAATGTAAGGACTTACTTTCTGTAAGTCCACCTCTCTGTAAATTTAAAATCAACAGTGTGATTTAATTTTCTCCTAGATTTCTTCTCATACATACACAAATTTTTATATGTATGTATAAAAATAATCACTTATTATTTTATAATCACTGCTTTAAGGTGGGGTCTCTTTTCCATCTCCATGGTAACTGCCAGTTGACTAATCACCTACTTTCCAACTCGGCAGTGGATTGAACATGTCCAATGTGTATTCTTTCCTAGGAGGTAGATAAAATGTGGATAATTAACTGCACCTAAAGCCAAGACCCATATAGTTTTTGTGTCATCCTGCATGAACCTGTCTTCTGGCCATGATGCAAAATCTAATAGGTTGGAAAAAAAATCTAATAGGTTGGAAATGATTGCAACGCAGTTATTATTCCCTTCCTTGATTTTTCCATTATTATTATTGTTCATGTTATTATTATTATTATTAGTTTCCCTTCCCTTATTTTCAAATGATACCCAGGTTGCTTTATTGTTCCCCTTTAAATGCCTGGGGACCCAGTCTTTTTTCCCTTTTTATCTGTAAACACACTTCAGGCCAATTCTGCAAACTATGGGCCACAACAAATAATGAACTATCTCTTGGTCTTATTAGCTATTGTTGCCTATTTTGGCCCCAGAACCGAATTTAGAAAGTCCTAAACCTACATTCAAATTTTGGCTTAGTCATTTACTGATGGTGTGAACTTGGACAGGCACCTTCACTCCTCAGTGTCCTGCTTGAAACACAGAATCAGCATTTGCTCTGTCCTCCCCTTAGGGTTATGGAAATATTACATTGAGATAAAGTGTGCGAAAAACTTTTGCAAACTGTAAAGTTTGCACCAATACTTTCTAGGATAAGCTTCCTCTTGACTGAGAGATCAATGCTTCACTCTGCTCTTCTTTTTTTTTTTTTTTTTATAAATTTATTTATTTTATTTATTTTTTGGCTGTGTTGCGTCTTCATTGCTGCACGTGGGCTTTCCCTAGTTGCGGCGAGCAGGGGCTATTCTTCATTGCAATGCACGGGCTTCTCATTGTGGTGGCTTCTCTTGTTGCCGAGTACGGGCTCTAGGTACATGGGCTTCAGTAGTTGCGGTACATGGGCTCAGTAGTTGTGGCTCGCGGGCTCTAGAGGGCAGGCCCAGTAGTTGTGGCGCATGGGCTTAGTTGCTCCACAGCATGTGGGATCCTCTTGGACCAGGGATAGAACCCGTGTCCCCTGCATGGCAGGCAGACTCTTAACCACTGTGCCACCAGGGAAGTCGCCTCTCTGCTCTTCTAATGACCATTCTCTAGGAAGCATGTCCTGAACCAAACAAGGCAAGGGATGGAAAAGTGTGCTCATTTTAATTCCTTCAACATCAAGATACTTGGTTTTCTTTTTATATAGAAAAGTTTTATATATAATTTTGTATATAGCATCCTTTATTTTAGTATATGGCCTAAAACTTATAAATAACCATCAGACAAATATTCCCCAAATTCAAACATACTTTCTCTATGGAAATTCTGATGGTAAGATGAAGTCAACCTGCATTTTTAATCAGTAGGCAGAGCTGACTTTTTTTATGGTTTATATAGAATTATGGTCTATTATCTATAGTTTGTTGCAAATAATGCCTAGGCAAGGGTTTAGGTGATTCATTAGGTGGTAATTTAGGTCCATGCATATTATTATTGTTAATTAATGATACTAAAAACAATCTAAATGTTGGCATAGGGAGAGGTGACATCAAGTTTGATAGACCTTCTTGAGAAGGTTCCAAACACCCCATAGATTTGGGGGTTTTGTTTGAGCAGCTTTGCTGAATACTCTCACAGTCTCTGAAACTGAAGCCAAGATGGGTTATCACTCACTTAATGTGTGGGCTCTTTCCTCCCACACCACCCTAACTGTAAATCACACAGTTTCACCCTCTACAGCCAGCATTTAATATATCTGACTTTATTGCTTTCCATTTTACGAAAATTAATTACAGCTCACATTCTGACACTGAAATTAAAGAGTAAGCACTAAATCTTGTACACAACAATAGGGAATTAAGAGAACATTCTTTATTATCAGAATAATGGGGTACTTGTTTTTCTTCTCTTAAGGCACTGGGCGGTGAGATAAAATCAGATTTAAACAGACATCATCCCTCCTTAACTTGTGACATTGCAACGTGAAAGACAGAATAGAATTATATTTTAATTATAAAGCTCTGACTCTTTATGTTTTCTCCAGAGGGATATAGTTTTGTGATAGCACTGTAGGCTATGGAACTCTGTCCTTGCAGGCTGTCTTACCAGGAAATAAGGAGATGTAGGAAGTGAGACAACTAATCTCTGCACCAATAGTGGACCAAATTCAGTGGATTCTGTGAATGCCTCCAACAGAAAAAACATTTGTCGAGAAAAGTATCAAAGAGCTTGAGATGTATATACATGGCGTAAATGTGCTATTTGTGATAGCCTACCTTTGGCTATAGGTTTTTCAAAGGCAGCAATCATGTAGAATATCCAACTTTATAGGCACTTTACAGAATGTATTTTCAAATATATCATTTCATTTAACACTCACATTAATCTAGTACAAAAGTTATTTTTTTAATAGATCAAGCAAGCAACTGTGTTTAACTCATATAATATCAATATATCTCAGAGGTTTCTAAATCTTTTTCTTTCTGCCATGGATCCATTAAAAAAAACCATATGATAAACTCTAATATATAAAATTGGGAGTGAAAACATAGAAGGGGTCAGATATCTGTTCACTTGGTCTTCTCCAGTCCTTAGCTACACTCTCTGAGGCACTTCTTTGGTGATCTGTGGAGCACAGTTTAAAAATTCATAGTATAAAATTTAAAGTGTTTAATAAATGTTGTTGTAAACAGCAGCAACCTCAGGGGCAAACAATCAGAAAATACTAGCTTCACAGCTAGCTTGAGGTTGTCATCATGTTGGGCTAAGCAACAGCCTAGCAGACTAGCTAGAAATTCAGCATGGAGATCTGGGGAGATGAGGTAGCCATAGTGAGCCTTGATAAGCTCTCCCATATCCCTGGTGGTTTAGAAGGATGCATGCTTGTAAAAGGCTATACACATTCTCAAAAGAGACTGGAGAAGGCCTAGCTCTCTACTGGTCCCTGGCTCAAAGTGAGGTCTAGAGCATGCTCAGAGGAGACATGAGAAGATCCAGCAAAAGGCAAAAATAGGATAAACTGACTGAACTTTGAATGCATTCCCTAACTCATACATAGCTCCATTAATGAAGAGTGAAAACCTTACTGGCTTAAGGTGTTTAAGCTCAGCTTTTGACCAGATATTGACTGATGACTAAGCTATGCTGATTGATAGACAACCCTTAGGAAGACAGGCTTAAATATAAAAACAATTTTAAACAACAACAAACTCAGCAGAGACATCAGCAGCTACACATTGCAGGGAAGACAGCTCTACAGTATTAGTTAAGTTACTAATCAAACCATAACTCTCTGGGAGGAATCAGAGTCTAGAGCAGCTACACGATCAAAAATGCCTTGTTTTCCCCAAAATAATTATGAGATGGGCCCAGAAACAGGAAAGTGTGACATATACAGAAGGGAAAAAAGCAGTCAAGAGAAACCGTCTCTGAGAGCATCTAGGTGTTGGACTTAGTAAACAGAGGCCTCTAATTAGTTATTGTAAATATGCTCAAAGAAGTAAACTATTCTTAAAGAATTACAGGAAACACTTAGATCTACCTTTTTAGCAAATTTCAAGTATATACCGCAGTATTATTAACTATAGTAACCATGCTATACATTAGATTCCCAGAGCTTATTCATTTTATAACTGAAAGTTTGTACCCTTTTTTTTAAAAAAAAATTAATTATTTATTTATTTTTGGCTGTGTTGGGTCTTCGTTTCTGTGCGAGGGCTTCCTCTAGCTGCGGCAAGCAGGGGCCACTCTTCATCGCGGTGCGCGGGCCTCTCACTATCGCGACCTCTCTTGTTGCAGAGCACAGGCTCCAGACGCGCAGACTCAGTAGTTGTGGCTTACGGGCCTAGTTGCTCCCTGGCATGTGGGATCTTCCCAGACCAGGGCTCGAACCGTGTCCCCTGCATTGGCAGGCAGATTCTCAACCACTGCGCCACCAAGGAAGCCTGAAAGTTTGTACCCTTTGACTAACATCTTCCCATTTCCCCCAGCCCTTAGTCCCTAGTAAAAAAAAAAAAAAGTTAATATGTGAGGTGATGGATGTGTTAATTAACTTGATTGGATTAATCATTTCACAATGTATGCATTTATCAAACCATCAAAACCATCACATGTATACCTTAAATAAATAAAATTCCATCTGGTTCTTTTAAAAAGAATTTCTATCTCTTTATTGATATTCTTTATTTGAAGGATCATTTTTTTCATGCTTTCCTATAATTCTTTTTTTTCCAGTTTTATTGAAGTATAATTCACAAATAAAAATTGTACCAAGTATGTTCTCTGATCCGATGGAATTAAATTAGAAATCAACAATGGAAAGAAATTCTGGAAGTCTACAAATCTACAGAAATTAAGAAAGAAACACATCTAAATGACTCATGGGTGAAAGAAGAAATCACAAGGGAACTTAGAAAATAATTTGAGTTGACTGAAGATGGAAACACAACATATTAAGATTTATGGGATATAACTAAAATGGTATTCAGAGTAAAATTTATCATTTTAAACACCTATATTATTAAAGATGAAAGTCACAAATAAATAACCTAAGGAACTAGAAAAAGAAGAGCCAACTAAACCCAAAGCAAATTGAAGGAAAGAAATAGAACATATACAAGGAAATGGAAAACAGAAAAACAATAGAAGAAATCAATGAAACCAAAAGTTGGTTCTTTGAAAAGATTTTTAAAAATTGCCAAACCTTTGTCTAGACTGAGCAAGCAGAAAAGAGAGAAGGTTCAAGGAAGTCAAGAATAAAAGAGGGGACATCACCAGTACCCTCGCAGAAATGAAAAGGATTAAAAGAGAATCCTACGAGCAACTTTATACTGATATATTAGAAAACTTAGATGAAATGGTCAAATTCTTAGACAGACACAAACCAAAACTGACTCATGAAAAATAGAAAATTTGAACAGACCTATAAAAAGAAATTGAATTATATTAAAAATATTCCCACAAAGAAAAAGTCCAGGCCCAGATGGCTTCACAGATGAATTCATCAAACATATAGAGAATAAATAATACCAATCCTTCACAAACTCTTCCAGAAAATAGAGGGAGAGGGAACACTTTCCAACTCATTCTATGAAGTTGGAATTACTCTAATGAAAGAAGTCAGATACAAAAGACCACATATTGTGTGATTCTATTTGTATGAAAAGCCCAAAAAGGCAGAGACAGAAAGCAGATTATTGGTTGCCTGGGGTTGGGAGTAGGAATGGGGATTAACTACAAACTGGTACTGAGGATCTTTCTGAGATGATCAGAATGTTCTAAATCTGGATTTTGGTGATGGTTGTACAATTATATAAATTTACTAAAAATCACTGAGTTATATACTTAAAGGAAAAATAGAAGAGGAAAAAAGTAGGTATTAGTTAGGTGAAGATATGGAAGGGGGAAGAATGGAGAGCCACAGGGAACAGCGTGTGCAAAGGCTCTGAGGTAAGAAGGTACTATGGTGAGTTTGAGACAGTAAAAGAAATTCAGGATTGATGTGCTTAAAGTACAAGGGAGATTGAAAAAGTAAAGTAGGCCATATCATGGGCCTTATAAATCTACTTTGGAAGAGAGAACTTTATCCCAATAACTGCAAGGATCCTTCAGTGGATGTGTATAGTTAGATTTTGCAGTACGACTTAAAGAAATAACATGATTGTGATAATTATTTACATAAATATGTTAAAAACAATTAACTATAAAAGCTCAAACTCCAGATTTATTGTGATTTTACAACTTTGGAAAGGAAGAGTCACATTTCATTTCATTGTATGTGAATGAGACAGTTCCAAAAAAAAAAAAATGGAATTAAGACTATAAGTTTCAGCTCATATTTTATTGTTATTAAAGAGAAATATAATCTCTGTTGGTTTAAGCCATTGACTGTGGATCCAAAGCATAATTTTCACAAGAAGTAAAGTTAAATTCTTTACTGTACTGAAAAACTGAATTCCCAAATTTCAAAATGGATTAAATATTTTAAAGAATGGACTGATTGAAAATATCTGCTGATTCAACATTGGGGATAATGGCTGATAACTGTGTCAAAAAAAAAGAGTTACCATATACTTCTTTATATTTTATAAATTTTATACCCAGCATGTCGGTAACAAAGAAAGCCAATCAGAGCATGTTTGTCACATGAACACCTGGTTGAATTTGGATATTGCATATGTTTTAACTTTTTGGTTTTTGAAGACTTAACATTCTAAATAGCCTCTATAGATCTTTAAAAAGTTTGCTTTCAATACCTAGTCTTACTTTCATTGTGAATTTTTAAGTGGAAATTTCATTTCAATTTTAAATGAGAAAAGGAAATGGGCAGCATACCCAGAATTAGTATAAGAGAGAGCTCTATACAAAAATATGAATTCTGACATCAAGATATGGAATTTACTGCCCTTCCTCCTCCTCAAACCCTCCCCCCCACCAAAGCATTACTGTCACCTGACTGGTGGTTGTCAGATTTCGCCTAAGTCAACTTTCGTTCTCAATCCCATCTTGGCTTTTCTCTCACCCATGATCCTTTGTCTCTATAGAGTAAAGGCAACCAGGCTGAATAAAAGCAACAGGGTGATTGTGTGATGGGGACCAGTGGTTCCAGACACTGGGTTAAGAGGCCGCCAAATTGATTTCACTTGAGAGCAAATTCAGATCTGAACCCAGTTTTTCAGAGGTGAGAAAGATCTATTGATTTTCGTCACAGTCAGTTTAAAACTGAAATGATCACCATTTTAACCGTGTCGGACTTAACAGATCTATTGGAAATGAGTATCGTTGCCGCTGGAAGCTGTTTTTCTTTTGACTGAATTCTATATTGTACATCTGAGATGGAAAATAAAGTAATAAGACAGTTAAAAGCAGCTGGGAACTTCTGTGGTGGCTGTTATTTAGTCAATGAAGCAGGCCAGGGAGGAAGAACACTTCCTTCACAGAAATGTCTACAATACCTGAGTCCCCCACTGATGGAAAGCAGTCACCTAAGCCATGAGCAGATCTCCTACGAGGCTGAGCTCATTTTGTGAACACCTCGGCGCTTCCAGCTGTTTAGAGTCTGTGAAAAGAAAGAGCCCTCCCGGAGGCTGCAGAAGAGGCATCTCCAAGGACTGTAGGTTTTAGGGTTACTTTGCAGAATTTGAAGTTTGAAGCTTAATATTGAACTTTAAACAACCATGCAGAGTGAATACAGTTGACCCTTAAACAACGTGGGTTTGAACAGCATGAGTCCACTTACATTCAGATTTTTTTCCAATAAACACATATATGTACTGTAAATTTATTTTCTCTTCCTTATGATTTTCATAATAACATTTTCCTTTCTCTAGCTTAATTTATTTTAGTAATACAGTACATAATACATAGGCATACAAAATGTGTCTTAATCGACTGTTTATGTTATAGGTAAGGCTTCCGGTCAACAGTAGGCTATTAATAGTTAAGTTTTAGGGGAGTCCAAAGTTAGACATGGATTTTTGACTGTATGAGGGTCAGTGTCCCAAACACCTGCCTTGTTCAAGGGCCAACTGTACATATATATTAGACTATTTCTGGAAAGTATAAGTAATATGATGTTTTTGAATGAACCTGTTTCATGCATAGAAGTTACAATTCTGTATTAGTCCTTCCTGTTAGGAAATGCCAGAGTGAAAAAGACTTGTTATATCTTCCATTGGTTGATGTTCAAAATTGGCCATTCTTAGCCTAGCTACATGAGAAATCTTTTATAGGTTGTTTCCGAGATTAAGTTTTCATAAAGTTAGTCTTTACTCCTAGAGAAAATGTTTGTCATCTTGGTGTTTTGAAAGTAAACAAATAGAATCAACTTCTTTTCTTAAATTTTGAACTCTATTTCCAATAGTATCCCAATGATAAGCTCTTCTCATAATTTCCTCACACACATTTTATCCAAGTACTGAATCTGTTCTGTCAGTTACAAACAGGTAATTTTTTGTTGCTGTAAGCTCCCCTTTCTACGCAGCCTTTTCTTCTTCTTTTTAAATTATTGTCATTATTATCACCATCATATCTTCATCACTCTCTGTTTTTGAGTCCCTACTTTATAAAAGATATTTGTATATTTTGTGTGTGTATGTGTGTGTGCATATATGTGATACATTAAAATACAGGTAAAATACTGCCACCACTGTGATCACTATATGGGTGACGGTTGCAGTGGTGATGGGCAGAGACGAGGGAAATGAAACCTATCATAGTCCTTTCATCCATCAGACTCGGTTACCTGATTTATTTATATCTCAATCTTCACAACAAAAATATGAATGTGTATTATTATTATTCTCATTTCATCAATGAAGAAATGGAGATTCAAGAGGTTCAGTAACTTGTTTGAGGTGACAGAGCTAGTAAGTGGATTGCCAGCAAGTCTTTTGGAATAGTAAACCTCTGCTCTTGCTCAAAACTGGGCTGTACCCAGGCATTCCTGCAAGGCAGTTTGAGTACGATGATGGTCAGGTCCTGTCATTCAAAGGACGCATCCACCTGGCAGGGTAGCGGTGTTTACAGATCAGCATTGCTTCACATTTCAGGGCTTCATCAAAACAGTGTATTCATCACCAGGTTGTGGTTGAGTGCTCTCATGGAGAAAGTCTACAATTGAATTTTTTCAACCAAAAGTTGTAGTTTGAGCAGTCTGTAAACAGATCTGTTAACTGAAACGGCATAAATTAAGACAGAGCTTAACAGTTAAATTTATCCAGAAGTTACAAAAGCATTCCCAGGAGTAAATTAACGTGCCTTAGAAATGTCCAAGCCCATCCTCAAGTTCTTTATCAATGACTCAAAGGCACTCCTTGATTATTCAAACAGCACACTATATCTTATTCCTTCATGTACTACTTTCAGTTTATGGTTAGATTCTTGTTACTCTGGGTAAGTACAGAGCCTCTTGGAGTAATTTTCCTACATGAATAGAGTGACGAGGGAAAAGTTCAAATTAGATTTTATAGAGAATGATGAGGTGAGGGTTAGGTCGTGTAAAACCAAACATTAAAACCAAGTGGATAGGGACTTCCCTGGTGTTCCAGCGGTTAAGACTCCACACTCCCAGTGCAGGGGACCCGGGTTCGATCCCTGGTCAGGGAACTAGATCCCGCATGCCACAACTAAAGATCCCGCATGCAAAAATCCTGCGTGCCACAACTAAGACCCAGCACAGCCAAATAAGTAAATAAATACATATTTAAAAAATAAATAAAACCAAGTGGATAGCAGACCAGGGTGCCATGGCGTGGTGAAAGATTCCAGGGAAGTTCATCTGGGTCTTCCTTGGATAAAAGTCTGGGTGGAATCCATGAGGCTCTGAATTTCAAGATTGAGTAAAACTATATGAGGTCTTCCAGACTGGGCCAGTGTTCCTTAGCCTGGCCATGCGTTAGTGTCACCTGTGGAATTTTTCACACATCCTGAATCTCACCGCAGCTTTACTGATTTGGGGTTTTGGAATATGTGTGTTTAAAAAGCTGTCCCCCCAAAAAATATTATGCAGAGAATAAGGGAAAGAGAGAAGAAAAAGGAGGAGGCAGGGGAGGAGAAGGAGGAGAATGGAGTACAAATACTAAACTAAAGAGGGTGACATGGTAACAGTGAGTAAACCTAGATAAAGGGCAGCAGTGCTATGCTGGAGCTGGTATGAATGGGCTCGTGATTCCGTGCGTCTCTGCCCACTCTGTGTCTGTAACTTGACATTGGTTGTTGGAAATTGACTGTGGTTAGAGTATTTACACTACAGAAGTCAGAAAATGCAACAAATCAGGGCTTCCTCTCCACTTCAAAGGCCTATTCAGCCCACCATTGGGTATATGGGTACTCTCTGTAAAACTTACACCCTCTCTAAAGCCCAACCAAAACAAAAAGACCCCGCTCTTCTCGTGATGCAACTGCAGGCTGTCTGGTATCCACAATTGGGATTTGGTAAGTACTGCACTTGACAGTAAGCTTCCTGAGGGCAGAGATCATGTCCAGCTATATCTTGACTATATACCCAGCATGTAGCTTCATGCCAGATATATGGTGGACAATAAGTATTTGTTGAATAAATGAAGAGTTTCTCATATTAAGACATTTTACACTATCTTAATTTGGGATGGGTGGCGGAGAAAAAACAATGGAAGAAGATGAAAATACATAGTTAATATTCTGTACAAAACTTCAGTTAGCTCCTGTGGGGAGAAGGTATTTAGCAAATGGAAAGCATAAGGTCCAAAATTAATCCCATTTTAACCTCAGGAAATGCATAGGGGAAGAAAATTCGCATTACTGATTACACACTGCTACCTGACAGATAGAAATGAGATAATAAGTAGATATTGACTTCTGTTGAGGTGAACATCAAGATCTATTGACCTGAGAGGTAAATATTGACCGAGGTGAAGTCAAGGTCAATATTTGCCTCAAAGAACAGGAAATCTTAATGCTCACCAATATATAAAGGTTATATGTGAATTTTTACATACATTTCCCAGGCATAACATCATGAAAGCTATTTCCTCAAGCAATTCACAAAAGTCTGTTTTAAAATTTTAAGTTCTATCAAATGGTAACTTTAAAGAATAAGAATTTCCACTTCCTTCTCTGTTGTTGATATTTGCTGAGCCATTAGTTAAGAGGATTTGATATGGTCTGCTTCTGGTACAGCAAAGGTTAACAACAGTTTAACAGAACTCAAGCCATCCCTTAGGAGGGCACAAAGAGCATCTTACTGAATCATCATGGTTACCAGTGACATTTTCTCACAACTATCTTTGCCAATCATGAGTTAAAATCTTTCTTTCTGTAACAGCACATAGTTAATCATAGTTCTTAGGCTTTAGTTTTGCAAGTGTATTCATCTAGTTATTAGTTCTAATTTATTTCCTGGCTTCAAGGTGGACTCTATCAAAAGATGACGCAGGGCTGGTAAGCCCTGGTCATCGTGGATCTCCAAATGAAGTTATTCTGTTGGCTCCAGTAGTGGGGAAGAAGGGATGAATCTTTGAAGGACTAGAACATTTTAATTGCTCTCCATTCCTGGGCTCCTTGGAGAAGCCCCCATCACTATTGCCAGAGACTTGAAACCATCTGGAAGCTAATGTCCAACAACTTCCAGTTCCCCCAGTAACAGAGTGTTCGGGCCAAGCCAGGAGGGAGCTTCTCTAAAAACTCAATGACCGCTCTTGCCCGCCATGTTACTGTTCTCTACTGCTGCCTCTACTGGTGGAAGTTGTGCTTAATATTGAGAGATTTGAATGGAATCATCCTTACCAAGGCTCCTTTGTTATTCTGCTCTTGTTCCTTCTCAACCTAACTTTCAGACCAAGAAACAAAACTGGAGGTCCCTCCAAGCAAAGAAAATGCCAGTGCATACCAACAACACACGCTTGGTGTCCCAGCTCCCTTTCGGTTCTCTTAAGCTCTTTGAGGGTAAAGACAATACCTCATACCTCTTCACTCCTCCTACAGCACCTAAAGCAGAACTGAGGGGCATAGACTTTCAACAAAGAAGTGCTGAAGGGATCAAGTGAGTGAGCAAATGCAAAGGCCCTCCTCATTGTCTCCTTACTGATTCTCTCCTGCTACCTCAAGGCATTTGCAGAAATGTCAGGAGGACGGGATTAACAGCATCTATAGCCAATGCAAGGATTTAAAAATGCCCACCCTTGTCCCCTCCCTCACTGGCTAGACTCTAATATATGCATTGCCTGATTTTCATACATGCTGATTGCCTAGCGATTTCTTCTACAAGTGCCAAGGAGAAGAGTCACCCCTGGACTAAATGTAAAATCTTTATTCTCACCAATGTCTAAATCATTGTTTTCTCGCGGCCGAGATCCTGTGGCACACATTATTAATAGCTCTGGTCTCTCCACCACTTGACACAGCGCTCCAGCTGTCATTCTGCTGCCTGGCTCGTATGATTCTTGCACTGGTGAAGTGCCAGGCCCGGGCCTAGCCCATCAGTCACTGTCACCCACCACCCAGTGATGAATAGCCCGGCCGCCGCCGTGGCGAGGCCCGGGCTCTGATTCACACACGCCTGACTTTTACCAACTTCAGCACACCAGCTGAGGCCTATCCCAGCTGAGGAAGGCCGCAGTGACCTGGAAATGGCACCGCCTCCGCTCCTCTCCCTTCCCCCCTCCCCTCCCCCCTCAGATTAGTTAAAAATGAAACAAATCCTAATGTGATCATGTCACTAATTATGCATTTAATTCAGTTATAAGGAGCTAATGGCTCCCTCAGTGACAGCTTTTACTGCTAAAAGGCAATTCATTCCTGAAACGGAGAAATCTAATTACACAAAATGCTTCATCCTAATCCTTTCAAAGAATAATCTTATTTGTAGACATTAACATCCCAGATGCTGCTGCTGTTTGTCCATTATGACAGTGTTTGTCCTGAATAATGTATAAATAGCTCTTTCTGGACAGTTGCATGTCACTAAATCAATACAGTTTGCTGCCTTCTGTTACATTAAGTCGGCCTGGGCAGGCTGGAGAAAATTAACCTTTTGTTTTCCTCCCCTCCCCCTTTCTCAAAGGGCGTTCAGAATTAGAAATGAGCAAAGGATCAAAGGGGACTGGGGTGGAATTGAAAGGGGACAGTGGGGAGAGAGGGAGTGAAGAGGGACAGGTATGAACGAAGCTGCAAACAGCAAAGGAAGGAATGTCAGGTGTAGAAATGCCACGAGATGAACCACAAATGACGAGTGAGAGAAAATGGCAAACTTTTAGGAAGACTATTTTGAAATTACTCCAGATGTGGACCCGGACCAAGCATCATATGTGGTGATCCTTGGTCTCAGACTTCTTAATTCTAAATGATGCTTTCTTTGAAATGGTGCTTTGATGCATATAGACAGCTCATGGCGAGTGGGGGTAGGCAACTAATGTTAAGAGAAAATGATAGCTGCATGAATCAGTTGACTGAGACATCCTTGCTCAGACCACCATTTATATGGAAAGCGTTCAGGGCAGTGCATAATAACAACAACTTATACGTGTGTAATTTATGGCTTAACAAAGGATTTACACAGAGATAATTTCATTTGATTTACACAACCTTGAGAGGTAGGCATCAGGGTTCTCATTCCAAAGGTGAGAAAATGGAAGCTAAATGACTTGTCCAAGGTGACGTAACTGCCACTCTGTCTTCCAGCTCTTGGTTCCGAGTGGAGTCTTTCCATCATCCCACAAGTGACCCTCTGCAAACGCCACACCTCTGAGCATTTGGGAAGCTCTCCTAGCAAGGGTGTTTTATATTTCATTTTAGGGCACCCGACAATGCATGTGCATGTACACACGACACCCCTTCCCATACACACATTCCTTTCTATGTAAAACATAGATAGGTGAGTTTTAATATGTAATTATTCAAAGATTGTAATAGTGTGCAAATATAATTTAATTTCTAAATACTATGAGTTCTCTTCTGAAGATTAGATAACAGACTGATGAAATTTTTCTCTGAAGAGCCAGATAGTAAATATTTTACGCTTTAAGTGCCATTGTCTCACAGTCACCACTGCTCAATTCTGCCATCGTAGAACAAAAACAGCCATAGACACTGAGCAGACTGATGGGTGTGGAAGACGTGGCAGGCTGGATTTGGTCTTTGGGCTGTAGTTTGCAGACCCTTGGATTAGAGAATATTAAAATAATTTAACCTGAGTAGTTTTACTTGAGTTGTAAATTTTACCTTTGTTTCCTTCATATGATTACGCTTGCTCCCAGTCACTGCTTTGTTTTTAATATTGTCTCAGAAGAATACAGTTATCTGCCTTCATATAAACTCCATAAAGAGAGAGTCCTGCAAATAGAAGCAAAACTGACAAAGTGGATGAGAATGCTTTATATTCTCCTTGCCTTTGCTTGATTTCTGTTTAGTTCTGTTTAGATTGCTCTTGGGAATATGGGCCAGAATTTGGTTTCATTGCTACACTGTTGGCTGGTTCTTGTTTATGTTCATGTTTTGTTTTAGTGCAGGAGTAGGATGAGGGGCGAGGGACACAGTGCAGCTATTGGGATTAGCTTCCACTGTTTGAAACCTCCCACTCAAAGCTTGTGTTAATGCATTTCAGCAAAGAAAATACATCACTATAAGGCAGACCTGTTTTAAAAAGGGCTTTAGCTCGGTGAACCACTAGAATGCTGTGCTGGGGTGGAGTGTCATCTTTAAGATGGTCTAAGGACAATAGCCTATCGAGGTTTCAGGGTAGAAATGAAAGTCAGGTAAGGAAACAAGTTCAAATCAAAGATATAGATAGACATGTACGCTCGTTGATGTGCTTCTCAAGCTCACACCACACAGTGAATGACATCAGAGCCTTACTACAAACGCAATCTTCATTATCCACAGCCTGCTGCGGAGACCTGCTTAGAGGCCTGCAGCTGGCATGCATTGGTGGATGCGGGGAGCTATTTTGGATAAGCACTTCAATCGGCAGTGGAAAAGCAAGATATTGTCTAAAGTTGATTTTGAGAGCAAAAAATCAAATAAGAGGCCCAGAGAAATGACAGAATAATAAAGCATCGAAGCCTGCCTTTGATGAAATTAAACGGAGCACGCTGGAGGTGCATGGATTGTACAGCATTTGAAGGGTCCTTGTGGAAGAGCTCAGAACATTCTTTGCTTTATCTTTTAGCCTAGCTCTTTATCTTGTGTTATATTCCTTTACTGCTTTGCTGAAGTACGATTTTTCTTGCCTTCTTCCTATTTCCCTAAAAGTATATGTGAAATAGTCTGTTTTGAAAGTAAGCCTACGCATGGCATTATAAGGTTCACTCTTGGGAAAGGATTCAGTGTTGAATTCTTAGATTAGCCTCTTCCTGGGGAAGCTTTGATTTTGTGTATCTTTTGAATGTGAGTTGTCGGGTTTCTTTGGAGTGAACCCTTTAGCATCTCAGAAGTTATTATTAAGTCCTTGGCTTTGTAACTTCTACATTTGTCAGACTTTCAAAAATGGTTAAGGCTCAGTCAAACTGACCATATTAGTAATTCCATTACTACTTGGAATATGAGATTTTAAAAGTAAATAATAATCTATTCTGTAGAAACAGGCAGGGCTTCTCCAACGGAATCTGAATTTACTGTGAAAGGAAGTACTGTAGGATGAGATGCAGAGCAGAAAGTCTTATTTCTGGAAAGTAATTTATTTTGGGGGGGGGTGCCCCTTTAAAGCATCAGGGCCAGCGTCACTGAAGAGGGCTCAGATTAGCTGATCTGGTTGATTGGGCCTTAATCCATCACTGCTTGAACCCCCTCAAATGTGTTATCACCAGGGATTTGTCTGGCTACATATGATTTCACACATCTGTCATCTAAATCACAGATCCAAATGCAAAGTCCAGCACTAGAAAACGTCACAGGCATTTGTGAAAATCCTTGGAGGAACTTGGGACCATAAATCAATGGATGGATTACAGTTCAATAGTACGACCTTCTCATTTATGATGAAAAGATGTTGTCCACGTGGATGCTTAGGTATTATGGTGATGAAACTATAAACAGGTATTTGAGAGTAAATCTCTCTGGTTCTTCCTTAGACCAGTCTCTAAGTACTATCTCCAAGACAAGAACCTTTTAAATTAAGACCAAACTGAAAAAAATAAGCTGTATGAAAGCTTACTGGGGATTAGCTTTGTGAATGGGCCAGACAAGTTTTGTTTTTGTTGTTTTTAGATGGAATAGTAGTAGTAGTAGTAGTAATAGTAGTAGGAACAAATATTTCTCCGGTGTTTGCTGTAACTGTGCACTCTGCTAAGCACTTCTTACGTATTATCTCAGGAAACAGTGTCAGAGAGATGAATCCACGCCCAGTGTGTACAGCTATGCCTTCAATGCAAAGAGCCAGGAATTGAACCTAAGTCTTCCTGACTCCAACTTTGTGCCTCATCACAAGGAAAGGAAAGTCCACATCAGACTTTTCTTGATTTCAGAAGCAAAGTGAGAGGGTCAGAATTTTAAAAATATGTCCCATAAAGTGAGAGGCTCATCAGGTCAAATATTCTATTTGTTGATCTAAGCATTGCAGAAAACATCTGTGGGAAGAGAGTCACTAAGAGTGCTTTCGGCTATGACCAAGCTCTCCCACTTGCCCACTGAGTGTGCCTGGCGCTAACATGCCATAAATACTGATGTAATGGGTTAAAAGCCAGTGGGCCTAGAGTGAGGCCGCATGTCCTTAGAGCCATCTTGGAAGAGATGCCTTGGATGGTAGAGATTTTTACAAATTCCCAAGGAGATCATATTTGATCATCACATTGGAAAGCAAAGCAAAATAAGAAAACAAAACAACACAAAACAAGAACTACCCACTTCATGAGTCTGAAATTGTTGCATTACAGGAATCAGTCTGGCATCACCCTGATGGCAGGGTCTAAAAGTACTGTTCAGCTGTCTTTTGGGAAGAGGGGCCTTTATGAAGGAATTTTTTTTTTTTTAATTTTTATTTATTTATTTATTTATTTATGGCTGTGTTGGGTCTTCGCTTCTGTGCGAGGGCTTTCTCTGGTTGCGGCAAGTAGGGGCCACTCTTCATCGCGGTGCGCGGGCCTCTCACTATTGCGGCCTCTCTGGCTGCGGAGCACAGGCTCCAGACGGGCAGGCTCAGCAATTGTGGCTCACGGGCCCAGTCGCTCCGCGGCATATGGGATCCTCCCAGACCAGGGCTCGAACCCATGTCCTCCGCATTGGCAGGCAGACTCTCAACCACTGCGCCACCAGGGAAGCCCTATGAAGGAATTTTAATGCTTAGTTAATTTCCTTGGGAACAGGAAGATTCATCCCTTCCATACCTCCCATAATTGGGCATTTACCATTTTTTTTTCTGATTGAGACTGAAGTGTGACAGAGTGAGGAAACTTTCACTGTCTGATGTTTTCATAGAAGGAAAATTTTATATACCTTCATTCTTTCATTTCTTGAAAATAACTTTCCATGAGAGTCTATCTATGTAGTCAATGTAAATTTCTTTGAATGTTATTTCTCTTCTCAAATTGAAATACAAACTTATGAAATAATACTTGAAGATGATATTTTTTCCTTTGATTCTGTCATTTAAAGGCTTTTTATTGAATTAAAATAATGAACATTTGTTGAGCCTTTATAATGCTCCTGGAACCATGCTAAGTGTTTTATCTGCATGATCTTACTTTTGTTTCTCACAATAGCTGTGATGTAGCTCTATTATCATCCCATGTTAAAGATGAGGAAACTGAGGCACCAACTGGATAAGTAGCTTGTGCAAGGCTATTTTCCTAATTAGTGGCAGAGCATTTGAACTCAAATCTGGCTGACTTCAAAGCCCTTTCTCTTAGTCACCTTTTTTTGCCTCAAACTGAGAAAATTAATGCCTACAAAAAGTATGAATGTTGAAAGCAGGTGTAGGCCTTGTGGATGTTGTACAGCTGAGAGAAACCTTAGAGATCACTTCTTATCTTTATTTTACTAGTAGATAAATCAAGATAGGAGATTACGGCTATATCAATTGATGTTAAATGCCTGTGTCAATCCGCTCAATTAATCTGGTGATGTTAATTGTTTGGTATCAAACAGAAAAATAATGTTGATTAAACCAACTTTTCACTGTTCAATTGGTTATTCTGACAGAAAATGAACTCAACTTTAAAAAATTATTTTATTGAAGTGTAGTTGATTTACAATGTTGTGTTAATTTCCACTGTACAGCATAGTGATTCAGTTTTATATATATATATATATATATATATATATATTCTTTTAAAATGAACTCAACTTTAGACAAAGCATCAAGATCACAAATACATTGTAAAACTGATGATTCAAACTGTTTTGGATTTCTACTCTATGCAACATGATGCTTATTTACGCTACTGAAAGTGAAAAACAATTCTCTTCACTTTACCCCTTTAATTCAAAGGCTACACAGTGTCAGATAGCTTGACAATTTTGTTGTAAATGAATTGAGTATAGAGACAGCCAAAGTCTGTTTCACAGTTGAGGGCTGCAAGATTTCCTTTGGACCTGGGCAAACGTCTCTATTTTCCCTCTAGTTATCTTTGAAGTAGTCATGCTTGCTCACATAATAAGTTCCCTAACTCTGTATGCTTTTGTCAGCTCAAATGTCTTTGAGTCTCTCGTCATAGAACTAAGAGGTTGAGCAGACTGGAGACGTTCATCTCCTGCGTTGATAGATCAGTCCTAGAATCAGTCCTCCCGTGTTTTACTTCTCTCGGAAAGGCTCTTAGAATCCTACACACTCATGATAAAGTAAAATCAGATCAGCTCCTCCCTTCCTGCATCCCTCCTCTCCCCCAGAACATTATTGTCATTGGGACTGATTTAAGAGACAGGGTACGTGCATCTTGGTGTCCGGATCTTGCGTTGACCTGACAGTGCCCGCATCTATGAAAAGCATTGCTTGATCTAGACACTGAGGCAGTTTGATATAGAGGCTATTGACGGGGAATCAACTTGAAAGCCCCAACACGCCTTTTCCGGAGTCACTTTTCATATTGCAAGTGCAATTCACACGTATTTGCCCTGTGGCACCATCAGGCATTACGAGAGAGCCAGGAAACCTGGAACTCAGACATTATGGGAAAATAAAAGGAAGTTATTTTATGTTGTTCAATAATGTTACATCATTATCTTTGTGATGGGCTAATTCATATACTCTACAGAAGACTATTTATGAATTAATGGCTTGGGATTCCAAATTTAAGTTAAAAAAATATGTAACTTAAGCTGATGGATTCAATTTACAATTCAAATGAGTATTTTGTACATTTGCCCAGAGTCTTTAAGTCAATAGGCTTAAATAAGTAAACAAAAACTTCTCCAATCATTTTAATAACTTTCTCTTGGCTATAATACTCCAAGTCACTATGACCGGAAGTGACATCAGCAACATAGCTCTACTTTCTATTAGCCCAAGGTGTTCTTTGAGCTAAAATGTGCCATCTATATTTATCTTTTTGATGACTTTTTCACCATGTAAAATATTTCCAGGGAAGTTTTTTGTTCAGTTTTCTTTTCTCTTTAATCCTGTTAATTATACTTTTTGCAAATAATATTTTAGGTTGAACTCATTTATTTGCTCTGACAAAATCATTCTTTTCATTTTTACAAAGGACTAAGAAGGTGAATATCAGGAGAAAACACAGGATTAGATTCAGGATAAAGATAGGAGCACCAAATTTTAGTTATCACTGTGTTGAGGGAATTGGGATAGCTCAAGCTGGTCCTTCAACTTAAAAACATCTGGAACTCAAAAGACAATCGTGAAACATCTATTCCAACTATTCCTGCCCAGCCCCTCATGGCAGACTCAAGATCAGGACTCTTGAGACCAGTAACATGTTACATTATCATTTAAAAATTCATATCATAGCTTATAGGATGTTAGAACTGGAAGGGAACATGTATTTCAAACTTCACCTGCTAGAGATAAGTAACCTCTGGTCCGGAAAGGTTAAATTAGTAGCCTGAAGTGTACAGCTTATAACGGAGCTTAGCTTGTGTCTTCTATTTCCATGGATGGCTTGGCCTTGGGATGTTGACCTGTTTATTGGCCTTGGATTTGCCCTTTAAATCTATTCATTCATTCATTCATTCATTCATTCATCTATTCATCCAGCACCTACTATGTACCATGCTATGTGTAAAGCTCTAGGATGCAGAAGAAAACAGGCAAAATCCCTGACTTCATTGAATTGATATTCTAGGGAGAGAGGATAGAAAATAAATAAGTAAATAAATAAATAGAATAATTTTAAGTAGTGATTAGTATTCTGAAGGAAAAGTAAAGTAGGGTAAGATGTTAGAAAGTGCTAGGCTGAAACGAGGCATCATTTTGATAGGATGGTCAGAGAAAGCTTAACAACTTGATCAGAGTTCATTTGAGTAAAGACCTGAAGAAGGCAGGGACAAGAGCTATCCAGGTATTTAGGGGGAAAGTGCTCTAAGCAGAGGGAGCAAGTGCAAAGGCCCTGAGGCAGGGTGTGCTCATCCACCGGTTCTCTAGAACCTCTTTTTGGGCAGACTCTGATTCGGTTTCTGTAGAGCCACCATGCTACCTGCAAGCCAGTGTTTTCCTGGGAGGAGCTGGAGCAGGACCAAATTTTGGAGTCAGATCCAATGTGAGGTTTCCTAAAGCCCTTGATATTTAGTTAGATGATGTTGGGCAGATGGGCCTGATTGTGTGTCAGTAAGAGGGAGAGGAAGAGAAAAAAAATGCCTTTTGGGGTTGGATATCTCTTCTGGCTACCAGTGATAAGAAGTTCACCTGAAAAATCTTTCCACTAAATAATATTAAACTTCAATAGTGTGATAAAGGATCTTTATTTAATTAATTTGTTTTCAATTGATTCCAAAATAGTGCATTAGCTTTTTAAGGGTCCCCTGGGTCCATGAGGCCCAGGGCACATTGATAACTATCTTCTTGCTCCCAACACCCAATGTGTACTTGAGGGGTAGGGACAGGCTTCGTCTAGAGCCAAGCCTCCTCAAACAGGAGAGGAATGCCATCAGGACTTGGGGCTTATCCCATTGGGAAAAAAGAAGGGATTGAGGGGAAAGAGGGAAAAGGTGGATCCCCAGTTAATCCAGGGGACTGAAAATATTCTTCCATCTCGTGACATCTAGAAAAAAATGGAAATTAAAATATTGAGTGACTAGAGTTTAAACAGGGTATCCTAATTTGTAATTCGTACTGAGTGATACTTTTAAAAATATACTTTCGAATTATGCTATGGACTGAATTGTGTCCGTATGTTGAAGCCCTAACACCAGCCGCCCCGCCCACCGCCATTGTGAGTGTATCAGGAGACAGAGTCTTTCGGAGGTAATTTAGGTTAAATGAGGTCATAAGAGTGGGGCCTTAATCTGATAGGACTGTGGCCTTGTAAAAAAGGGAGATCTTTCTCTCCTTCTCTCTTTCTCTGCCATGTGAGGGCACAGAGAGAAGGCAACTGTGCGCAAGTCAGGAAGAGAGCTCTCTCCAGAACACAACCCTGCTGGTACCTTGATTTAGAATTTCCAGCCTCCAGAACTGTAAGGAATAAATTTCTGTTGTTTAAACCACCAAGACTATGGTGTTTTGTTATGGCAGCCCAAGCAGACTAAGGCAAATTCGTATCTGGATGGCTACCCTGTGATACAAATTGATTTTCATGCCAAATGCTAAAGTATTCTAATCTGGATCCCAAGGGACTCTTGGTAACCTGACAATTTAGAGATACCTTTCCAAACTCCATGGCTTTCTGTGTCCTCACATCCACAAAGTAAATCACGTTTGGAGATAGGAACTAAGGACTTGGCTAGGCTTGGCTCTGCCATTTTAGTTTCTCATTAGCTTTACCCACCTCTGTCACTAACCAGCTGAATAAACTCAGGCAAGCCACTTAACCTCTCTGTTTCACAGTTCCCCCATCTTATGAGGACCAGATGCCATCGGGTCTGTGAAAGTACTGAACATTCTGAAGTTTTAAATGAAAGCGAAAACATTCTCGTTCAATAGAAAACCATTCTCTTCATTGCAATTGAAGGGCCGCTGATTTTGAAGCCAGGGCTTCTGAGCTGTTCAGAGGTGGTAACAACCAGCATTTGCATAGTTCATTCAGCCATTCCCACACTTCATCCCACTGATTCTTCAAGATGGAACCTTGACAAGGACACTTCAGAGGCCTTGTGAAGAGAGGCTCCCTCATTCAGCAGAGGTGGTCGGAACATGCTTCTAGTTGCCTTGTCCCTGCACTGTGTGCAAGTCAGAGCCTCCTGTGAGGTCGGGCAGCAAGCCTCGCCAGGCATCCACGGCCTGCCACCCCTCCATCATTGTCAATAAGCGAGATGGAGAGACCTGTACATCATTTCATTTACTATTGCAATGATTACATAGCTCATTGCCTTCCCATTGTTTCAGTGATAGATTTAATTAACTTCCAATTAATCATAGAGGGTGATATTTAATGCTTAGCCCAGCACTGAGCACAGTGTCACAGACCAAAGAATATATTCTGAAGGCTTCAGTAATCAAGAGGTCATGGAAGATAGATGTTCTTCACTGAAGGAGAGGGAAGATAAATCTGTGTGTCCAGACCACTCTGGCTAACTGTTTTAGGATAATTGTTTTGCATTCAGATGATAACTTTCCATAAGGCACAGCCATGCATAGCACAGGAGAGATAGATGGAGGGAGAGAGAGATAATAGGGTTACAATATGGAGAATTCACTTGGCTGTAATTCCCATCTGATGCCAACCAGACTCAGCTCACCAGGGAATTCTGCTTAGATTTGCAGGAGTGCAAGTGCTATAGCGGGTCTAACTTAGGACCTTATGCTGAAGAGACGCTCTATAAATCTTTGTTCAGTGAATGAGAAAGGAGGCCCACAGATCTTGGTTAGGTTGGCTTTTTGCTTTCAATAACCACGAGGGCTTACTGACATTTTGCTCATGATGTGATACCAAGTATTTCTGTCTCTGTTTCTTGAAAAGAGGTAAGACTTGCATGTCGGAGCGATGGAAACCCGATGTCTCTGGGTCTAGCAGTGTGGCGGTCACTCTCGACGCTGTGTCCCCAAAAGGATGTAGATCCCTGAGCTACAGCCCAGGCAACTAAAAGGTTTTTAATGAAATAGATCAGAACCTCTGAGGAAAAGATTCTAGAAGTTTCCTGAACACTCTGTGAGAAACTCTGTTTTGACTCAGAACAAAAACATACTTGAGGAAATCAATCATACATCTTGTATTTACATTTACATTCAGGTAATGGTATGGTAACAAATGATAATACAGATTACAGCCCTTTATTCTTTCTTCACCCATCTATTTGTCTATTCATAATTATGTGCTAAACATTGTTATTCGATAAAATGGTCATTTCTATATTATTTCAAACAATGTCTAGAACATTAAAATCTCAGGATAAAAGGAGTAATTCAAACTGAACTGTAAAGTCACTGTTGACAGGCTTTGACCAGGAGTGATAACAAAATTTTTGGAAAGTATATGGTTATCATTAGATTACTTATTATAAGTAATAAAGCCCTTGTTATAATATAAAAAGTTGTCTGGGTGTGTGTATATTTTCTGGAGAAAGTGTCTATAGCTCTAAATGTGGATTTGTGACATTGAAAGGTTAAGAACCCCAGTGCTCCAGCGTTTCACTCCCAAGAGGTTAATATATCTGTGCCAATTGACATGAAATAAGGAACTATTAACCAATTCCATAGACTTACACAATCCCTGTTCTCAGAAAAGTAAGATGTGGCATTATGTCTGGCATCTACAACTTTATTTAGATAAATTATTTCTGCAGAATAATATTTCAGATTAGGATACACATGACCCAGGCCTTGGAGATGCTATTTGCTTTAAGTCCTAGGAGAGGGCTTCCCTGGAGGTGCAGTGGTTAAGAATCCGCCTGCCGGTGCAGGGGACACGGGTTCGAGCCCTGGGCTGGGAAGATCCTACATGCCGGGAGCAGCTAAGCCCGTGCACCACAACTACTGAGCCTGTGCTCTAGAGCCTGCAAGCCACAACTACTGAGCCCACGTGCCACAACTACCGAGCCTGTGCTCTAGAGCCCATGAGCCACAACTATTGAGCCCATGTGCCACAACTACTGAAGCCTGCTCGCCTAGAGCCCGTGCTTCACAAGAGAAGCCACTGCAATGAGAAACCTGCACACCGCAACGAAGAGTAGCCCCTGCTCGCCGCAACTAGAGAAAAGCCGCGCACAGCAACGAAGACCCAATGCAGCCAAAAATAAATAAATAAAATAAATATGTTAAAAAAAGAGAAAGAAATAAAGCCATTCTTTCTTTCTCCTCCATAAAAAAAAAAAAAAAAAAAAAGTCCTAGGAGAGCTGCATCTGACAAATAGCATACTTAGTGGCTGAATATGCTTGTGATTGTTACTGGAGTGTGTGTGTGTGTGTGTGTATGTGCTGGTATGTGTGCATGCACACCGCAGGACTCAAAGCTCTAGAAATAACTTGACAGAGAGACTGAAGCAAGGGGAGGTCCACCTGGTCCACTTTACTTCACATACCGGGAGTCAAATGCAAAATGAGAGGCACATGCCTTGCTTTATGATGGAGACGCCCCGCTTCACTTTGCAGTGAACAAATTGGAGATGGAACAAGAATGAACTCTTGTATTATCTACCTGCCCTTCCAGTCAAGAGGTTGACATCTGAGCAGGGCCATGAGATTATAGTCATGACCCAGTATAAAAGAATGAGAGACATTTGCCACTCTTGTTTCAATTCTGGTCATAAAAATGCATTAAGTTTGGCGTGAGTTTCTGTTCTTGTTGAAAGTGTCATCATAGGAAAGCAGAATCAGGAGAAGCTCCCAGAGGATTCCCTGGGATAGATCACAACATGTGCCTGGTTTGCTCTCTTACTAGGAACTTGAATGATTTCTCCCATCGATCTTGAGAGGCCACTAGAATATACTTATTTGGACATAAAAATAAAGATTCCCTTTTAGGACAAACTACTTAAGCAAAGAAGCTGTAGGATACGGGCTGTGTGAATATAATCCAACCATTTGAGTAATTCTACCCAAGGGAAATCACAGCAGAAACCTCTGTGTATCATGTAATCTATCAGGGCAAACAGTACAATGTACCAAGCTGGTCTGCTAGCCCTCAGGCTGTTTTCTAGGCACTTCTTTCCTCCCTTAGGAGCCAGCTTCCTGATGCTCCGGGCCTCTTCACACATTTAATGCAGACCTTGGTGCAGATCTTCCCTCTTTATATATCACTTTTCTCAGTTTCTTCTTCCTATCAAAATCATCCAGTTCTCCATCGCATTTCCTTCAGGCCTGTGCATTTTTCAAGTTGCATGCATTCTGATAATTTAATCCCTGTGGAGGTGCATATGTGTGCTAATGGTTTGATATCTCTTAACATATTTGCATTTGGCAGTCTTTTCAGAGAAACCCTGTCTTAGCTCGAAGGAATAAATCTAATGGTAGTAAATCTCAATTTCTTGCAGGGGCTGAGATATTTGGAAGTGGGATGGAGGAAGAATGGAGAAACTAAATCATATTGGTTGTGCAACTGTGTGGTTTATTATACATATATCCGATTTTTAACTGATGATCAAGGAGGAATAATTCTCTCTCAAACTCCCCATTTATATTTATCTCTAAATAAAAATGGGAATTTTCAAGGCTACTCATCCTACAGTCACTTTCATCTGCTCCTGATAACGTGGAGTTGGACTTTGTAATCTTTCCTTAATATTGAGTTAATTCAAAACATGTTTACTGAGTGTTTGCTATGTCCCAGACCTGGTGATTGGTGCTGGGATACAAAGGCACAATCTCTGACTTTAGGTTAGTGTTGGAGATGGACAAGCAAGCAGGCAGTTTCGATACAGGTGATATGCCCTGTGATGCAGTTACTGCAGAGAGGCACCTAAGCTGTGTAAGGAGAGAGGGAAGGGTTCCTGGAGAAGCCATATCTTATTGGAAAGCCAAGGAATGAGAAGGTATGGGGAGAATTGTTTGCTATTTGTTAGGGTTTAGGCTAAGATCGGTAATAGACTTCAAAATACAGTGGCTTACACAGGATAGATACAGATATCTCTCATGAAATCCTAGCGATAAGAGGCTTAGAGTGATGCAGCTATTTTCAGCAAGTGCCTCTTGCCTCTAGGTCCAAGAGAGGTGCCTTTGCTGCATCTGTGTCCCTGCCAGCAGGAGTGTGTCGAGGGTCGGGAGCAAAAGAGAACAGCAAGTTGGCAGACTCTTAGTCATTCTGTATGGGAGGATAGGAATGTCAGAGGCAAGGGTAGAGTGACCATATATGCTCTGCTCAGAAATTTGTATTTTTCCATGGAGAGTGATGGGAAACCTTTGTAGGGTTTCAAGCAGAGTAATGACCCAGTGAGATTTTAATTTTAGAACATTTACTTTGGCTGAGTAGTTCTTTAGTTATCAATAACTTTCAGCATTTCGTACAGCTGAACTTCTACTCTGAAGGAGTAGTGAATATAGAGATGAGCTACAGATTATAATTCAGTAACTTAATAGTTCAGTAACTGAAACTTCATATAAAAAGAAGGATCTCGGGCTTCCCTGGTGGCGCAGTGATTGAGAATCTGCCTGCTAATGCAGGGAACACGGGTTCGAGCCCTGGTCTGGGAAGATCCCACATGCCACGGAGCAGCTGGGCCCATGAGCCACAACTACTGAGCCTGCGCATCTGGAGCCTGTGCCCCGCAACGGGAGGGGCCGCGATAGTGAAAGGCCCGCGCACTGCGATGAAGAGCGGTCCCCGCACCGCGATGAAGAGTGGCCCCCGCTTGCCGCAACTAGAGAAAGCCCTCGCACGAACCGAAGACCCAACACAGCCAAAAATAAATAAATAAATAAATAAAGTAGCTATAAAATTAAAAAAAAAAAAAAAGATGGATCTCTATATGTAAAAACTGGCCTTGGGATAAGGTCAGGTTGTTTCTGGAAATGTGTTTTTGGAAAATGATCAGAATTTTTTGATCATGTGGTCTTTTCTCTCCCACTGACTTCTTTCTCCTTAAAATATATGCTGTAGGGAAAAGTTTAAATAAAACATTTTTCAAGAATTGCAACCTTAAGTGGAGAGCAGAACAGGCAATGCCGTGTAAAACTGGGGATGGTGGTAGATAATACAAGTTCACAGGCCACTCCCTCCCGCTCTGCTTTTACCCTTTCCCAAATATTTGTGGTAATATATTGTGCTTTTTATACATAACTCTAGAATATAGATTTCCTTCTCCATTGTCTGCAGTATTTTCCTCTTTATGGAATAATTCATTTTTAACTATGGTATTTACATTTCACCATGTAGTAAATTTCATCTCTTATTTGAAATCTACTTTTCATAGCACTTAAGTTCCACAAATGGGCTGAGGACAGAGCTAAAGAGGTTACTGTAGGTCAAGACAAGTGGTAAACTTGTTAGCGGCACTAAGTTCCAATAATTAGAACTTGGAGAGAAAGACCCATTTCCTTAGTGGCATGTATCTTGTTTTGTCTGATGTTGGCTAAAAATGAAAGATTGTACTAAAATAAGACACAAAAACTGAAGATTCCTGGGTTATTGGCAATTTTGTGTATTGGGGAATGTGGAGTGTTGGGATTTTACTTGAAGGGGTGAATAGAGGCTCTGCTTTGGAATATTAGACATGATACTAGGATTTCAGGTGTTGAAACTCAAATGTAATTCTATGGATAGTATTTTTCCATAAAATGTCAGCAGTCATCACAGGGATGAGTGCTTGGGGGAAGAAATGGAGACATCACAAAACATTGTCTCTTTCACAGAATTGTATAAGGTAGGGCATTACCTGGTAGAGCAATTTATAATACTTCGTTTTCTAATTACCTATGATATTCATAGAGTTCACAGTGGAAAAATATCTAATGGTATGGAAAGAACATTATGTTTGACATAGATGGGCCAAGAGAAATGCCTTGGCTTTCTAGGAAGAAGGAATATAGATGATGCCATGGTCCGAACAAGTGAATTTATTTCCAGTAGCAACAGAGTGCAATACTGAACTTGAAGTAAAGCACGTTCATTCTAGAAAACGTGTTCCTTCTCTGATAAACTGTTTCTGTCTCTGATCAAGAAACTAGAATAGTACACTGGAGGATCCAGGTCATGCTCCCAGGAGCCCAGGCAATAGCTCAATCGGAAACAGGTAAAAGCTGAGTTGAGAGAGTACTGTCAGTCACTGCTCAGTTAGATTGAATTGACAATGGCTTTTCAGTATGGCTTTGCCTGGCAAACATCTGGAGTTCTAAGAGAAGGAAAAACAAGCCTATGTTCTCAATGTCAAATTCATTTTGGCCACTTGCTTAAGAACCCCTGGAGAATCCCAACAGGAATGAGACCCTGCATTTTAGAAAGATAGACTTCTGCTCAATGTGTCAGCAGTTCTGCATGGCTGCTTCTATCACCAATTTCTCTGATAAAAAACTTTATTTACCAAGTGCTGCACTTCCTTTCTCTTGCTTAACCTGTGGAAAAATTCAGTCGGTTTCCAACTGCTCTTTTTTGACTGAATTTGTCCAAGAAAATACTTTTATACCCTTCAGTGAACAGAAGGAAGACAGCATTTTGGGATGAGAGATGGCAAGAGAGGAAATTCCACAAGTGGAGATTAGATGTGACCATTCCTTGGGCTCACGCCAGTCATTACTATTACCTACACTGCTTCTGGGCTGACTCGTTTGTCCATTTGTGACCCCGACATATAGAAAATGCATTCTTAGGGGAGCATTTATCCCATGGGCTTTTCTACAATCTCAATATCACAACCCTGGAGGCCTCAACTACCTTATCAACAGGAAGTTTGAGCAAGTCTTCCCGACCCCTTCTTCTCTTTCAATACTTCTCTATCCACAAAACCAAGCATTATTTTGACACTCATATTAGTCCAATTAAACTGAAACTCTTGTTTTACTTTTTATTTTTTAAATTAATTAATTAATTAATTTATATTTTTATTTTTGACTGCGTTGGGTCTTAATTGCTGCACGTGGGTTTTCTCTAGCTGTGGCGAGCAGGGGCCACTCTTCGTTGTGGTGTGCGGGCTTCTCGTTGAGGTGGCTTCTCTTGTTGAGGAGCACGGGCTCTAAGTGCATGGGCTTCAGTAGTTGTGGCTCTTGGGCTCTAGAGCGCAGTCTCAGTAGTTTTGGCATGCGGGCTTAGTTGCTCCACGGCCTGTGGGATCTTCCCAGACCAGGGCTCGAACCCGTGTCCCCTGCATTGGCAGGCAGACTCTCAACCACTGTACCACCAGGGAAGTCCTCTTGTTATACTTTTTATGATTTTTTTTCTTCCTGTTTCTAACAGTGTTATCCATGCCTTCCCAGATACTCAGTCAAGTCTTCCTCAGTTGTTGAAGACAAGAGACATTGGACTGGGAGCCAAGATCCTGAGTGCCTTTGACTGAGCTGACCTGACTCCGCCACTAACTAGTGGTGTGATCCTAGGCCAGTCACTTATTTTTCCTGATCTTTGAAACAAAGAAGTTGGACAGGATGTTCTCTAAGGTACCATGTGGCTCTATAGGCTTGACTGAACTGCTAAACACTGCTTGTCTCCAGGTCTAGCCTTTAGCGTCCACACCCACTGTCAGCAGCATTATTTCTGTTGCCCAGTTGCTTCTAGTCGCTAGAAAGATTTCACCAAACTAATTTTGTTCTATTCATTAATTAACAATATAAATACATACATTTAAATTAACAACTCCTCCAAAAACCAGTGAACCATTAATAATACAATTTTATAATCATCATAAAACTGTCTAGGGCATGGAAGATGGTATAATAATTCACACCTAATTGCTTTCAACCTTGGGCCCACAAACACACTAGTTGGAGAAATGAATTCAGATACTGTAATTCATGCCAGGTCATGTTTTATTATTTAAGTCATCCCTGTTACTTAAAAAAAAAACTTTGATGTTCAAATAATCTACAAATTCACAGTGCCACAAACTACAGGGGAATTTAGAGAAAGTTCACATTTGCCTATTTTGTCGGCCCTTCATGCAGAAGATCATCTGAATCTTGGTGCTCTCTATAGAACAGAGGTTATTTGACTAAATGGCAGAAATAATTTACATAATATAAACAGTAACCTTAATTGCAAGATTAGAGTATTGAGAAAATTCTTCGTTAACTTACAAAAAAGAGGTGAGCAGCCCACAGAGTGAGCAAAAATAGCAATTGCAAACCAAGTGGTAGAATTAAATCATAATATTTAAGAGCACAAATTCTGGAGCCAGCCTTCTGGGGTTGAAATCTCAGCTCCACTACTTACTAGTTGTACTTGACCTTGGGTAAGTTACTTCACCTCTCCAACCTTCAGTTTCCTTATCTGTACACAGAGGAATATGATAATACCAGGTTGATATAAGGATTATATAAATTGATATAAGGAGATGTTTAGTACTTACATTAAGTGAAGCATTATATTATTAGTAGTATCATTAGAGACCATAGCATCCTTCCTTGAAGGCTTAGAAAGATGTGTGTACTTTGTATGTATATAGCCCGGGTCTTAATTGTATACGCAATGCTGCTTAAGATGGGTGGGGCGCCTCTGAGGTCTATTTGCAAATTTAACATGGTCAACTAAACCAGGGCAATTAATATGACATTGAAGATGTTCATATGAGTGAGGAAAATGACAGATTAAAGGAAAGGAAGCAAGACTGGGGAGGTATGTGTGTATTTTGAAAGTAAGTTAGCAGCATTCAAATGGATTTTAAAACTCAGTAATTTAGACATTTCTTCTAGGGTTGTTAGTGAGTCACTCAGTGTTTCTGCTTGTGAATCCATATTAGAGTTATACAGTGATTTTTTTCTCTTGAAAAGAAGATGTCATACAAGGAAAGAGATGCACTTGTATTGATTTTTCTTAGGCACACGTGTGGTCTGCTGAGTGGGGTGTCTAAGTCAGCTGTGCCACCCTCCCCCGACTCCCGTGTGTGTTTTCTTTCTGGTCCTCTGGTATGGGAGTACTGCCTCACAGTGTCCAGGGCTGTTAGCTGAACCCAAACCTGTAACACTTGAAAGCTTGTCAAAATCAAAAAGGTAAATACATTCGTCTATGATTAGGTGACCAATGCCTATAGCAGATCGTGTATACCCAGAGGGCATCTGCCCAGACTTTGTATCACAAACTCTACCTCTCTCTTTCTGTTCCTCAGCTTTTAGGGCCCAATTAATTTGTGTTTGCCTTGTTCAACAGAACCTATTCTCAAGCAAAAGATGCTGCTTGCTTTCAATTTGAAATATAAACCAGAGACTGGGATGAACTATACAAGAAAAGCAATTCAGTAATGTCATCTAATGGGAAGATCAGAGTTCTATGTCCAAACCTCCTGTAGGTGGGCATTTAATTGCTCTAACTCCTCATCTGTAAAATAAAAAGATTGGATTTGGTGACTTCTGATATCACTTACATTCAAATGGTCTATGTGTTTCATTAGTCTCAGGAATCTCAAAGTGGATCTGTTGACAAGAGTGTCATGAGGTTATTATGTTTGTGGATTTGGTTGGAGATGTCTGACACCTCTTTTTTATGTACTATTGATGTTTAATTATTTCATACATAAATTAATTTTTTTGGAATAATGTTCCAGGCACTCTATTAGGCAGTGGGAATATAACAGTTATTTAAAAAGGTATATATGCCTGTTTTCAAAATAAGGTGATCATCCATTTTCCCAATGAAAAGATCCCTAAAATAATTAAGGGGACAAACTAAATATACAAACCTTTAGGTTTATAGAGAAAGAAGTTGTCTGTTTATAGTATTTGTTTACATAATAACATTTAGAGTCACAGCATATAACGTTAATGTAGAAATAGAATTTCGTCCGCTCTCACATTTTTTAAAACAATGTTGTCCAGACTCTTCAGAAGCATTGTCACCATCATCAGATACCTTTTCAGAATCATTACCACAGTTTGCCAGAGTGTATAGTCTCTCTCATCCAACTTGTTTGATTTACGTACTTTCTGGAATGCATGTATACTATATGCTTTCCTTGGAAATGCTATCCAGAGCCACAGTTTGATAAAAGTCATATTCTGTGTGTGTGTGTGTATGTGTGTATGTGTTTTAAGTAGTTTTTAAAAGGCTTCTTTGCAGCAACATCTCACATGCAGTTGGGAGAACATCCCTCAAGAAGAGTGACAAATTGTGTTAAATTTTTTGACTTTTAAAACATTTTTTTTGTTGCCTTACCTCAATATATTTTTGGACGATAGTTTTCATTTATAACCCTGCAGGTTTGTGAATTGTAGTGCCCCTGAGCTCCATTTTTCAACTCGGTTTTTTGGGAGCTGGCTGCAAAACCGCAGGATTGCTTCAGGCCCTATTCTGGTTCCAGGGGGCAGGCTGAGCCTTTGGTTAATTCTTCTTCCTGATTGGAAATTAGAGTGACATGTGCCTGTCCCAACACCTAGAGCTAGTCTCTCATGGGTTCCCCCTCTTCCCATTCATCGTCAGGACAAATTGCAACCGGTATGAAACAGGAGGTTAAAGGTGCTGAACCTCCAAATGGGGAGATTGTTAGAAAAGCGGCTGGAATTACGAACCCGAGAACCAAGAGATGAGAAATGAGGTGCGTTTTAGAAACCTTTCCCGATCACACGGTGTACCATCCTCTGGGTTTCCCATGCATGTTTTAGCTGTAGGAAGGTTCCTTTGAACCTGGAGATTTGGGACCCATGGAATGGGTACCACGCAGTATTACTTTAAAGGGTCTTCGTTTGCTCACCAACCTCACCAAACCTCTCAGCCCCAAGAGTGTCCAGCTTTATGTCTCATCCAGCTGGGGTCTAGATATGGTCAATCCAGGTTGCATCACAGCCCCTGAACGAATTTTGTAAGAATTTCTCTCTCTTTCACTGTCTTTTTTTTTTTTTGTAATTTATTTTTATAATGGGGTTTAGCTGATTTTCACTGCTGTGTTTATGCCACTTTACACCCACTTGATTCACTTGCAGAGAGATATCAATAAATACTTTTTAAGATTCAAAAAAAATTTTTTAATTAATTCAGTAAGATATTCTCTCTGAATATCCAGAACTAGTACTGATTGAAATAATTATAAGGTAAAGTAACTTCTTTATAAGAACAACCATTTGTTAGAAATAAAGTAATTGAAAGGGTACTTTATATATATGGGATACTTTAAAAAGATTCCTAAATAAGGTGATTCTTCCCCTTCTTTGAGAATTTTAGGAAAATTCTTCACCTATGTATGTGGGAATCGATTGAGCTTTGAGCAGGCATACATTCCTCGTTCTGTTTATGCAGGTGGGAGTGTGGGATGGATGATAACAGAGAAATCATATTCTTTGTAAATCCTGACCTACACAACCATTGGTCACCGGGCATATTTACCTCACAGTAATATCAGACATTGTAATAACACATCATGCAACTTTTCTAAATGCTGCATTCTCATAGACAATTTGAAGAAAATGATGACCATATGAAGTTTATGATATATCTGTGTTGCTAAAAGCAACATTTCAACAAAAAAAAATGCAACAAGGCACCCATCATAGATCTGGGGTTTAGGAAAAATTGCCAAGTGAGTAAAGTTGTAGCTACACACAGCAAGAAATGCCAGGGGAGAAACTAGAACAATGAGGTGAGTTTCTAAAATCATCGTGGAGACTAGTCACCCAATTTTTCAACTTATTTTTTCAACCTGTTTTGCAAGGTTCATTTCTGCCAGAATGAGGGTGATTTCCCCCAGGCAATGGCCTCGAACTGGTTGTAAATGAATCAATGCCCATCAGTTTCACAGGAAAAAGCATCCTAATCAGATAGGTTATCAATGGATTAGATTTCTATCTTGCTGGACCTTTACTTCTCTTCTAGCTTTGGAAGGGAACTAAACATTTCGAGCCAAGTTGTTTGGTTTTGTCTGGAAACACTGCAATGCCTTATTGATCTGTTTGGAGAGGAAAGTTTTCAGAAGAGACAGTTTCCCTGGATAGCTTAACCACTATTAAAAAGATAGCTGATTTCAATGAAAACCTTCCAATATATACACATACTTCCCTATTAAACAGAGTTCCTCGAGAGTAAATGAATCTTTTTGTTGGGTTATGGTCACCACTTTATGGACACCAATTACTGTGACACTCACTGGAATACAGGGGTATTGTGAACCACAGTGCTTGGCCCCCTTGATGACTGGCTGTTTTGGATGGTCTCATAGCATGCCACCAGCTGTCCCTTCTCACTGTAAGAACTTCTAGAAAAATCTTTCAACCCTCTTTTTATCTGTTACCTGCTGGAGATTATGATGGCGCCTTCATATGCCAGGGAAAGTTCAATAATCAAGCTTGGGAAGCAGTAGTGGGGCAAAGTTTTTTTATCCCTACTCCATCACTTACTAGCTGAGTAACACCGAACCCATTTCTTTACTTCTCCAAGCCTTGGATTCCTCATCTAAAAACAGGATAATAATACCCACTCTTCAGGATTAGAGTGAAACTTAAATGAGAGAAAAATAAGTCCCAAGGTCAGTGTCTGGCATATGGTATGGGTTCTATAAATGATAATTTCCATTGAAATGTTCCAAACCCCTCCTTCATCAACAATAGTAAGTGAATAGACGCTGTCCCTACTCCCTTCCTGCGGAGGAAAGTATTTCAGGTCATTACTTCATAGAGCTTTGATCTCAAGCTCTATATGAGGCTTTGGAGAGAGGATGGTGAACAGGCAGGCCTGGTTCCTGCCCTTATGGAGCTTAGTGAGTCTAGTGTATAAGACAGACAGGAAACAAATAATTATCCAACAAATTATTTAATTCCAATTGTCTTGAATGCTATGAAGGAGAAGGGGAAGCTGTATTTAAAGAGAAAACCTGTCTTAATATGGAAGGTCAGGAGAAACTTTTCTGAGATGCCACATCCAAGAAGAGGACAGAAACATAACTAGGAGCGAGCTGGAAGGACAGATGAGTATCCTAGGCTGAAGGAGAGGCATTTGTAAAGGCTTTGCAGCTTAAAGTTTCAGAGCGCTGGGGAGCAGAGATAAGATGAGGGATTGGAGCTGAGCTGAGGCTGGTGAGGTGCACGGTGCAGGCTTTGGGGACGATGGCAAAGTTTTGGGCTTCACTCTGAGACAGATGGGGGCCACAAAAGAGAATTAAGCAAGGAAAATAATCCACAGGTTTGCAGCCATTGACCGAATCTCGAAATGTTTTCATACTGCTGGGTAAATAGCTATACCCTGAGCCTCCTACCACCTATAACCCCTTTTCAGACCCACTCCCTCTTCTACCGCCCTCTACCCTTTGGGGTTAAGAAGGTCTCCAGGACCTTTCTAGCATCTCTTCCAATTGGTTGGTGGCCAATAGCATATAGGTTGCTAAATATGTTAAATATTTTATCTAGTTTTAAGCAAGATTCCATCCTCCCCTAAATTTTCTCCTTTACATATAAATTTACAGTTGTGCTCAAAATTGTTAAAGAAGACTGAAAGTATTGTAATTTAATGTGGTTGAAATATTTAAATGGTCTTAGGGCCATTTGTCCATCTTCCCTTTCCTAACCCCCACCATATTGAATTTAACCCTGAGGTCTGTTGATTCTACTTCTGAAATGTCTCTTAAACTTATCCATTCCTTTCGACTCCTGCTCCTCTCATGCAGTCCCTTGCAGCTCTCCCTGGGCTTCTGTAATAACCCAGCAGCTCTCTGCCTGGTCTTTGTGTCCCTCTGCCTGGTCCATTCTCTCCCTGGCCCAAACCACTCTCCACATGGCTGCCAGTGTCCAGACAGTGTCTAATACACAGTTAGTGCTCAATAAATGTGTTTTGAGTGAATGAATAAATAAACAAATGTATTGTGAGACCATGATCAAATGACACATAAACAAATGGGTAAAAAGTGGAAAAACACAACCAATTACCCCCTGTTAGTGCTTCCCAAAGATTTTGGATGGCACACTGACATTTTTCATTTTATTAGTTATGTGTGTATTTTAATATGTATAAGAAAAATTTGATAGTACACTGAACTTATGCCTTGTTGCTTAGAATAAGATTGAATAAAAATGTAAGTCAAGTTAAAATTGATTAAAACATATTAAGTTAATAATAGCTCAGTACCATTCAGATATGGCAAAATGGTGTAGATGTCATACAATGACTGAAGTCTGGGAAAAATTGGTGAACACAATGCCACAAAACCAAGTGAGGTGATACTCCTCCCTGAAGTAGAATGGGCTTGGATGAGTTGTCAGGGTCAAGCAAGGCTTGAACATGTGGCCCGCAAATCCTGGTACGCACCAGTGCCTCCACATGTAAGTCAGGTTTAAAAAAAGAAAGAAAAAGATAGCATTGAGAATGTGTGCTTCACAAGACTTCTGGGCATGGTAAACAGCCTCAGGTTATTTCAAGAGCCCTGGAAAACCTTTTAACAGATTGAGAAGTATAAAACAGGTTGAGTTATTCCTTTTAATTAAAAAAATTTTTTAATTGAAGTATAATTGATTTACAATGTTGTGTCAGTTTTTTTTTTCCCCTTCTCCTAATTTTTTTTTTAACATCTTTGTTGGAGTATAATTGCTTTACAATGGTGTGTTCGTTTCTGCTTTATAACAAAGTGAATCAGCTATACATATACATACATCCCTGAATCTCCTCCCTCTTGCACCTCCCTCCCACCCTCTCTATCCCACCCCTCTAGGTGGTCACAAAACACTGAGTTGATCTCCCTGTGCTATGCGGCTGCTTCCCACTATCTATTTTACATTTGGTAGTATATGTAAGTCCATGCCACTCTCTCACTGCGTCCCAGCTTACCCTTCCCACTCCCCATGTCCTCAAGTCCATTCTCTACTTCTGTGTCTTTATTCCTGTCCTGCCCCTAGGTTCTTCAGAACCATTTTCTTTTTTTTTTTAGAGTCCATATATATGTGTTAGCATACGGTATTTGTTTTTCTCTTTCTGGTTTGTTTTTTTGATATTGAGCTGCATGAGCTGCTTGTAAATTTTGGAGATTAATCCTTTGTCAGTTGCTTCATTTGCAAATATTTTCTCCCATTCTGAGGGCTGTCTTTTCATCTTGTTTATGGTTTCTTTGCTGTGCAAAAGCTTTTAAGTTTCATTAGGTCCCATTTGTTTATTTTTGTTTTTATTTCCACTTCTCTAGGAGGTGGGTCAAAAAGCATCTTGCTGTGATTTATATCATAGAGTGTTCTGCCTATATTTTCCTGTAAGAGTTTTATAGTGTCTGGCCTTACATTTAGGTCTTTAACCCATTTTGAGTTTATTTTTGTGTATGGTGTTAGGGAGTGTTCTAATTTCATTCTTTTACATGTAGCTGTCCAGTTTTCCCAGCACCACTTACTGAAGAGGCTGTCTTTTCTCCATTATATATTCTTGCCTCCTTTATCAAAAATAAGGTGACCATATGTATGTGGGTTTATGTCTGGGCTTCTATCCTGTTCCATTGATCTATATTTCTGTTTTTGTGCCAGTACCATACTGTCTGGATTACTGTAGCTTTGTAGTATAGTCTGAAGTCAGGGAGCGTGATTCCTCCAGCTCCGTTTTTCTTTCTCAAGATTGCTTTGGCTATTCGGGGTCTTTTGTGTTTCCATGCAAACTGAAATTTTTTGTTCTAGTTCTGTGAAAAATGCCTGTGGTAGTTTGATAGGGATTGCATTGAATCTGTAGATTGCTTTGGGTAGTAGAGTCATTTTCACAATGTTGATTCTTCCAATCCAAGAACATGGTATATCTCTCCATCTGTTTGGATCATCTTTAATTTCTTTCATCAGTGTCTTAGAGTTTTCTGCATACAGGTCTTTTGTCTCCTTAGGTAGGTTTATTCCTAGGTATATTATTCTTTTTGTTGAAATGGTAAATGGGAGTGTTTCCTTAATTTCTCTTTCAGATTTTTCATCATTAGTGTATAGGAATGCAAGAGATTTCTGTGCATTAATTTTGTATCCTGCTACTTTACCAAATTCATTGATTAGTTCTAGTAGTTTTCTGGTAGCATCTTTAGGATTCTCTCTGTATAGTATCATGTTATCTGCCAACAGTGACAGCTTTACTTCTTCTTTTCTGATTTGGGTTCCTTTTATTTCTTTTTCTTCTCTGATTGCTGTGGCTAAATCTTCCAAAACTATGCTGAATAATAGTGGCGAGAGTGGACAACTTTGTCTTGATCTTAGAGGAAATGGTTTCAGTTTTTCACCATTGAGAAAGATGTTGGCTGTGGTTTTGTCATATATGGCCTTTATTATGTTGAGGAATTTTCCCTCTGTGCCTACTTTCTGGAGGGTTTTTATCATAAATGGGTATTGAATTTTGTTGAAAGCTTTCTCTGCATCTATTGAGATGATCATATGGTTTTTCTCCTTCAATTTGTTAATATGGTTTATCACATTGATTGATTTGCATATATTGAAGGATCCTTGCATTCCTGGGATAAACCCCACTTGATCATGGTGTATGATCCTTTAAATGTGCTGTTGGCTTCTGTTTGCTAGTATTTTGTTGAGGATTTTTGCATCTATGTTCATCAGAGATAATGGCCTGTAGTTTTCTTTCTTTGTGACAACTTTGTCTGGTTTTGGTATCAGGGTAATGGTGGCCTTGTAGAATGAGTTTGAGAGTGTTCCTCCCTCTGTTATACTTTAGAAGAGTTTGAGAAGGATAGGTGCTAGCTCTTTTCTAAATGTTTGGGGGAATTCACCTGTGAAGCCATCTGATCCTGGGCTTTTGTTTGTTGGAAGATTTTTCAACACATTCTCAATTTCAGTGCTTGTGTTTGGTCTCTTTATATTTTCTGTTTCATCCTGGTTCAGTCTCAGAAGGTTGTGCTTTTCTAAGAATGTGTCCATTTCTTCCAGGTTGTCCATTTTATTGGCATATAGTTGCTTGTAGTAGTCTCTCATGATCCTTTGTATTTCTGCAGTGTCAGTTGTTACTTCTCTGTTTTCTTTTCTAATTCTACTGGTTTGAGTCCTCTCCGTTTTTTTCTTGATTAGTCTGGCTAATGGTTTATCAATTTTGTTTATCTTCTCAAAGAACCAGCTTTTAGTTTTATTGATCTTTGTTATTGTTTCCTTCATTTCTTTTTCATTTATTTCTGATCTGATCTCTATGATTTCTTTCCTTCTGCTAACTTTGGGATTTTTTTGTTCTTCTTTCTGTAATGGCTTTAGGTGTAAGGTTAAGTTGTTTATTTGAGATGTTTCTTGTTTCTTGAGGTAGGATTGTATTGCTATAAACTTCCCTCTTAGAACTGCTTTTGCTTCATCCCATAGGTTTTGGGTAATTGTATTTTCATTGTCATTTGTTTCTAGGTATTTTTTGAATTCCTCTCTGGTTTCTTCAGTGTTCTCTTGGTTATTAAATAGTGTATTGTTTAACCTCCATGTGTTTATATTTTTTACAGATTTTTTCCTGTAATTGATATCTAGTCTCATAGCATTGTGGTCGGAAAAGATACTTGATATGATTTCAATTTTCTTAAATTCACCAAGGCTTGATTTGTGACCCAAGATATGATCTATCCTGGAGAATGTTCCATCAGCACTTGAGAAGAAAGTGTATTCTGTTGTTTTTAGATGGAATGTCCTATAAATATCAATCAAATCCATCTTGCTTAATGTATCATTTAAGGCTTGTGTTTCCTTATTTATTTTCATTTTGGATGATCTGTCCATTGGTGAAAGTGGGGTGTTAAAGTCCCCTACTATGATTGTGTTACTGTCAATTTCCCCTTTTATGGCTGTTAGCATTTGCCTTATGTATTGAGGTGCTCCTATGTTGGGTGCATAAATATTTACAATTGTTATATCTTCTGCTTGGATTGATCCCTTGATCATTATGTAGTGTCCTTCTTTGTCTCTTGTAATAGTCTTTATTTTAAAGTCTATTTTGTCTGATATGAGAATTGCTCCTCCAGCTTTCTTTTGATTTCCATTTGCATGGAATATCTTTTTCCATCTCCTCACTTTCAGTCTGTATGTGTCCCTAGGTCTGAAGTGGGTCTCTTGTAGACAGCGTATATACAGGTCTTGCTTTTGTATCCATTCAGCCAGTCTATATCTTTTGGTTGGAGCATTTAATCCATTTACATTTTAGATAATTATCGATATGTATGTTCCTATTACCATTTTCTTAATTGTTTTGGGTTTGTTATTGTCGGTCTTTTCCTTCTCTTGTGTTTCCTGCCTAGAGAAGTTCCTTTAGCATTTGTTGTAAAGTTGATTTAGTGGTGCTGAAATCTCTCAGCTTTTGCTTGTCTGTAAAGGTTTTAACTTCTCTGTCAAATCTGAATGAGATCCTTGCTTCGTAGAGTAGTCTTGGTTGTAGGTTTTTCCCTTTCATCACTCTAACTATGTCCTGCCACTCCCTTCTGGTTTGCCGAGTTTCTGCTGAAAGATCAGCTGTTAACCTTATGGGGATTCCCTTGTATATTATTGTTTTTCCCTTACTGCTTTTAATATTTTTTCTTTGTATTTAATTTTTGAAAGTTTGATTAATATGTGTCTTGGTGAGTTTTTCCTTGAGTTTATCCTGTATGGGACTCTCTGTGCTTCCTGGACTTGATTGACTATTTCCTTTCCCATATTAGGGAAGTTTTCAACTATAATCTCTTCACATATTTTCTCAGTCCCTTTCTTTTTCTCTTCTTCTTCTGGGACCCCTATAATTCAAATGTTGGTGCATTTAATGTTGTCCCAGACGTCTCTGAGAGTGTCCTCAATTCTTTTCATTCTTTTTTTCTTTATTCTGCTCTGCAGTAGTTATTTCCACTATTTTATCCTGCAGGTCACTTATCTGTTCTTCTGCCTCACTTATTCTGCTATTGATTCCTTCTAGAGAATTTTTAATTTCATTTATTGTGTTTTTCATCATTGTTTGGGTGCTCTTTAGTTCTTCTAGGTCCTTGTTAAACATTTCTTGTATTTTCTCCATTCTATTTCCAAGAGTTTGGATCATCTTTACTATAATTACTCTGAATTCTTTTTCAAGTAGACTGCCTATTTCCTCTTCATTTGTTTGGTCTGGTGGGTTTTTACTTTGCTCCTTCATCTGCTGTGTGTTTCTCTGTCTTCTCATTTTGCTTAACTTACTGTGTTTGGGGTCTCCTTTTTGCAGGCAGCAGGTTCAGAATTCCCATTGTTTTTGTTGTCTGCCTCCAGTGGCTAGGGTTGGTTCAATGGGTTGTGTAGGCTTCCTGGTGGAGGGGACTGGTGCCTGTGTTCTGGTGGATAAGGCTGGATCTTGTCTTTCTGGTGGCCAGGACCACATCCTTTGGTGTGTTTTGGGGTGTCTGTGACCTTATTATGATTTTAGGCAGCCTCTCTGCTAATGGGTGGGGTTGTGTTCCTGTCTTGCTATTTGTTTGGCCTAGGGTGTCCAGCACTTGCTTGCTGTTCGTTGAGTGGAGCTGGGTCTTAGCATTGAGATAGAGATCTCTGGGAGAGCTTTTGCCATTTGATATTACATGGAGCCGGGAGGTCTCTCGTGGACCAATGTCCTGAACTCGGCTCTCCCACCTCAGAGGCACAGGTCTGACATCCGGCTGGAGCACCAAGACCCTGTCAGCCACATGGCTGGGGCCCTGGAGGATGGGCGCGAGGTGTGGGCCGTCGGTCCCTGGTGCAGGGCGAGCGTGGCGGTGTCAGCTCCAACCCCAGTTTGGGTCCCATTCACAAGTTGCCGGTGGCTGCCAGTGGCCCCCGCGGCATCTGCTCACAATGCTTCCCTCGTCTGGTGGCGGCCATGAAGCGTTGTGTCAGTTTTGGGTGTACAGCAAAGTGATTCAGTTATATATATATGTATATACACATATATATACATATATGTTATTTTTCAGATTCTTTTCCATTATAGGTTATTACAATATATTGAATGTAGTTCCCTGTGCTATACAGTAGGACCTTGTTGTTTACCTGTTTTATATAATATATAGTAGTGTATATCTGCTAATCCCAAACTCCTAATTTATCCCTCCCCCTTTTCCCCTTTGGTAACCATAAGTTTGTTTTCTATGTCTGTGAGTCTATTTCTAAAACAGGTTGAGTTTTATCCCCCAAAGCTGAGGGTAGTGTGAAGTCATCGAAAGAGGCTGGGTTTTGTAGGTAGATAGATGTGAGTTCAAACACCAGCCTGTCTGTCACTTATTTGCTGTTTGACATTGGGCAAATATTTGTGCGTCTCTGAGTTATTTCATTAGTGGAACAGACAAAGTAATTACCATCTTGGAGGGAATACAAGGCTACATATAGATATTGGCTAACATGGTTCCTGGCACATAGTTGGCATTTAATAAATGCAGCCTTTCTTTTTAACTCCCTTAAATGTAATTTGCTTAAAAATCAAAGTAAAACTAGAGTAAAATCAAAGCAGACTGTGATTGTACCAGATGTTTTTTCTCTGAGAAAACCCAAACCCCAAAACAATAGGGGGAATACGATGAAAAAGAAAGTAATTTTCAATGGCACTGAACTATTCCCCAGAGTCTTTAAAAATCTCTGATTGAAATGAATGAATATGCAAGTGTCACTTATTGATGGTCTCCTCCCATAAGCAGTGAACTCCTTTGAAATCATGTGGTGGTAATTGTAAAAGAAGTTATATACATAAAATTACTTCTCTGGTATAATAAGGATCATAAATCAGTTCACAATCAATTCATCTGCAACTTCTTCTGTTGCTCTGATTTCATAGATTGCAACAAAAAATAAGTTGAGGATGAATACCTGAAAGGCAATGAAGGGACCCTGAGGCTCTTGCTTATAGCTTTCTTTGTGATGGAGGCTGGATGAGGGTGAAAGAAGGCAACGAGAGTTTTAGGAGATGCCTTATGACGTCAGCATCCTTTTCCTGGCCCTGTTTGGTTTCTTGAGAAGAGAGATTTAGTCTTCTCCATGAGAGAAGGTGTTTATCACCTACTTGCCATGCTTCACACTGCATTCCTGCTGGCTCAGGGCAGCCCAGCACCTCCAGTCATGGATACTTGGGATGGGTGCTGGACCTAATCATTCTGACCTTTAGAAGCTCCTCTAGCTTGAGTGTTAACTATGAAACCCTCTCAGAGAATTTTGTTGAGGATTTTGTCTATAATGGGAAGTTCCATTGGCCTATCTCTAAGAAAGTAACTAGGAGTAGAAAAGTGTCTGCCTTTGTTTGCCTTGGAATTCTTAAGTGGCAATAAAACACTGTACTTTGTTCTCAGGAGGACCCAACTGTTGGCAAGTCCTCCAAATGCTTCCCTCCTGGTGGCACCTTTAGCCAATCATGACAGGAATATTGATCAAGAATAACCTAATGAAATATGAGCACCAGTGGATGTGTTGGGGAAAGAGCAGATCTAGTCTGTGAGAGTTATATTGAATAAGAATTGGGCCCATTAGGTGCCTCGTTGAGTATTCAGGGGAGACAATTCTTGCTTTATAAAATATGCTTGGGTTTGCCTTATGGAAAATTTATTGTTCATTCATTTGATGCACTCCTTTAAGAGGTCAGCTTTGACTTTCAGAATTTATTCTTTACTCCATTGTTCCTTGCAAACTATCTTTTATTGAATTTCTTTGTGCATTTGAGTTGTCAAATAGCCAATGCACGCTCTAAACTGCATTATACAGTTAACAGGTATTTTGTGACTGGGGCAGGATGAAAATCTGACTTATTGGTGCTAGTACTTATCAACATAGAGAGAGCAAATTATATTAATTAGCCTCCTCTGTTTTCAGAAATAAAACATACCAAAGCCAATACTTCCACATCCATATGGGTCAACTAACTGGGAAATTGTTGGACCATCAGGATTGTAATCCTGTGAAAATATCTGACTTCTATGAAAAATGTCCAGGCGTTTTTCCTTTTGTGTTGGGACTGAGAGCTTTTAATGGGAGTTCATTTTAATAGCTAGGAAAACATAGAAGATTGAAGAAGATCTTTGATACCATGTCTTAATTAGACTCTATCTGATAACCATTGGCATGGCTACTTGATATAAATTTTAATTCTAATGACCAAGCAAGGTTATTTTAACCACACGGTTTACCTGAAGTAGCCTAAAAATCCTTACAAAACAGAGTGTTCACAGCATCCGAAACTAATCTTAGGACAAATTGTTGTTTGGTGTTGGTTCTTTCACTATAAAATGGGAGTAGCTATTAATATTGGCGTTCAGAATGAGTTTTTCAATTGATTCTATGTGATGGCATATGACCAATAGTTTTTATTTTCCAGCTGAGGTACCTGCTCCAAGTGTATTGAGGCCGAGTTGCCCAAAATAAGAGCTCAGTAAAAAACAGTTCAGATAAAAGGTTCCACTTGTCAGACGGGCAAACAAGGCTTTCTGCAGTCTTTGCCTGGCTACATTTTCAGTTTCACTGTGTGATTTCTCCTCTTTGTACTCTGAGTCTCAGCTGTGCTGAAGTATTTCCACTTCCTCAAATTCACCCAGTCATGTTGCCCATAATGTTTCCTTGGCCTGGAATATTTTATTTATTTTCTCCTTCAGTTTTCCCAAACGAATTGGCTATATGAAACAATTCTTGACCTTCTCCCAACTTCCAGTAGAACTGACCGTTTTTTTCTTTGTAAACTCATTGTAACCTGCTCTGATTTCTTGGCATGATTACAATACTAGTCTACATATTATTAATATCTCTGTCTCCTACAAACTTACAGAATCTTGAGGTCAAGGATCATGTCTAATTCACCTTTGTACTCTGAGCACCTGTAAAATGCCTGACAATGAATAAATAAATGAACAAAAGAGTGAATGAATGAAAAAATCCAGTAAAGTAAATATTGGCCTTATAATCCAAAGTAGAGATGGCAAACACATGCCCCCCAGTGCTGTACTTTCCCATCTCTTATGCAGAACAGACTTTCTGAATTACTTAGCGGCCACTAAGCCTAGATCCAGGCAGCCTACGCCTTCAGAACTTAGCTTTTTTTCTAGCATAATCTTAATATCTAATGAAGTTATCTAGTGTAGTGGTATCCTAACACTTTTGATTATACAAGGGAGTAAACCTAATAGTAAAAGTAATTTGGGGCACATCCTCTATGAATAGCTTCTGTGTACCCCTCCAGGCCACCTGGGGAGACTAACCCATATGGACCACATCAATGGGCTCTTTTGTCCTCTGACTTCAAGTGGGTTTAGCCGGAAACCTGGAGGATAAGAGCCAATGAGGTCAGGGTACTATTTCCCTGGCTCACACCCTGCTCAATGGCTCTGGGTTAGCCTGCTCCCTCTCCTGAAGGCCTCAGCTCCTGTCACGTGGCCCCCTCCATACCTCTCCTTTTGGTTCTGGTATCTCTTCCCTCCTTTTACCCCTCCCTGCAGTTACTTGTCCAGAATGTGTCCTCTTTTGTTGCTCTAACTAAATCTTAGTGCCCCATACTGGTGTCAATTGTCCTTCTCTTAAACTCTCTGCAATTTATTTGAAGATAACTTCTATTTCCTGCTGAGACCCTGACTGATATTTCTCCATGGCCCGTAATCATTTTTAATGTATTATGTACATGTACTAATCACCATCCAGATATCAAGTACTAGTAAAGCCTAATTTCTTTTATTTTCTTAGAGAAGATGAAGTTTTAATGTTTTTTCCCACACCCTGGCTGATCACTTTTTGTTCTCACACTTTGGAAATTATTGATTTAGAAGCTAGTTATCCAAGTCTTCCTATCAGGATTCATAGAGTAAGGCTCTGTTGAGTGTGGCTTTGAAGGCACAACAAGAGCAGAGACTGGTTTCTGCATGATTTATATACCTAGAGAAAAAATGATGCTTGTGGGATGGGCTTACTGCTGTTGACTTCTCCATTCCCCTCAGGGCCTCAGAGCCAGCACAGAACTGCAGGGCAGAGAGTAATAGCATCATTCAGGCTCACAGGCAGCCAGTAAAGCGAACCTGGAGAGTATTAGGCTGGGACCAAATAATGCTTGAATTGTAGTCTTTCATTTTAAAGAGATTTGTTTTTAAATAATGAATGAAGGCATCACAAACCTTTGGCTCTGAGACTTTTAATTCTTCATTCTTTACTATAGAATGCTTCTAGCTCCCCTGTCTCTGCCCAAATCAAAATCCATGATTGTTCCAGCAATGCCTATGGACAGCATCTGTGAGCAATCTGATTCTGACTTATGGTCGATTCTATTTTACAAGGGAATTCTCTCTACCTAATGCCTCTTGGAAACAATTGAACCCTAGTTTTGTGATTTATATTTATTTTTACAATTGTGGACACTTTCAGACAAATGTTTACATCTCCTGTGTATCGGCAAAATAACCATAGTTATATCTTGTGTCATCTAAAACATTTCTTTCAGGGCCCTCGTATGCAATGCAGATATTCTCTCCTTAACTCCCCAACCAGTATTACAAATAGTGCCGGTCTTGTTAACAATAAATAGGTCATGTTAACTTTCGGTATAAAGCTAAACATTTTATGAAGTTTTTTTTTTTTTAATATTTATTTATTTATTTATTTTGTTGTGCCAGGTCTTAGTTGCGGCATGCGGGCTCCTTAGTTGTGGCACGTAAACTCTTAGTTGCAGCATGTGGGATCTAGTTCCCTGACCAGGGATTGAACCCAGGCCCCCTGCATTGGGAGCGTGGAGTCTTATCCACTGCGCCACCAGGGAAGTCCCTATGAGTTTTAGTTGTCCGTAATCTCTTGATTTCCAGGGCATTAGGAAAAATGTTTCCTTTATAATGAAGATGATGTTTTTTTCCCATTTTGATTAAAACCTTAAATAAATATGATGTAATGATCAATGGGAATATTAAGAGAGACAGCCTCATTGTTGAGGCTGTTACAATCACCTTGCTCTGACATACCTTCTATTCTGGGGCAGGAAAGCTGAGAGTCCAGGGTAATGCGATAATAAGTAATGAATTAGCAGAGTAAACTGGGCTGAAATAGAGAGTTACTCAATACCAAGCCAAATAGTTGAAACCAGGATGGTTGTGAATTTGAGGGAAAAAGAGATGCTTAGAATGATCAGTTAGGGAGAGAAAATTACCCTGCTACACATGGAAGGAGTTCTGCCTTTTTTAGATCTTTAGGGGTTCTTGTTTAGGGTTAAGCTATAGGAAATTAAGTTGAAGCAGGAATCTGATCTTTTGGTGCCTAACATCAGTATTATACATACTAATAGAATATTAGAATTTGAAGGGATGCTCTTAATGCTCAAAATTGTTTGTTTACCAGTGAATAAACTGAGGACCAGAGATTTGGGGTGACGTATTCATGGAACTGGAGAACCAGAGCTACACCCCACATCTGCTGATCCCCAGTCTCATGGAGTTTCCACTAGACTGAATGTCTCAAAATGTTAAGCTTCTGTTTTAGAGATGGAAGAGATCCAGGAAACTGTGTTGATTCAAAGTGTTCCACTTTGCAGTGGGGAAAGATGCCCAACTTATACATGAAGTGAGTGGCAGAACAAGAACAAAACCTAAATCACATGATTCCTGGTCAGGTGCTTTTTTCCATGACACCAGTGTTTATTCATATACTAGATACTGTGTTAGGTACCAAAGTACAAAGACAAACACAGTAAGATCTCTACCTTTCAAGGGAATTTTCACATGTATTCCCACATAGAAAATGTGTGTTTTCCTTCATACCCATACATATTCAAGCTAAATAACAGAGGCTGAAAGTGTGTAGAGCACACGGTGGTACATGATTTGGTAGAAAATAATAAAGTGCCTTATGTGAAAAGTATAGTTCAAGTCCTTTAGATGTGAGTTCCATGGTGGCAGAGATTGTTTCTGTCTTATCTTTTGCTACTGCCCCAACTATGGCCTGGCACACAGTCAGTGCTCAATAAATTTTGAATAAATGACTGAGTGAATATCTGCCTGGTATTTAGTGAGTATTCAATAAATTATGAATGAATAAATGAAGGAATAAACTGTGCGGTGTTCTTAAGGATTATCCAGAACCTGAAATGATGACCCTAGGGGTCACAGTTCATAATGCTTATTTTATGGCTGGAGACAAGCTAATTCCATACTGTGATGGGCTCTGGAAGATTCAAGTCTTCTGAGTTTGAATCTTGGCCCTGTCATTTTGGTAGAGACAGAAAAGAACCAATTTCCCTTTCCTCCTGGCATATAGCCAGACTACATTTACCAACTTCGCTTAGAGCTGGGCACACCCTTGTGACGAGTTCTGGACAAAAAAAGTAGGCAGAAATTATGCATCTCACATCTGGATCTGGTCCTTAAAAACCTCCCATGCAATACTCTACTCTCTGCTGTGTGTCTGGTGACCAGATGCAGAAATCCAGCAGAGGCCCCTGGGGCCCTAGGGAATGTGTCACAGGATTGAAGAAGCCTGGGTCCCTGAATCACCCAGTGGTAAGCCATCTACCTTATATCCTTATTGAATCGATGTGTGACTATGACCTAAACCTCTGTGTTAAGCCACTGAGATTTTGAAGTTGTTTCAACAGTTATCCTACACTGTCAATTCCTTTTGGATGTGTCCTTGGACGCAACTTAGCTTCTCTGAGCCTAGATTTTCCTATTTGTGCAGTGAGGATCATAATGTACTGCCTCTTTGTGTTGTTATGAGACTTATCAATGTGAAGCCCTTAGCATAGTGCTGGGGACACGATAAGCACTTGATAATTATTTGCTATTCTTATATAATTTTTATCATCTCAAGTTTGATAGCCAAAGTATGGCAATTTTTAAAGATATTTCAAAGATCACCACATATAGTTTTTCTCTGTTAATCTTCTGGCTACTGAGGCAAGCAAATAATCCTCCAGAATCTTTTATCATTGAGTCTCAAATATTTTTTAGAAATAGAACTCTTCTCTTTTCCTAGTATGATCTTATATACGGATGCCAGGTGATAAAAGCATAGCTGTTCCGGTTGTAGGATATGCCCTACATCTACCTGTTTAGCCTTCCCCTGGGCCTTTTGTTGGGCATCTCTACAACATCTGTGAGCTAGAGAGGACACAATTTGAATACCGCTGCCTTGGGTAAATACTAGGGGGAAATACGGTATTATCCAATTCCCTAATGCAATGCCCTTGTCCACTCTCCCCACAACTGCCAACCTGCTTACCACTCCAGCTTTCCCTCACTCCCTCTCTCCATGTTTGTTCCGGCTTCCGTACAGAGACCACATGACAGTGGGGCTGTGGTAAATATGCACTTCTTTTTCTTTCATTTAAAATAGATTGGTGGCTCTTTTCAATAGACTATTAGAAGAGTAACTGCTATGTATGATTTAAAGGGACTCTGAACTTTGGCTCTCCACTGTATGATATATGGATGGATTGAAGCTTTGGGGTCAAGGGTTAGAAGTAATGAATTTATGGCTAGATTCTGCCTCCTCTCACTTTGAAAAAAGATGGTATATTTGGAACATTAAATTATACATGTTTTTTCTTCCAGAAATTGTCTTAGAGAAGATGTACTAAATCAATATTTTCCAACTCCAATTAAACTATCTTATTATTTATCATGGGCTTCAGGAGTGATTGAAGGAAAAAGGACCTGGGGTGAAGAAAAGACCAAAGCTACTGTTCCTGTGTTTAGGATTAAAGGAAGGACAGGAGGTGGTAACATTTTTTACTTGCTAGGGCCGAGGTAAATAGTTAGGAAATACTACAGATCTTTTGAAGTATCAGAAGGCATGATAGGTAGAAATACGATGGATACTACTCTAAGAGAAAGAGAATGCCTTTAAAAAGTTCATAGTTCTCAAGAGAAGCTTCAGGTTAGACTCGGAGTCAGGGGTTGTTGTTTGTGGACAGTCATGCTCAAATGTTCCAACTCTAGGCAGGCCTTTCCTTCCTTATTAAGCTCTTGGCTAGCCCACTCAGTTCTTCCTTGGGATTATCAGGAAAAAACATGATTATCGATTGTCCACAGTGATCCTTATTTAGGCTTTGGTAACCCAGTTGCCCATGTAAAAATGCTAATGATACTTTTTTTTTTAACCACCAATACCATAGGTTGTACTAAGCAACATACACATATTGCTTTATCTAGTTCTCAGTCTGATCTCATGAGACTGTAATACCCATTTTACAGATGAATCTGAGGCTTTGCGATAGTACAACCATTAATAAGGGAGAGAGTCAGGATTTGAACCTAGGTCTGCTGGACTTCAAGGTTAGCATTTAATCCCACCTCTGATAGCCACTTTCAACAATACATAGGCCACCCATTTTCCCTCCATCTGTCCTAATACACAGTCCCATGAAACTTCCTATCACTTTGTTGAACCACCGGAAATTCCTCTCATCAGAAATATTAAATATGTAACTGACATTTTTTATTAAATAAAGCTTCTACAAATCAGGTTAAATGGAAAGTAGTATAAACTGGTTAAATTACATTGCTTTCTTCTGAAGGCTTGACTGAGATCAAAACACTGAAGGCACAGGAGTTGTGAAAGAGGATTGTGATTGCAGAAGAGATTATTATTACTATTATCATGTGAATTATAAGCCTCAGTGAGATGTGGCAGTTGTTTTCAGGGGTGAATTTTGGTGTAAGATGGCAACATAGGGGTTCAGGTTGGTAACTGTGAAGGGACATGGGAAGGTAAATAGGGGCACACAAAAAGGAGGTAGATGGAGCACGAAGACAATCTTTATCCATTTTGCTCTTTTTCCAACGACCAACCCCATTTGTATTGGGTAGAGAGAGTGGGGGGGGATTGAAATTTTCTCTGGAGGCCATTTTACTATGTAATTCTCATTCTGTCACACAGATAGCCTTGCATAGCTGTATTCTAATTTTTCCCCATAGCCTACTCATATATCGTTATTCAATGAAGTAATAATGTTAAAAGCAAGACAATCTATAACGCACTTTCAATAAAACTCTGAAAAACAGTCATTGATCTTTCCTTAAGTCAGCTACCTACCCCCAGCTGCCTTATTGCTCTCATTGTAGAGGTGGTTAAATGACCAAAGATACTTAATATGTAAGTTATGAAACATTTCCACTTCCTTATTTACCACTTAATGGTCATTAAAAGAGTAGGAACATCATCCTTTTTCAGGTGATGTAAGATGGATCCTGGCTTGAAGAGAGTACTCATTTATCAATAATCAATTACTCAGTTAACCATTAAAGATAATAATCATTTCCACCACACTTATAATAAAATGCTACAAACGTCAATGAATCATTATTTTACCCTAGGGCAGACCTTAAATCAATTTCTTATTACCATTCATTTTACTTCTGCAATTGTGATGGACATTCAAAGGGCTGGAACATAAGAAAATTCTTAAATGGCTAAATGGTTGGGAGAAGGGAAGCCTGGGAAGTGTGATTGTGGAAACTCCATGGATTTTATCCAGGGATAACATCCAAGTGGTTTTGATCCATGGAATTTTGCCTTGGTCTTCAGGTTCATTCCCATTGCCTACAAGAATCTTGATTGGGGATTTCCAATTTCAACTTGTTCAAATACCACTAGTTGCTTTCATACTCATTCACCAGATTTAGTCCAATATTATATTTCATTAAATGCACAAGGTGGCAGCTGGGATGATGGTGGAATCATGTGGTGGAGGTGTAATATCACTCTTCAAAGACTTCCCATTGCTCTTAGAATAAAGCAAAAACTCCTTAACAAGACTGACAGGACCCTGAACAGTCTGGGCCCTGCACATCTCTCTTGCTTCATCACATGCACCACACTCAGTTCCTCTCCCATCTTCAGTGAACCTGGCCTTCTTTCAGCCCCTTGTACTCCATGTGAACTCCCCTGCCACAGGGCATTTGCATATACTCTTCCTTCAGCCTATAAGACCACCTGCTCCCTGTCCCCATTTTCACTCACTTAATGTCTATTCTTCTTTCAGTTTTCAGTTGAAGTTTTTCTTCCCCAGGGAAGCCTTCCCTGATCTGCCCAGTCCCTACTGTGTGCTCTCAGAATACTATTTCTGTCTCTTTCATAGCACTATCACGGCTTCAGTTTTACATGTAATTGAGTGGTTGTTTGACAGATGTAGTCTCAGTTTTCCCCAAACAGACAATGAGCCCTGTTTGGGCAGGGTTGTATCTATTTGTGCTCACCACTGTATCCCAAGGATTAGGATAGTGCCTGGTCCATAGTGGGTTTCAATAAGTGTCTGTTAAACAAATCACAAGTTGATTAAGAAAGAGCCCAGAAAAGCATACCATTTAGCCCAGAATGAAGGAGATGTCGACAGCTGCTGTTAGAAGTCTTTCCTGGTCCTCATGGAGTGGTAATAACATTGCAAGCTCATTTAAGGTTATGAAGTTTCACTGATGCAATTATTTCCCAGCTGACTTCTTCTTTTCCTAATAAGACCCAGGCTTCTCCTATCTTAGTTCTGTTTCCTTTCAAGGATTTTCTGGTTTGTGTTGTTCCCCACAATTTTCTGCCACTTTCTCCGCTATCAGTGGAAACACCTAGAGCTTCCTTGGGGCTGCTGACTGCCCCACATTCCTGTGCCTTCTGAGATCCTCTTGAACACACCTATACAATAAATCTCTGCAATAATCTCTCATCTGAACGAAGAGGTGGCCCTTCATTCAAGTCTACCAGTGACTAAGGGATTTCATAGCACTGCTCGAATATGGAGAAGGAATGGTAATGTGATTATCTTGAGTCTGGTCATTTGAGAAGATGGATCTATTTTCAACACCAATTTTTATTCCATTTGAGCCCCTGATTCAATTTGGAATTATTAATAACCTGCCTGGTCCAACTGACTGAGAAAAGGGCAACTTAGATTTGAAGGCAGCTCGGGGTATATTGATAGCTGGTCTGGGTGAAACATACACTCACACACTTTATAATAATCCTGGGGCATTTAAGTGTGAGCCTGATAATTAGAACTAGTGGAAATAAATAGTCATGATGGAAATAAATACTCATGGTGCATAGAGAAGTAACTTCAAGAGAAAGTGTGAGGGAGAAAAAAACACAGAAAGACTCCACTGTAGATTCTGAGGTGGTTCAAATGATACGGCACGGATTTGACTCAGTCTCTCATAACGACAGGAAATGACGTTATCAGGTATGCAGAACATACGACGCAGAAAACCACTAGGATAATTTCTCAGTAACTAAAGCAAGGGAGAGTAGAGTCAACATTCTGGGCTACCATAGATAGTATATGCTCAATGTTTACTCTGAGCTATTGAGTTTGCAATTTCATCAATCCAGGCCATCTTAAAGTCTATTGCATTAGATTTAAATCTCAAAACCCTGCGATTCATTAATTAATAACATATTTATTGAAAATCTCATGTGTTCTCCAGGCATCAGTCTAGGTACTAGGTCACCAAGGCAGACAAGTGACAGGGGACAGACACCAAGCAAACAAAGAATGAAATCTCACATTAATGGTGTTCACTCTGTACCTTTCTGAATCTAGGACTTTACTCTTTTTTTAAAAATTTATTTATTTATTTATTTTTGGCTGTGTTGGGTCTTCGTTTCTGTGCGAGGGCTCTCTCCAGCTGCGGCGAGCGGGGGCCACTCTTCATCGCGGTGCGCGGGCCTCTCACTGTCGAGACCTCTCCTGTTGCGGAGCACAGGCTCCAGACGCGCAGGCTCAGTAGTTGTGCCTCACGGGCTTAGTTGCTCTGCGGCATGCGGGATCTTCCCAAACCAGGGCTCGAACCCATATCCCTTCATTGGCAGGCAGATTCTTAACCACTGCGCCACCAGGGAAGCCCGGACTTTACTCTTTTTAACCAGTACAATCTTCCCCAAATCCTGTGATGTGGGTGAAATTATTATCCTACTTTTCAGAGGGGGAAACTGAGGCAGAGAACCTTACTCACAGATATTAAGTTGGAGGACCAGGATCCCAATTCAGGCAACCTAACTCAGGATCTGCATTCATAACAGCCGCACTAATCTTACCATCTAACAAATAAACAGAAACAGTATCAAATGATGATAACTTCTCTGCAGAGAACTAAAATCAGATGATGTGACAGAGAGTGGACTGGGTGCTCAAGGAAGGCCCCAAAAGACGACGTGGAAACTGAGCCCTGAATAACAAGATGCTGCAGGAAGCATTCCAGGTCCTTTATCATTTTCTTCCTGATGGACAGTATTTCTTCAAGATTATTTTAAGACACAAATTAGAACAAGAGCAATGGCATTTTTAAAAAAGTTTGGTTAGCCTTCTCTTACCTCTGTTTACCCAGAGAATAAAAAAGGAGATGAGAGGGGGGAAGGGGAAGACTTTCATCCTCTTTTCCAGCTCTTGGCTTACTCAGTCTTGTTGCAATATGGCTGGAACCACCTGTGACAGCCTGAGCAGCTTTCCTAGGCTCGTAGGCTGACTTCCTAGTAGGTGTCCCTTCAAGAATCCCGTGGGAGGGGAGCTGTGAAGCTACCCACATTGGGTGGCTTCCTGAATGTTTTATTCCCTCTGTTGTGTATATGATTTCTGAAGTCATAGCTTCAAGCCTGAACTCCTTTTGGGTCCACCTTGTAGAAAAGAGGTGGGATGGAGTCACTCCCGCACTGGTGTATGTGGAGACACCCTTCTCATCTGTCTGCACTGCACTTCGGGAGGCCTGTGTGGACAGGTAACTTTTCTCTGAGTGCAATCTTAGGCCCCAACTTATGGTGAACATTTCTAGCTAAGACATATCCTCGCCACAAATTTAGGCAGCTTATTGAGGTGAATTTCATATATTTATATATATGCATACATATATATGAAATGTATATATACATATATATGGTGCGAGTATGTTCTCACTACTATAAATACCTTAATGAATATAATTTTCATAAAGAACAATACTTACAATATTTTCATGTCTTTTCTGAATCTGAAGGGAAGTTAGAGTCGGGAAGACTAGGGGCAAGGATTCTGACGAGTTAAGGATTGTCTACTAAACCCTTTTCTATATACGTTTAAAGTTTAGTTCAATGAATAGAGTCTAGTGAATATCACTCTCTAAAGAAAACTCCTCCTGTAAATGAGAAGGTGCATTACTCCTATGGATACAGTTGCCATTTTGAAAACAAGCTCTAATTATAAGTACAAAACCAAATCAGTCTATAATGAGTGAGAATTGGTGTTGAAAATGAATCACTCACTTAAAATTATATCAGTCAAGAAAAATCACATTAACATTTCATTATACATGAGACATGATGAAATTCTCTATGACTTCAGAAGATATGATTGAAAGGCCATTTCTTCCATGAGGTGTTGGTGATATGATGTCTGTAAAAAAGATCTCCGAAAAGTTCCCTGTTGGGTTTGTAATCTTATCTTATTTCATCTAGTCTCAAGGGCTTTCATTCTTCTTAACCCAAAAATTCAAAATTAAAATTTGTATTATTCAGCTTATTATAATGTCTTGCTCTGGGAGAATTAATATAATTTCTTTCTACCTCCTTCTTGCATTATATTTTAATGTTAAGAAACCTTAAATGGTTTTCTATTGTATATATGTAAAAACTCTTTAATATACTGAATTACACACTCATTTTAAATATCAAACAGTTGTAGAATTAATCCCAAACCTATTTTACATGGTAATGGACCACATGCTTTTAATCATTGCACCTCTTTTAATCAGTGCACAGGCTCCCTGAATAATTACATTTTGTAGTTACACAGGAGAAATATATACTATTTTCAATTTATTGGTTGTCTAGGATACCTGTTTGACTTAAATATTGATAAAATATTGTAATAAAATCTAACATCTTCAGGTATATTTAACCTGTATACTTGTTCAAAAAGACTTGATCCTATTTGAATTTTTCTTTTATTTAATAATAAAAATGGATGGCATTTAGTGGGACCAAATTGTTTTAATGCTGTCTTAAATAGTTTCTGAAATATACCTAAACAATTTCTGCTTAATAACTAATTAGTTCATGCCAAGGACACATTATGATAATTCAATTAAGCTATCATCTCTCAACTTGCATATGTAGACCTATAATTCAAGATTGGATGGGGGAGCAATTTGACATCATCTAGCAATGTTGAAGATATGCAAAGCTACAGCTTCACAAATTCATTTCCAGATTAATAGCCTAGAGAAGCAATCTACAAAGTCTCCAGTCTCAGAAGCCTCTTACACTCTTAAAAATTATTGAGAACCACAAACAGCTCTTGCTTATGTGAGTTATATCTATTAGAACTTAAAGCTGAGAAATTAAAAAGACATATTTATTAATTTATTTAGAAACAAGAATAACAAACCTATTACATGTTAACGTAAATAACATTTGAAAATAACTGTATTTTCCAGAACACACACATACAAGAATAAGAATGACATTATTTTTAACTTACTTACACATCTCTTTCAGATAGGCTTAATAGAAGATAACTGGATTCTCAGGTCTCCTGCACTCCATCTGCTGCAACGTTTTGTTGTTGCATATGAAAAAAATCTAGCTTCCCACAGATATAGAGCTGGAGAAGAAAGTGTTATTTTAATAGCTGTTTGGGACAACTGTGGATGTTCTTTTTGATATCACATCAGAACTCAACATGCATTAACTTCCTAAAGGTTAGTTGCAATGTGAAGTTTGAAACCATATTAGTAAACATTTTGCACTTTATTGCATTACAATGCATTGGCCTATCTTACACTTTCAGGGCCTCTCATACATAATTTTGTCACATCATGTATTAGTCATTTGGAAAATATTGGTTCATTGAGTTATATAAATATTCCAAATATTAATGCATTTATTATAGAATGAGATTACAGTCATTAATATCATCACAGATCTTATCATAGAAGTCTTTAGATATTGGGAAACTGTCAATGTCATGATGACAGATACAAGTTCTCTCAAATTTTAAATTTCATTTGAAATCTCACCTTTTAGTATGGACAACAAATACTGTCAGTTGTTCTCCTCAAAGTCACAAACTCAATTTGCTCAAATATTCAAGTTGACCAAATATCTGAGTCTGAATTAGTCATTCTTTCAAGTGAAATTATGTTCTATGAAAAGAGCGCTGGGTTCAGTTCTCATATCAAACAATCACTTAAGTGACCTCACGAATACTTGGGGACCCCCAGAGGTCTGTGGACTATAATTTGAGAACTACTGCCCTAGAGAAACCCTTGTTCATGTATAAAAGGAGACGTAAAAATGATGGTCATTGCAGTATTAGGTAATAGCCAAGAAAAAGAGAAAATATTCAAAATGTTCACTGACAGGAGAGTGAATAAATCTAAAGAATGAATGAATGAATGAAAAAATATGTATATATACAGAGAGAGAGGAGGGAGAGAGAATGTGGTAAAATGTTAACAGTTTGGTAATTTGTGTAAAGGAATTTGGGGATTCCTTTGTACAGTTCTTGCATATTTTCTGTAAGTTTGAACTATTGCACAGTAAAAAAAGATAGAAATTGAAAACCAAAATCAAATAGTCTGAGGATATGTGTTTCATAGCAACACGGGGAAGAAGGCATGTTGCAGTTGGCAGATCTACATCATTTGTATGGTTCTCTGCATTAATGAACAAGGAAAGAAGTATCCAGAGCAGCAGGGATACAATTCATAAAACTGAACTTGAAAGGGCAAATATTAAAAAGTTGCCACCTCAGAGATTGAGGATGTACTTCAGTTAACATAGTCTAGACACATGCAGGTAGTCAGCCTAACAGGAACTTTTAGGGATGTCAGTGTGGATCAGCATATAGCATACACTCACAAGAATGGCAAAAGAAAAATGATAGTATACAAAAATTTCACAGAGCCCAGAAGACTCAAGGTTTCAGGAATAGATTCATTAAATGAGACTAGGAACCATTTAGTGGATATATGGATATATTATCTGCAGCCATAACTTGCATCTATACTTAGGTTTAAATTTACTGTTTAATGAATTGTTCATAATTTGTTTCTAGGTATGATTTCAGTAATTCTCAGCTTGAAACTTTTTGATATATTTTTAAAGTTTTATGCTAAAATAAGCCTATCAAATACTGCTACAAAATATCTGACCAATATGAACTCAACCAACATTTGTATTCAAGACCCTAGTTCAAAAGAGTGGGCAGACCAAGTAAACAACATCCATTATAGAATGTTGCCTGGACATAGCCTATTTTCTTTTTCTTTTTTTTTTAAATTTAATTTTAGGTATTTATTTTTTATACAGAAGGTTCTTATTAGTTATTTTATACATATTAGTGTATACATGTCAATCCCAATCTCCCAATTCATCACACCACCACCACGCCCCTGCCACTTTCCCACATTGGTGTCCCTACATTTGTTCTCTACATCTGTGTCTCTATTTCTGCCCTGCAAACTGGTTCACCTGTACCATTTTTCTAGGTTCCACATGTATGCATTAATATACGATATTTGTTTTTCTCTTTCTGACTTACTTCACTCTGTATGACTGTCTCTAGATCCATCCACATCTCTACAAATGACCCAATTTCGTTCCTTTTTATGGCTGAGTAATATTCCATTGTATATATGTACCACTTCTTCTTTATCCATTCGTCTGTTGATGGGCATTTAGGTTGCTTCCATGACCTGGCTATTGTAAATAGTACTGCAGTGAACATTGGGGTGCATGTGTCTTTTTGAATTATGGTTTTCTCTGGGTAAATGCCCAGTTGTGGTATTGCTGGGTCATATGGTAATTCTATTTTTAGTTTTTTAAGGAACCTCCATACTGTTCTCCATAGTGGCTGTATCAATTTACATTCCCACCAACAGTGCAAGAGGGTTCCCTTTTCTCCACACCCTCTCCAGCATTTCTTGTTTGTAGATTTTCTGATGATGCCAATTCCAACTGGTGTGATGTGATACCTCATTGTAGTTTTGATTTTCATTTCTCTGGTAATTAGTGATGTTGAGCAGCTTTTCATGTGCTTCTTGGCCATCTTTATGTCTTCTTTGGAGAGATGTCTATTTAGGTCTTCTGCCCATTTTTTGATTGGGTAGTTTGTTTTTTTAATATTGAGCTGCATGAGCTGTTTATATATTTTGGGGATTAATCCTTTGTCCATTGATTCATTTGCAAATATTTTCTCCCATTCTGAGGGTTGTCTTTTCATCTTGTTTCTAGTTTCCTTTTCTGTGCAAAAGCTTTGAAGATTCATTAGGTCCCATATGTTTATTTTTGTTTTTATTTTCATTATTCTAGGAGGTGTGTCAAAAAAGATCTTGCTGTGATTTATGTCAAAGAGTGTTCTTCCTATGTTTTCCTCTAAGAGCTTTATACTGTGTGGTCTTACATTTAGGTCTTTAATCCATTTTGAGTTTATTTTTGTGTATGGTGTTAAGGAGTGTTCTAATTTCATTCTTTTGCATGTAGCTGTTCAGTTTTCCCAGCACCACTTATTGAAGAGACTGTATTTTCTTCATTGTATGCCCTTGCCTCCTTTGTCATAGATTAGTTGACCACAGGTGCGTGGCTTTACCTCTGGGCTTTCTATCCTGTTCCATTGATCTGTATTTCTGTTTTTGTGCCAGTACCATATTGTCTTGATTACTGTAGCTTTGTAGTATAGTCTGAAGTCAGGGAGTCTGATTCCTCCAGCTCTGTTTTTTTCCCTCAAGATTGCTTTGGCTACTCGGGGTCTTTTGTGTCTCCATACAAATCTTAAGATGATTTGTTCTAGTTCTGTAAAAAAATGCCATTGGTAATTTGATAGGGATTGCATTGAATCTGTAGCTTGCTTTGGGTAGTTTAGTCATTTTCACAATGTTGATTCTTCCAATCCAAGAACATGGTATATCTCTCCATCTGTTGGTGTCACCTTTGATTTCTTTCATCAGTGTCTTATAGTTTTCTGAGTACAGGTCTTTTACCTCTGTAGGTATGTTTAGTCCTAGGTATTTTATTCCTTTTTGTTGCAATGGTGAATGGGAGTGTTTCCTTCATTTCTCTTTCTGATCTTTTATTGTTAGTGTATAGGAATGCAAGAGATTTCTGTGCATTAATTTTGTATCCTGCAATTTTACCAAATTCATCGATTAGCTCTAGCACTTTTCTAGTGGCATCTTTAGGATTCTCTATGTATATTATCATGTCATCTGCAAACAGTGACAGTTTTACTTTGTCTTTTCCAATTTGTATTCCTTTTATTTCTTTTTCTTCTCTGATTGCTGTGGCTAGAACTTCCAAAACTTTGTTAAATAAGAGTGGTGAGAGTGGATATCCTTGTCTTGTTCCTGATCTTAGAGGAAATGCTTTAAGTTTTTCACCATGAGAATGATGTTTGCTGTGGGTTTGTCATACATGGCCTTTATTATATTGAGGTAGGTTCCCTCTATGCCCACGTTCTGGAGAGTTTTTATCATAAATGGGTGTTGAATTTTGTCAAAAGCTTTTTCTGCATCTATTGAGACGATCTTATGGTTTTTCTCCTTCAATTTGTTAATATGGTGTATCACATTGATTGATTTGCATATATTGAAGAATCCTTGCATCCCTGGGATAAATCCCACTTGATCATGGTGTATGATCCTTTTAATGTTTTGTTGGATTCTGTTTGCTAGTATTTTGTTGAGGATATTTGCATCTATATTCATCAGTGGTTTTGGTCTATAATTTTCTTTTTTGTAGTATCTTTGTCTGGTTTTGGTATCAAGGTGATGGTGGCCTCATAGAATGAGTTTGGGAGTGTTCCTTCCTCTGCAATTTTTTGGAAGAGTTTGAGAAGGATGGGTGTTAGCTCTTCTCTAGGTGTTTGATAGAATTCACCTGTGAAGCCATCTGGTCCTGGACTTTTGTTTGTTGGAAGACTTTTAATTGCAGTCTCAATTTCAGTGCTTGTGAGTGGTCTGTTTATATCTTCTATTTCTTTCTAGTTCAGTCTCGGAAGGTTGTGCTTTTCTAAGAATTTGTCCATTTCTTCCAGGTTGTCCATTTTATTGGCATATAGTTGTTTGTAGTAGGCTCTTATGATGCTTTGTATTTCTGCAGTGTCCGTTGTAACTTCTCCTTTTTCATTTCTAATTTTATTGATTTGAGTACTCTCCCTCTTTTTCCTGATGAGTCTGGCTAAAGGTTTTTCAATTTTGTTTATCTTCTCAAAGAACCAGCTTTTAGTTTTATTGATCTTTGCTATTGTTTTCTTTTTTTCTGTTTCATTTATTTCTGCTCTGATCTTTATGATTTCTTCTACTAACTTTGGGTTTTGTTTGTTCTTCTTTCTCTAGTTCCTTTAGGTGTAAGGTTAGATTGTTTATTTGAGATTTTTCTTGTTTCTTGAGGTAGGATCGTATCGCTATAAACGTCCCTCTTAGAACTGCTTTTGCTGAATCCCATAGGTTTTGGATTGTTGTGTTTTCATTGTCATTTGTCTCTAGGAATTTTTTGATTTCCTCTTTGATTTCTTCAGTGATATCCTGCTTATTTAGTAACGTATTGTTTAGCCTCCATGTGTTTGTGTATTTTACGTTTTTTCCCCCCTGTATTTGATTTCTAATCTCATAGCATTGTGGTCGGAAAAGATGCTTGATATGATTTCAATTTTCTTAAATTTACCAAGACTTGATTTGTGACCCAACATGTGATCTATCCTGGAGAATGTTCCAAGTGCACTTGAGAAGAAAGTGTAATCTGCTGCCTTCCAGTGGAATGTCCTCTAAATATCAATTAAATCTATCTGGTCTATTGTGTCATTTAAAGCTTGTGTTTCCTTATTCATTTTCTGTCTGGATGATCTGTCCATTGGTGTAAGCGAGGTGTTAAAGTCCCCCATTATTATTGTGTTACTGGTGATTTCCTCTTTTATAGCTGTTAGCATTTGCCTTATGTATTGAGGTGCTCCTATGTTGGGTGCATATATGTTTATAATTATTATATCTTCTTGGATTGATCCCTTGATCATTACGTATTGTCCTTCCTTGTCTCTTGTAACATTCTTTATTTTAAAGTCTATTTTATCTGATATGAGTATTGCTACTCCAGCTTTCTTTTCATTTCCATTTTCATGGAGTATCTTTTTCCCTCCCCTCACTTTCAGTCTATATGTGTCCCTAGGTCTGAGGTGGGTCTCTTGTAGACAGCATATATATGAGTCTTGTTTTTGTATCCATTCAGCGAGCCTGTGTCTTTTGGTTGGAGCATTAAATCCATTCATATTTGAGGTAATTATTGATATGTATGTTCCTATTACCATTTTCTTAATTGTTTTTGGAGATCCTTTCTTCTCTTGTGTTTCCCACTTAGAGAAGTCCCTTTAGCACTTGTTGTAGAGCTGGTTTGGTGGTGATGAATTCTCTTAGCTTTTGCTTGTCTGTAAAGCTTTTGCTTTCTCCATCAAATCTGAATGACATCCTTGCTGGGTAGAGTAATCTTGGTTGTAGGTTCTTCCCTTTTATCACTTTAAATATATCATGCCACTCCCTTCTGGCTTGTAGAGTTTCTGCTGAGAAATCAGCTGTTAACCTTATGGGAGGTCCCTTGTATATTATTTGTCATTTTTTCCTTGTTGCTTTTGATAATTTTTCTTTGTCTTTAATTTTTGTTTGATTACTATGTGTCTTGGCATGTTTCTCCTTGGGTTTATCATGCCTTGGACTCTCTGCACTTCCTGGACTTGGGTGGATATTTCCTTTCCTATGTTAGGGAAATTTTCAACTATAATCTCTTCAAATATTTTCTCAGGTGCTTTCTCTCTGTCATCTCCTTCTGGGACCCCTCTAATGAGAATGTTGGTGCATTTAATGTTGTCCCAGAGGTCTCTTAGGTTGTCTTCATTACTTTTCATTCATTTTTCTTTATTCTGTTCTGCGGCAGTGAATTCCACCATTCTCTCTTCCTAGTCACTTATCCATTCTTCTGCCTCAGTTATTCTGCTACTGATTCCTTCTAGTGTGTTTTTCATTTCAGTTATTGTATTGTTCATCTCTGTTGGTTTGTTCTTTAATTCTTCTAGATGTTTGTTCTTTAATTCTTCTAGGTCTTTTTTAAACATTCCTTGCATCTTCTTAATCTTTGCCTCCATTCTTTTCTGAGGTCCTGGATTGTCTTCACTATCAGTATTCTGAATTCTTTTTCTCGAAGGTTGCCTATCTCCACTTCATTTAGTTGTTTTTCTGGGGTTTTATCTTGTTCCTTCATCTGGTATATAGTCCTCTGCCTTTTCATTTTGTCTGTCTTTCTGTGAATGTGGTTTTCTGTTCCACAGGCTGCAGAATTGTAGTTCTTCTTGCTTCTGCTTTCTGCCCTCTGGTGGATGAGGCTATCTAAGAGGCTTGTTTGCCTATTTTCTTTGAGTGTATTTATTAGGTATATTTCTGATGCCTGCTTGCCCATACCCCTTCTCACAGAAGCTTCCTACCTATGGACCGAATATGTGGAGTAACAGAGGGGGGATAGTGGTTTGTACCACGTGATCTCTCCCACGTGGACCTGCAGTCAGTCTATAGATTACCCATGTAAGCTGTGCTGATCAGATATTTAAATCTCTCTCTCTCTTCACTAATTTGAACTGAACAGGGACGATACTAAGATTAAAATCAAGTGGTGAATTCAGAGGTGCTATAAAGAAGATAAGGCACGTAGTGGTTTATGTATAACTCAAAGTTATAAGGGAATGGAAACTATCAGAAGACTGAAGAAGTCAGGCAGCAAAGAAGAGAATAGATCAAATGTGCTGAGAGAAACAGAAACATCATGAAACAAGGAGAGACCAATGTGGTCCTTGAAGAAGACTATAGGAAATAGCCTGTCTCCACAGCTATCCACATGCCTGATGATTACTAAGCCTGCTCCCATTCCAAAATCCTTACTGAGCGGGTTTCTGTCCATACAACCAAGTAAGTCTGACAGTGTATCACTGACCCCAAATAGACTGTTAGGTTAATTTGTGGTTCAAAATTTATGTATAGACAACAGCATGTTATTTACATTCATATATTAGTTAAAGAGCATATGTGCCTATGATATTTTTATGCCTAAAATAGGAAAAAGCTGGAAAAAGCAGCTTATAAAATAGAAATATAGAATGAAGTCATGATTAAGAGAGATGTGGACCCTCTTACTTTAAAAAGAGGCACTATAAAGGAAGTGTCTGTTTATCTAGGTTCTGGGAAAATAACTAAATCCTGGGTTTTGTTTGTTCAGCTGAATGATTAGAGCAGACCTTGCTACTGCAATCGGACTGAGGATTGTCTTCTCAGTACATTAGTAGTCGCTTCGCTCCAGATGCTGTCTTGAGCCTCGTACGGACTTTGGGTTGGAAGGAGCTTCCCCTTCTTTACAAACAAATTAAACCAGTGTTTCATGTAAAAATGCCAGTAGTAGTTCTAGTGGCATCCATGTTTTACCTTTAGGCAGTTTGAAAGTAGTAACTTCAAACCTGAAATACATTCTGAAAAGAGAGTTTATTTATATGTGTCACTATTAATAAGTAATTTCTGTAACTTTTTCTCCAACCCTCTCATCATTGTTTATACAATGCAATAGCAAATACTTACATGCCAAACATATTATGTCTTAACTGATTCACTCTTCCAACAACCCTATGAGTTAGATATTATTTTCCCCCCATTTTACAGATGAGAGAAAGGCCACAATGGTTTAGGGGGTGAAATAGGAAATGAACCCAGGCAGCCGGCTTGATGCTACCATCACTACTACACTGTACTTTGTTTACAGGTTTATTTGATCCATTCAAGTACTTAAATTGATAGTTCATTTCCTTATGTTCTTCCACATTGATCTTAAATGTTGCTGTTAAGAATATCCATTGCAGTGGTTACTTTGTAGAACCAGAAGCAGGTAACTACTTAATAAATTTTTTCTCCTAATGAAACAAAATTAAGAATCAAGAAAAAATTTGTAAATAGTTATTTTTTGTTTGACAACTCTTCTGGATTTACATTGAAAGGCTAAAATTTACCTAAGTCGGAAATATTATGAGATTTTTACATTACAAACCAACAAGATAGCATTCAGTCATTCATCCAGGAGTTGAGAATCTTCCCTTCTCACCTATGAACTCTTGTTACTTGTCTCCCCATATCTCTCATCTCTTTTCTCTTTCCCACACAGCAAAACAACAATAACACTAAGATATTTAAGTAGTACCTGTCTCCAAGATAAATTATAAAGCTAATGTCGTGCAACATTTGTCTTTTTTACCTATATGGGGCTCTGTACAAAAGTATTCATCAGGAGTTATTAACAACAATCTCTTGGCACATTTAATACCTAATAACAAAATAATAATAGCTGTGATCTGTTGACTGCATAGTATGTTCCAGTCACTGCGCTAAATGCTTTAACTACCTTATTTTGTTGAATCTTTGCAACACCTTTGTAGTACAGGCATAACCATCCTCATTTTACAGGTGTGGAAACTGAGGCTCTGTAAGTATCAATGTGAGGATTCCAAATCTTTTGATCTTCTTCATACAGACTATACTGCTTCTTTCTTCCACTGTTCTTGGTTTTATGTTTTCATCTGGAATTGTTTCTCTTCAGCCTAAAATGTTCCTTTAATATTTCTTATAGTTCAGGAGCAGTTCAAATCCTTGTAGTTCAAATTCTCTCAGCTTTTCTTTTGCGTGTTGTTAAAAATGACTGTACTTTGCTCTTAGTTTTGCAGTGGATTCTGCTGGATATAGCATTCTAGGTTGACAGCTTTCTTTCTTCTTTTCCCAGAACTTTAACAATGCTATTCCATTATCTTCTGGCTTGTGTTGTTTTTGAGATGTCTGTGATCATTTTTATCTTTGTTCCCCTGTACATAGGGTGGCTTAAGGTTTATTTCTCTTTATTATTTGATTATTAAGTGCTTCTGTGTGGTTTTCTTTGTGATATCCTGCTTAGGAGTCATTGACATTTTGAATCTGCGGGTTTGTTGTTTTCATCTAATTTGGAAAAAAATTAGCTCTTATTTCTTCAAAAATTTCTGCCCTAATCTTTTCGCCCCTCTCCTTCTGGGGCTCTAGCTAGGAAGCTGCTTTATGTTGCCCCAAGGTCTCTGAGGTTTGGTTAACTTTTTCTTGTCTGTCTCTTTTGCCTCTGAGCTTCAGTTTGGGTAACTTAAATTGCTATGTCTATAAGTTCACTGACATTTTCTTTTTCTGTGCCTAAATTTCTGTTAATCCCACTGAATGCATCTTTATTATACAAAAATAATTTCTCATCTTGTATATAGTAGTTTTTCTCCTCATCTTGCTCATGTTTTCCTGTGATCATATTTATATATAACACCTGTTAAAATTTCTTTGTCTCTGATTATGGTTTTGTGTTTATTGACTGATGTTTCTCCTAGTTTCAGATTCCACATTCCTGCTTCTGAGGGTGTATCTAGTAATTTTTGATTGGAGGTCGAAGATCATGAACTTGACATTGCTATGTGTCTGGCTTTTATTGTCTTCTTTTAAACGGTGCTGTGCTTTGTTCTGGTGGACAGTTAAGTCATTTGCTGTTCTGTTTGATCCTTTTGAGGATTGTTTACAGTTTTGATAGGGCAAATCTAGAGTAGCTTATTCTCTGGGGCTGGTTTAGTTCTACAGCTAAGGCATGGCTCTTCTGGTCTGCGAACCAAATACCCCAGATGTTCAATGAGGGCTATCCATTCTGACTTCTCAGAACTCGATCACTCCCAGGCCTGTATGAGCTCTGGCAATTGTTTGACTGCTGACAGCACCCTGGTAGTTATCAACCTAACTTCATGGGGTTTTATCCTGCACGTGTGTAGCTTAATGTTCAGCAACATACTTGAGAGGATGCTTGTATGCATTTGTAGAGCTTTTCATTTTCTGGATAGCTCCCTCTTTTCTAGTACTTTGGCCCACAAATTCTAGCTGCCTCAGCCTCTCTGAACTTCAGTGTCTGTCTTTTCAACTCAAAGAGGTCATGACAGTTTAGTAATCTTCCCCCGCCCTGTACTTTAGTCTGAAAAGTGCCTCCAGGAAGAAGTCCAGGGTAATTGCAAGACTCAGTTGATTTACTTCCTTTCAAAATCATAGTCAGATGCGGACTATTGTCAATACCTGAAACGTATATTTTATCCTGTTCATGTATATTATCATCTTCTGTAGTTGTTTATAACAGGAAGAAAAATTCAGTCTTAGGTACTCCAACATGGTCAGAGGTTTCTTTTTAAGATGATATATACACCATCTCTTTAGGAATAAATCCATTGAGAAAAATGAGTTACTTAATGTAAATGCGTATTCTGTGATTAAAGAGAATATGCAAATAAAAATGAGATATATCAAATCTTTTCACTGTTAATAAATAATAATGGTTGAAGGAAAAACAAACTCTTCTCAGAGCAGAATTTGTCAAGAATCAGAATTTTTAGGCATTAACCTATTTTTCCTCGGGTTTTAAAACATTCTATTTTGAAGAAAGAAGAAAAGTCATCTGAATTCTTTTACATTCAAGCAAGCTTGACATTCCTGCTCATGGGAATCTGATGATAGCTGGGTTTAACAGTGTGAGAAAAATTCTCTTCTTTGGGCATTCTGTTAGAAGGGAAAAGAAATCAGTTTTGGCTTTGTTTTGTTTTTCACATAGAATGAGAGTTCAGGATTTTGTTTATTTATTCAAGTTTTATTTTAATGCTCTTTGTCCCTGGCTAGACCTTGGTGGGGGGGCATGGTAGGGTGGGAGTTGAACTACCATATTTTAAAAACACTAGTAATGGTGGAGCTTATTTAAAGAATTTCAAACTCAAAACACTTATCTTCCAACCCAACAGATATAACTTTGTCCACAACAGGTCCCTGACTTCTTTTTTCCTAAAGAATGATAGATAGTGGCCTCTTTTCCTAAGCTACCTTCTGGAATGGGAAGGGGAACACATCTTCTTTTATCCTTTCTCATTTTCTATAATCCACCCTTTTAGAGGAATCAAAACAATTTTCTTTCCTTCCTGCATAAGGATAGTGTTGCTGGCTCTTTATCATGAGGATGTGCTCTTGGGGCTATTTTCTTGGGCTTGGCAAGGGTTTGTGCTTACCCCTACACACACACACACACACACACACACACACACACACACACACACACACAGTTTTCTGGAGTTCCTCAAGGCCAGTGGCATATCTTTGGGACACCTCTGGTGTCTGGCAGAAAATCTTGGAGGCCATCTCAGAATTCTACCAAATTTGACTACTAAAATGGGCAATAGGATCTCATTTTTCCAAAATATTTTATTCATCTATTTATGTGCGTGCACACGCATGTGCACTTGTGTGTGTCTGTATCCGTGAAAAAAGATTTTATAAGCCACATCCCAAGGTGCTAAAAATTGTTATCACTGGGCAAGCGAGAGAGTAAATGTTTATTTTCATCTTCCTTCTTATCTGTACTTGCTAACATTTCTATACAGATGCATATGAAAATGATGAGTCATTTTTTAAATATTTAAGTAGTAACATTAAAATAATAACTCCCCATGATAGAGCACACACATAGGACAAAATGCTGATGGTATTTCCTGAATTATTGACTTTCTTACCAGTTGCATAACTTGACTTAATATTTATTTAAGGCAGAGGCACTTAATGCAGGAGTAAATGTACAGCACTTTTCTATGCTTGCTTTGAGAACACCAAAAATGGAAAGGTAGAGAAATTGATAGGGACACTCATTACGGAGCTCACAGGGAGGGTGCTTCCTCCCAGCATGAATTGCTCATTAAAAAAAAAGTACAGAAGATTCATGACATTGCTCCTGACAGCATTGAAATTCATTTTAATGGGGGTATGACCTAAAACAAACTTTTGATACCTGATCATGCTGATGGGCTGTTTATTTATTTCTTCTCCTTCATTTCCAGCAGGGGAGATGATTAATGTACGTACCTTTGTTGTGATGGCCTCTGTGGACAAGGTGCATCCTTGAAGGACATTCAATATTTTAAAGTGCTGATCCATCTCATTTTTTCCTTCCAGGCTGTCTGGGGAAGAACACCAGTAGGAACCAATGAGAATAGCCTTCCAACCTGTTTGGGAGGAAAATGGTCAAATTGTGAAGCTTAGTGAGATTCATTGCTTGAATCTCAGGTGGTGGGCAGCTGCCTGATGTGTGGAGGCCTTTCACAAAGACAAGATAAGCAAAAAGCAACTGAGTTGTTTGTTTAGTTATTATTATTTATTATTGTGATAAATTACACCTAACATGAAATTTACCATCTTAACCATTTTTAAGTGTACAGTTCAGTAGTGTTAAATATATTCATACAGTTGTGCAGCCCATCTCCAGAACTTTTTCACCTTACAATACTGAAACTCTATACCCATTAAACAACAACTTCCCATTTCTCCCCCCTCCCGCCCCGCCCCCGGTAACCATCTTTCTACTTTCTGTTTCTATGAATTTGACTTCACTAGGTAGCTCATATCAGTGGAGTCCTACATTATTTGTCTTTTTGAGACTGGCTCATTGCACTTAGCATAACATCCTCAAGATTCATCCATGTTTTAGCACATGTCAGAATTTTCTTTCTTTTTAAGGCTGAATAATTTTCCATTGTATGTATATACATTTTGTTTATCCATTCATCCATTGATGGACACTTGGGTTACTTCCATCTTTTGGCTATTGTGAATAATCCTGCTATGAATATGGGTGTGCAAATACCTCTTCCATACTCTACTCTTAATTTTGGGGGGTATATACCCAGAAGTGGGATTGTTGGATCATATGGTAATTCTATTTTTAATTTTTTTGAGGAACTGCCATACTATTTCCATGGTGCCTGCATTATTTTACATTCTCATCAACTTGTTTTGTTATTATTTTTGTGATTATGCTTTATTATATATTTGCCATAACTCAGACTATCACTAGATTTTAAGTAACTTGAGAGCAGAGATGGTTTCTTAGAGGTTTAGGACATTTTGTAGAATTTTGCATCCCTGTAGCATAGTGCTGAGGACATGGCAGGTGCTGAATACTTACTGATACTCTGAAGGCCAATCATTTCATATATAATAAGTTTCTAACACTCTATCACTGGGACATAAATGTCAGAAACTTGGGAGTGGGGGTTTTGGTGCAGAAATGTCAGGAGATAGAGACCATTATTGCGATCCTTTAGGCCAATTACCCAATGTCATCATTTTGATGATACATCCTTTGTCTGACAGAGGTTGCTTTATGACAACAATACAGGCAGGACGGGAAAACTGAAGGATCTGGCAGACATTGGGCATCTGGTCATAGGACATGAGATTGATAGTGGGTATATTCAGAAACACCTCGCATTACGGGAATAAAGGAGAAAGCTGTCATTTTCAAACTTCAGTGAACTTAGGGATTTTGAGTTGCCTTTTGAAATAAAGATCCCTGGTTTTCACCCTCTGAGATTCCCTTTCAGTTAGGTCCTGTCTAAGGCTCAAAAACTTGCATTTTAATAAACATCAGAGAAAAATAACTGGAAACAGATGATTCCCAACAAATTCAGATGCTGTCAGGTGATAAAACCAACTCATGACTCCCTGTGTTAACCTCAAGAAATGAATGGTGTCCTTAATCAATGACTCTCACGTGCTGGGCTGCACTTTTGTAACCAGGCTGGGCTGGCTACTGCAATCATTTGGAGGACTTGCTGCTTTAAGAGATACCTGGGTCCCCATCCACAGTTCTCAGCTTGTGCTGAGTTATTCCCTGTAATAACCAGGGTGGTGATTCACACTCTACCCACAGAGGTCGGCAATTTTGGAGAAGGTCCCCTCTTCCAAGTTCTAGGATGATGATTAAATCCAAGTTACAGTTGAGTACTTTAGACAAAAGAACCCAGGTGGGGACCTTGATACTTAACCTAAATGTCATCTGGGCTTCCCTGATTCTTTGAGTTATAGGTAAACTTGATTCAACCACAATATCACAGTCTGTACAAGTCTGGCCCCTTCCTAATGATTAGTCCAAATTCTACAGTGTAATTCTTCCAGGGGCCTTGGTCTCTGGGCCCTCTTGGTAGGGCTCCACCCAAGCAAGTACAAAGATTTTAGCCTCTTTTTAATTTTCAATAAGAAACCCACTCGTGAACATTCTGAGGTTAATAAATTTACTGAAAATCCGTGGATTTACAGAGAGGCATCGTTCTGCTGCATGGCAGTTGTCAACCATTTTCTGTTTTTCCCACGCCATCTTCTGTTGTAACTTCTTTTTTTTTTTTTTTAAACAACAGCTCCTGTTTATTTTTTTATTTTTATTTATTTATTTATTTATTTTTATTTATTTAATTTATGGCTGTGTTGGGTCTTCGTTTCTGTGCGAGGGCTTTCTCAGTTGCGGCAAGCGGGGGCCACTCTTCATCGCAGTGCGCGGGCCTCTCACTATCGCGGCCTCTCTTGTTGTGGAGCACAGGCTCCAGATGCGCAGGCTCAGTAGTAGTGGCTCACGGGCCCAGCTGCTCCGTGGCATGTGGGATCCTCGCAGACCAGGGCTCGAACCCGTGTGCCCTGCATTGGCAGGCAGATTCTCAACCACTGCGCCACCAGGGAAGCCCTGTTCCAACTTCTGCTGAGAGACTCTGAGGGCAAGGAACTGGAAGGCCGAGGAGCTGGCTGAGGCAGTGTGAGTGGGAGGGGGGTGGCTGGAGATACGAGGGGCAAGACTAAGTTCTGGACACTCAGGACCTCGGGAGGTGAGGGGGAGGAGCTCTGGGCTGTGTAGAGTGGGGACAGGAGAGGCACAGCCCCAGAAGCAGGAAGACTGGTCGGAAGCTCACGAGCTCCCCCGCACCTAACAGGTAGGGGTTAAATAAATATTTATTGAATATGTGGGTGTCTCACATGCTCAGCTGACTTGAGATATAATGGCTCTATTCCCCCAGTACCTAGCGGAGTGCGGTGTACAGGGTACACGTGAGGATTAATTTAGGGGCGTTGGCAGAAGGACTACATAGAGTTGAATATTTTATCTGGTGTTTTCTCTTACTTTATTTTATAATGTTACCTGCACAGAGTTAGGAGCATTTCTCTGTGAATTATTCATTTCGGCGCATACCCTATAAAATATCTAATGTCTCTAACCTTTGGGGACCGTGGGACTTCCCCAAGCAGTATTTAGAGGAAAATCTCTGTGGTAGCACTTTACCAATTTACCCCCTCAGCTCTTTTTCAGTTCTTGGCTCGTGTGAATAAGGAGGCCAGAATGCTCTTCTGGGAATGCACAGCATGGATATATATTTTTTTACTATCGCAGCAGAATTGTTTTGAATACACTTCGGTCATGAGGTTAAAGCTCTCCACAAGGAATACTTCAGCAATAATTCTGCTGCCCTCTAGCCGAGCACTGAAATCCCTCTGGAATGCTGGCATTACCCTTCAAAAACGGTTTTGAAACGACTTTACTCACTTGCCCGGCCTTTCTATTCCTATTGAAATTCTTCCAGAATGCTCACAGTAAACTTCAGTCAGATGCCAGAATCACTTTTATGTTCCAGAAAGGTTTCTGTAACAATTTATTACACAATGCAACACAAGCTTACTTTTTGGAAAAGCAGGTCAAATCTGTCCTGGTGGATATCTTGTGGTTATTTCAGCTTTACGGATAACTCTGAGCAATTATCTAAAGGGACTGTGAAAGGACCAGCATAGTGTACTGATGAAAGGGTTGGATTTCCTGGTTAGATTCTGCTGCCACTACTACTATGGCTATTTCTTTTTCCCCCCAATTCTTATTTTCAGAGAGACTGGGCCTTGAGTCTTTGCTCCACCACTTAATATTGAATAAAACCGAAACAAAATGTATCCTTGTAATCTGGCCCCAAACTTGAACAACACGTAGAAATCAAATTATTTCCAAAACTCAAAAGCATGGGACTATGTATATTTTTTATTCATCTATTAATTCATTTATTGTGCATATATTTATTAAGCACCTACTATATGCTGTGCCACGTACTAGAAATACGTGGGGGGACAAGATAGACATGGAATTTATAATTTAGCAGGGGCTGTGTTGTTATTTGTCACTTTGTCTGGAGATAACAAACTACCCCAAGAACTTAGTGGTTCAAGACAACAAGTATTGTATAATTCACAATTCTGCAAGCCAACAATTGGTGCTGAGCTCAGCTGCATTGTTCTTCTGGCCTTGGCAGGTTCATTCATGGTTAAGGTCAGTGCCAAGTTGACTGGGCTCTGGTTAGATGGCCTCAGCTGCGTTGGCTGAGTTGGCAGAGCCCTGCCCCACATGGCTCTCATATTCCAGCAGGCTAGCCCATGCTTGGTCATCTGCGTGTCTGGGCAGGGCTCCAAAAGAGAGGGCCAAAGCATTCAGGGTCTCTGGAGGCCTGCTTGGAACTGGCACACTTCCTTCCATTGCATTTTATTCCTCACAAGACTTTCAATTTTTATTTGTAAATTATATCTCAATGAGGCTGGGAAACATTTTAATTTCTTACAATTACATTATTTTTTCTGTCACATCATGTTGGGATAACAAATGATTTTTCTATTTTTTTAAAATTTTGATGCAGTCTTTCTAATTTCAGTTAATCAGCAGATAGTGTAATTTATAACAAATCATTATCCAAAGGCTAGCCAACTCTTTTGTTCTAATGTTCTCTATAATTAGAGTCTAGTAAATTCAGCATAGAATATTCTAGAAGAGTTTAGTTTTATGTCTTAAAATACAAGACATATTTATAGTGCTGACTTACTAAGAGCTTTACAAAAGTGGTGTTCTCTTGAGGAATGCATTATAAAGTCTGTCAGAATACAGTAATCTGAAAGGAATAGTTAATGTGTCAATTTAAAGAATCCTGATTAAATTCTATGGGCTGAGAATTCCTAAAAGCCTAATTTTATATTATTATTATTATTATCAGTGACAGGAGGCAGCATTGTTCCACATATGGGGACAGTAGAACATGTAAATGAAAGGTTTTGATCAACGTTTAGACCTCTTTCACCTTTTCAATGTAAATTTTTTCTTAATGGTAAAAGACAATACACTTGAAATAATGCACATGACTCATCCTTCCTTAATATTGAAAAAAGTCACGGATGGTGGCTGAACTAATAAGAAAGGGGTATGTCATATATTTATGGCAACCAGAATGTGTTGGACAGTTTTAAATTCAATTATTTTGACCAGTTTTTAAACCATGTATTAAAACAAAACTTACGGTTTTGGAAATATGGTTACTGGAACAATAATAGAGAAATCACTGGGTCAAGAGGCATGAGTTCAGGTACAGGATTTAAGTCCTGATCACTGAGGATTTTGAGATGATTGTGTAGTTTAATAGAAAAGCATGTGTTTTGTGGTCAGATGGGGTTGTTTCAAAATTTAGGTTTCTACCTGCCTGTCCTTAGAAAAGTTAAGTTTTAAAACTTCCTGAGCAATTATTTCCTTAACTGTCAATTCTGAAAAATTACTCTGACCTCATGAGATTTAAGGATAAGATGAAATAATATATGTAAACCCTCCGACTCTAAGCCTGGCATACAGTAAATATTTAATGCTCCAATTTTTCTTTTCCAAAATGGAGACATGATAGTTACTTGGAGCACTGCAGCCTAGTGCTTCAGAACATGGGATTTGAGTCAGAAAATCTGAGTTAAACCTCCAGCTGTGTCACTACAAAGCTGTGCAGCTTTGGGCAAGTTAGGTCAGGATGAACTGAAGTTTCAGCTTTGACCTTGGGATCATCCCTAGTTTGCTTAGATTTTGGACAGCCAATTAGCCAGTTTCAATGTCACTTCTGAAATCCTTGAATTTGTATATGATCGAATAAGTTACCATCATATTCAGTCAGCAAAATAATGTTATTTACACAAGCAAGGTATGTCTTTCAGATGCATTGCTAGTTTATGTGATAGTTTGGATTATTATTCAGGAAATATTCAATCTTCTCTCCGCCTATGTGTGTGAAATATGCTTCCCTTCCCTATCAATATTGGGTTTGGCTGTGTGATGTACTTTGGGCAATAGAATGTAAGTGGCTGTGATACAGGCAAAAGCTTGGGATGTGCTTGTGGGATGGCCTTCCCATCTTCTTCCTCTGGCACCACCAAGAAAAGAGCTTCTTCTGAGCATCTGGAGTCCAGAAGGCCCACCTGCAGAGCAGACCTGAGCCCAAGATACAGTGAGGAGCCAAGTCCAGCTCGTCCTGCAACTTGAATCAGTCACCCAGCCTAGATCAGCTGACCTTCAGCTGACCTACAGATGTCTGAACAAGAATAAATAATTGTGGTTTAAGCCACTGAATCTTGGGGCAGTTGATTATATAGCATAGCTATCTAACAGAGCTGTGAATATTCACTTTCAAATACTATCGGTAAGCATTCGAGATTTAACTTGGAGAAATATTTCTTGAGAACGTTATCTCATAAAATGTTATCATTCGGTTGATATGTGAATGCTTGTTATTGAAGTAATAGTGTTACAGTAACTAACAATGATTATGAAAGCTTTTGACTTTTTGTACAGAAATCCTTTTTAGAACTTTCAAATGTTTAAACAGGGAAACATTTGCAACATGAATATTAATAGAGTTCCTTAGTGAGATATTTTTAGGAAAAATATATTCTTTAATCCAATAGATACTTATAGAGGCCAAATAACAAGAGATTAGATGAAATCATAATTCCAGTCTTTGTAGAATTGCTTGGTGTACTAGTATTTTGTATGTTAAACAAATACCATTGAGAACTGATTTAAGGTCGCACTACTTAATTCTGGAGAAGTTACCTGAATAAATGATTGTGGTAATCTTAGACTGTTTTGAGCTTTGGTAAAGAAGATTGCTATGAAATCTCATGAGACATTTGTTTTCATCATCATCATCTTCATCATCACATCTTCGTAATCCCTGAATCAGTCAGGATAATTTGGCTGACACTTTGGTTGAAACTAATAGGAACAGGTTGGCTGCTTAAGTAAAAAGAATATTTATTGGAAGGATATTGAACAGCTGGCAGGCTAAAGAGGAGATTCTGATCCAGGTATGAAAGGAGCCCTGGCAGTTCAAGGTGGTAGGCAGGGGTCTAGGAAGGAGGCATTCTCCAACAGTCTTTCCAGGGTGCTTTTTGTAGAATGGCTGAGCTCAAACCATTTTCTGTCTTACTGATACTTTGTTTAAGATTCAAATTCCAGGAGTTGAGCAACTGAATAGCCTAGCCAGGAGAGGATAGAGAACCATTGGGGATCACTGGAGAACTATCATTTCCACCAAAGATATCAGGAAGCTACTACCAGAGAAGGTAGAATGGATACTGGTCAGGCAAAAGATACCACCTCCCCCTTACATTTGTTTTCATTTTTATGAATATTACTCTCCATGATCATCTTGTTTTAAATTTTAAAAATTTTATATTGGAGTATAGTTGATTTTTATTCTTAATTGCTAGAAGGTTGAAGGAGAAGATCTATGCCTGAGACCTATCTCTAAGGTATCATGTGAGAGCTCAGGGCTAAGATGGGATTTATGGCTGTGCATGAGTCAAATAGTGAGGAGTTCCTAGACAGAAGTAGAGATATTGCAGATATGGACCAATTTGGGACACCTGTTCATGTGTGACAAGACCTTGAAAACCAGGACTGTCTTTCCTAACAGAGAACAGTTGGTCAGTATATATCCCTGAGTTTCTCCAAAAGAGTTTTATAGCTTCCTCTAAGGTGTCTGCTAACAGGACAAAAAGATTTTCCTTTCTTCCTTGCTGAATGAGGTCTGTTTCACCAAACATTTTACCTTGCTCCTAGCCAATGTCTCCATATTAGTATCTTATTCTTTCTTTGCAATACTTGTAAAAATCACCTCAATTTTCTGATCTTTGTTATCATTTACTTAGGCAGTCAATTACTATGCCTCATGCACTTTGGAAATGACTGTAGAAGGGACAGGACAAAAGAGATGCCCATCCTTTGGAGCTTAGTAGGAAAAATATATTGAAAGATAATGCACATAATCACAGTTTTGATAAAAGTGCCGTGAAGGAGACCTGCAGGGTGTGATGACAGTGTTTACACAATGGGGGCCTAACTTAAACATGGAGGGTCAGGGAAGACTTCCATCAGGGCCAGAGTTTAAGCTGAGACATAAAGGTTGAGTAGGAGTTAGCTGGGTTAAGAGGGGTAAGGTGAAGGCAGTAAGGGTTGGGGGCTGGGGCGAGTATGAGGGCCAGGAGGTGGGAAGTAGCTCAGCCCTCTGGAGAAATCTTAAGAAGACCAGTGTTCCTGGATGACTGTGAGTGGAAGAGACTGCTGAGAAAGAAGATTTCCTTTCCTTTGTCCAACGCGAATGGCAACAACTTTCAATACTTGAAGATGTTTAGCTTATCAAGTCTGCCAGTGTTGACAACCTTTTAGGAAGGGGGTGGAGCGAGAAGGGTATTGCAAGAAGAGGATGTTGGCTAGCCATGGTGCATGCTCCAGAAGAGTACTGGAAACTACCACTCTGCCTGCCTCCTTTCAACTCAGTTTTCCTTAAGCTGCGGTGACTAATCAGAGATGCAAATCACATCCAATGTTCGAGCTGTCCTCACCCTTTCAAAACCCATTTGAAGACTCGTCATTTTTTCCCTGTTGAATGCCTAGAAAATTTTCAGAGAAACAAGTCAGGCAGAGCGGGGAACGCCGTATGTGCACATATGCCCTCTGGCCCGGGGTTTCCAGTTCATGGGGCCAACTTTCACTTGTCATATTGAATCCTTTATTACAACAAAATATTATTTTAAAGCTGCACTAACAGTAATTAGAAGCAATTGAGTTTTATCAACTAACACAAACTGTGGGATTTCGAACTCGGATTTTAGCTGGTATTTTAATGAAGTGTGTGTTAACAACCCCAAATCTTCTGTCAGCCCAGCAGCTGAGTTGCATATACAGATCTTGGATGGAGGGACCATGTGTTAACGCTCAGAGGCGTCAGGTTCATTGCTGGCTCCACACACCCGCGCTTCACAGAGCTGTCTCTCAGGCCCCTTTTATTTTCTCCTTCTCCCAGTGACTATCTCAATTGTCGCCACATTGGTTCTTATAAAATTTGGAATTAAAGATGATCGGTCCCATGCACACATTTTGATAATAGGTATTTAGATGTGAATAATGATGACTTAAATTTTCTCTGTGCTCAACTGTCTCATTTCAGCCTGAGATGCGAAAAGGACATATGGTCCAGAGTGTTAGAATTTATTTAATAAAAGGTAAGAGGTTGAGAAGAGAAAAGGATAAAAGAAAGGAGGAGAAGGATGCTCTCTAATTTTAAATGAACACTTTTAGAGGAATAAATATCTGGAGGAAGCAGAGTGGCTTCTTGTTTTTAAAGATAACCTTCTAAATCTTGGCTAAAAGCCTTTTCAATTGGACATTTTGAAAGAATAACGAGAAATTTACTGAAAAAGCTCACACAACCAAAGCCGGGGTGGTATGAATCTTCATGACAATGCTGAGCCTTTTAAGAGATGAAAGGAGCGCTCCTAGCAGGACAAAACCTAAACCAGAGAAAAGTGGATCCGCATTTTGTAGACAGATTTTACCTAATCAGCCTACAATACAATTAAAATCTAGTACTTTTAACTTTGTATCAATTCTTCCTGTCCTGACCAATGCCAGAAAATGTATGGAGGCAGTAGATGCCATTTGACAAAAGAAGGTTATGCAGTTGTTCACTTTCTGTTAAGCTTTATCCCAATGAGGGAAACTGCCCTGGACTTCTCTGATGCCCACGGGAAACTGCTCACACTTGTGCTTACACAACCTGAAAGTGTGAGGGCGTTAATACCTACGGGACCTCCCTTGGCCAACAAGGCATGGGATGCATGCTCTCCCATTACATCATCTGGGCTGACAGACTGGAGATACATTTTATGACTCCTCAGATGGTCCCATGGAATTGGCAACCAGCAGCCTCTAGTAGTGGCCAATACAGTAACACATCCTTGGGTGGAATTTTCTTGTTTCCCTATCCACTCACCCTAACACACCTGATTCCTGGAATCACGTACTTAACCTGTGTCAAGCTCCGCTTTCAGCCGACCTCAGGCTGAGACAGTTGGTAGGAGGAGAGTTCCCAGAATGCCGACCTTTAGGATGGGATTTTGAGCTGCATCCCTCACCAGTCAGACTATAGCAAAAACCCCATTGCTGCTTGTGAGTGAGTGGTGTAACATGTTGCATCATCACGATTACTAAGACAGTCACCTCTAGTGGATGGAGGTGACGTGCAAGCTTATTTAAGGTTGTGGCACTTAAGCGTTAGAGGGGCTATGGTGTAATAAGGACTGTGTAGTTGGTTGGCATTTGTTAACACCTTTAAAAGCTCTGAAAAGAGAAAATAACAGGCATTGTACGAACATCAGAGGGCCTGTATGGTGATGATTAAGGAGACCCGTGTCTTCTTCAGCCACTGAAGATCAGGTCCAGGATCTAATTGTGTGGGTAACTGAATGGCAAAGAACACTGAGTGCATAGTTTTGACAAGTCTTGTATGACAAAGTCAGGGCCTTAAAAGGGTGGGATCCTTTTTTAAAAAATTTTATTGAAGTATAGTTGATTTACAATGTTGTGTTTTATTTCTGCTGTACAGCAAAGTGACTCAGTTATACATATATATATGTATATTCTTTTTCATATTCTTTTCCATTACGGTTTATTACAGGATATTGAATATAGTTCCCTGTGCTGTACAGTAGGACCTTGGTTTTTATCCATCCTATATATAATAGTTTGTATCTGCTAATCCCAAACTCCCAGTCCTTCCCTCCCCCACCTCCACGTTAGCAATCACAAGTCTGTTCTCTATGTCTGTGAGTCTGTTTTTGTTTCACAGATGTGATCATATGTGTCATATTTTAGATTCCACATGTAAGTGATATCATATGATATTTGTCTTTCTCTTTCTGACTTATTTCGCTTATATGATAATCTCTAGGTCCATCCACGTTGCTGCAAATGGCATTACTTCATTCTTTTTAGTGGTTGAGTAATATTCCATCATATATATGTACCACATCTTCTTTATCCATTCATCTGTTGATGGACATTTAGGTTGTTTCCATGTCTTGGCTGTTGTAAATACTGCTGCAATGAACATAGGGGCGCATGTATCTTTTTGAATTATAGTTTTGTCTGGGTATATGCCCGGGAGTGGGATTGCTGGATCATATGGCAACTTTATTTTTAGTTTTCTGAGGAACCTCCATACTGTTTCCCATAGTGGCTGCACCAATTTACATTCCCAACAACAGTGCAAGAGGGTTCCAAAAGGGTGGGCTCTTGACCCCTGATTTGGGGATAGTTGGGTACATAAGCCTGAAACTCTTCACCCCTCAGGTCTTTCTGAATCCTTTAGTCTGGCAGAAGCAGCCCCCTCCCCTCTTACAAGAGGATAACAGTTTCCCTTTGCCAGGAGACCTTGCAAAGACCTCATTGAAGCAGATGTCTTACAAGATGCCATTGCCCTGCCCATGATCTGCCCTTGTGTCCCCTCATTGCCTCCAGACTGAGAAAGAGGGTCAGGTTTTGACACAATTCAAGCAGGGAAATAGTCTTTATTCTACTAGGAAATGGCTGACACACCAAAGTCCCACCCTTCCTGGCTAGTGTTCATGGCCAGGAGCCTGAATAACATTTGTGGGAGCTGATATCTTGTTGGACCAAGGTGGTGGGAGATGGGGGTATAGTCTAAAGCTGGGAAGAGGAACATGTATTGACACGGGAGCACTGGCTCATGACTCAAGGTTCAGGGAACTGGCAAGGGCACCTGAAACTGGTCCTACTGTGACCCTGGATGGCTCCTTGACGCTTGGACGTGGTGATGAGGTGGGGACACTGGACTGCCTTGACAGAGTGTTGCAGGAAGAGTCAGAAGGCTCAGGGAGATGGGAGTGTTAGGATGGATTGATATGTGAGAACAGAGCCCCCATCACTCCACTCTGTTTTCTGGGAGGTCCCGGAGGACACTGCCGTCACCGAGGCAGAGTGGAATTCACTGGTCCGAGGCCTTTGGCATCTCCGAGAGGCTCAGTGGTAGCTTCATTTGCAGGCTGCATGGACAATAAAAGACGCTACCATGAAGTGGAGCTCTGGGAAATGCAGAAGGCCAGTGATGACATTTAATCACCTTAGGCATGGTTAGTTATCCTAATGGGCAGTGAGACCAGAGTGGCTGGCAGGATACCGGAATCCAAAGATCTGTGATAATGGCTAATAGATCATGGCAGATAAACTAATAGATGCTAGGGTATCAATGGACTCCTATAACTGAAACTAACTGATAACTGGTGATCAAAATTCTGCCATCAACCACTACAATGGAAAATTGCAGACTACTGTTTTCACACCATGGACCATGGACATTTACACTCTGGGAGGCGTCTTGGCAATCAGCTGTCTTTCCCTTGGAAGCATCCCATCTGTAGCTTTCTCACTTTAAAAGTTGAAAATCATGAAGGGAGATGCATTTCTTGGGCTGTAATAGCTTGGATCAAGTACAGGGTACTTCCAGTAACGCAGTAGGTTGAAAAGTGAACAGCATCAACCTCACCCGGGAGTTTATTAGGACTGTAGAATCAGCATTTTAACAAGGTCCTCCAGATTATTCAAGACTGAGAAGCATTGCTGGGCGGTGGGGCAGGGGGCATGGGGGTGTTATGGAGCAAGAGAGAAGAGGGAGAAGGAAAGTGGAGAGAGCTGTTTCAGCCACTGTGTGGTATAGGTGTGAAATGATGGCAGAGCAGAGTTGAAATAAACATTGGGGAGATGCTATAGGTGTGTCTCTGAATGATTTGGAACAAGGAATTAAAATGACCCAGGTAGCAAAAGTACAAAGAGAGAGAAGCTGTGTGTAAATGAGGGAGAAGTTAATGGCCTCTGAATTTTACCAATTCACACAAAAAAGAAGAAAAATGTAAAAGCTTAATAAATATTGAAAAAAAATTTAAAGAACCCAAAATTTAATGAGTAATGAGATAACCATATTTTTACCTATTAAAGAAAGTTTAAAAAAAATGATTCTCATTGTAGGCAAGGGTTACTCATCCATTACTAACGGGGTATAAATTATTACTATACACATATATAGAAGAATTTTATGGTATGTGTTAAGATATATGAATTGAAATGATCATATGATCATATGAATTCAGATATTTTGTCCTTAATTTCAAATCTAGGAATATTTCCTAGATTTTATTACATATATATGTGTGTATATATATATATATATATATATATATATATATATATATATACACACACACATACTCTGTGTGTATATGTATATGTATATAGTATGCACATTATCATCGTTAGTAACTTATTGTTTACTATATATCAGGCAATGTGCTAAACTCTTTGAAATTACCAATGCCAGTTTGTGACCTCACTGATTTTTTGAAATCTTTTAAGTCGCTTTCTTTTCTTTCCTCCCTCCCTCCCTCCCTCTCTCCCTCCCTCTCTCTCTTTCTTTCTCCCTTCCTTCCTTCCTTCTTTCCTTCCTTCCTTCCTTGTTTCCTTCCTTTCTTCCTTTCTTCCTTCCTTCCTTTCTTTCTTTCTTTCTTTCTTTCTTTCTTTCTTTCTTTCTTTCTTTCTTTCTTTCTTTCTTTCTTTCTTTCTTTCCTTCCTTCTTTCTTTCTCCTGCCTCTTGTCTTTTATTCAACCAGTAAAATCCTCTCATACAGAAACTTCTACTCACCAAATTGTATCACTCAGCTGAAATACAACTTGAGAAAACTCTGTCAGATAAAGGGCCCTTTACAGAAAAAAAAACTGCCTAAAATAAGGATTTAGAACAGAAGTTCCATGTGAACATGATCTATTGGATTTCAGCACCATAGCAAACATATATTATTTAAGTAGGATGTCTTTTTTTTCTTTTCCCCAGTAGAATTATCATAGCCTTTCATAGAGCCCTTCAGAGGCCGTTAACTTCTCCCTCATTTACACACAGCTTCTCTCTCTTTCTGTCGTATTTTGCATCACTTAACCCAGTGGAGTGTTTTCAGACAAAGGCTGCCTAGAAGCTGGGGCCCACTTTGTGGCTGGCTCTGTGGCATTCATGGTTGGTATTGTTTTTGAAGACCATCTGCCTGTCATTCGTTTGCTGATTGAGTTAGTGCACCTAATAATATTTTTTTTATTGGGCTGTGCTGGCCAATGAAAAGGAAATTATACACTCAACAGATGGGTCACAAACCTTTCTACCTTAGTGCAGCTACTCCTCGAGTTAGTTAAAAGCCAGCATGAAAGCAGATTATAAACAGAATAATAGCCTTTTTATAAATGGTTTTCACAGTGGTTACTCATTGTGGTGCCAAACATGATGGCATTAAGGTTTCCCTTCTCTCCTGTATAGATTTTCCCTGTAAGAACAATCTGAGCAATGAGGGATGTGGAAGTGAAGAGAAGAAAACTGGCTGAGGACCAGAATGGAGGAGAACATCCACATACGCAGGAAGTAGCTGCCATCACATTAGCTCGGTATCACTTGTGCTATTGGGAAACAATGTGTGCCAGAGGGGCTAGGTGCTCTGGCTCTGCCTTTACTTTGTGGGTGGAGAATGTAGGGGCAGCAAAGTCTATCACAAAAGAAACCCCAAATAACCTTACTTTATACAGAGAAATGGAGACACTGAGGGTCGCCAGCACTGGACATCATGTAAATGAACAGTAAAACCCAAATCTCCTTGGCTTGACAATGGACATCATGTAAATGAACAGTAAAACACAAATCTCCTTGGCTTGACAATGATCCTCCCTCAGATGCCTGCTCCTTTCTAAAATTGGTAGCTTCCTGCCCTTGGAAACTGTTCCTCGTGAGCTCACATCATGAAAATTCACTTTGCCTTAAAGAGGAAGTGAACCTCCCTGGCCAGGATGCTATTAAGTCAATTGGAGGTATGTTCAAAGAGCATGAGAGCAGATCTCTTCAGGAAGAATCATGATGCAAAGGATTATTTTACTTACCTCTGAACAATGAAGTTGCATCTCCCACTGGGAACATAAACAACAGTGACAGACTTTTCAGTTTTGCAGGGATAGACTTAATTTTTGAACACTTGTAATATGGGAGAAAGTGTGTATTGTAAAGACCTGGCTTATTCTCTTTTAGAAACAAATAGATTCTGCTTTCAAGAGTCAAAAAAAAAACCCCAAAAAAACAAAAAACCCCACAAAACTGGAGAAGACCGTAATTGCTTTTTGAACCACTCTTCTAATTGTGCTCATGAATTACTAGCTCACTTTTCCCCCATAGTCTTTGGCCCTTGCTTTGTCCTAACTTCAAACCTCAAATGGATTCATAGCAGTATACTTGTTTTGATTTTGGTATAAAGACACTGTCTGCCTTGCTGTGGGTGGTGGGTGGAAGTGGTGGCAGTGTGGACATGGATAGGGGAAGATTTGGGGCAGATGGGATCACTGGGCACATGACCAGGAAGAAGAAAGACCAGGTATTGCTGAGAACCTCTCATCATTCAAAATCAATGGCCTTTTACTTTTTTCCAATTGATGAACACCAACAAAATATTTTAATACTACTCCCTGGCTTTGTTCAGCATTCTGAACCTATACATTAGAGATTTTTCCAGAGCTTATCTGATACTGAAGCTTTTCAGAGATTTTGTTTCTTCCTTTAGGGATTACTGAGGAATTCTGGTGGGGTAGCCCACCATGATGGGCAACCTGGGGGTTGGAGAAGGAGTGAGTGTCAGGGGGTCAGTTTCCTACGATTCTTGGTCACTCTCATTCTCTGCATCATACAGGTCCCAGTGTAACCAGATGTTTGCCCAGATGCAGTCACACTGGAAGAGGTGCAGCCCCTCAGATTAACCTCATGAGGGTCCCTGCTGCCTTCTATATATCATCCTGCAACCCACTGATGCTTGAATTCATACCTGGAGATTGATTCTCTAGTCAGTTTTGTGTTATGTTAAAATGCATGGTTCTGGGAGTATTTTCACCTGTAGCCTCATCAGTCCTTTGTGCCTAGATGTAAATGACTTTGGGGACAAAACCCTGAATTTTATGAGGGGATGTATGGTTTCATGAGCACACCGGAAGCTTAAGAAAATGGGAGAAAGCCTTAGGAAGGGGGAGCGGGCAATAGACCAGGAAAGAGAAGATACTGAGACTGAGCAGACACCTTTAAAGTCTGCTCTCCTCTTCTCATTAGGACCTAAAAGGGACTTTAACTCCAGTTCATCTTTAGGACCTATTGGCAAGTCAGCCCTGAGGAAAATTCAACCACGGTCGCTTAAAATTCCCAAAGCCTTCTGAATTGGTTATGACTTTCTTTCATCACAAAATCTGTATCCTGACCTAGTTACACTGGCAGGTGACTCAGAGGCAGATGTGTCCAGAAAGACAACCAAACACAGTAAAATCCCCACCCATTCTGGCTTCTCCCCCAGGTGCCTGCACCCCCAACAGGGCTGCTCCCTGCTGCCTCCCTCACTGTCACTCAGCGGTCCCCCCACTGCATGCCATTGCACCGGGATGTATCAAGTTAGGAACCTGCCTCCGTCTCCATCCCACACCTAGCTCTCCTTTTTAGCTTGATGTTGCTGGGATTTAATTCTGAGCAGGATTTAAATAAAATCAGAATCCTTCTGTGCTGGAGGAGATGTGTTTGCTGGGAAATGGAATTCATTGTCTGGGTCACTTGCTAGTTAGCCCCGTATCCCGCCTATGCTAGGACCCAGGGAAATGGTATGCTAACCGCCCCCCTTCCACACCGCTCATGCGCTTTTCAGGGTGAGAAGTTGGGGTGCTGTGTCAGGGGTTGGAGGGAGGAACAAAACTCCTCTCTCCGCTCCATATTTAATTACTAACTTTAATGCTTTGTGGCCTCGAAACATCTCTACATTTTAGGGGAAAAAGTGTTTCAAGTTTACATTAAAAATTAACAGTGGCAACTGTTTTAGGTGGGGGCATATTGGCTTGTAAGGAACCAAGCCCCATCGAAAAGTCTTACGGGAAGAGAGGACTTATTATAAGGATATCATGGAATGTTACAGAAGCCAAGAGCAGGAAAGGTAGGCAGGGTTCAGGAGAGGTGGAGACCATCAGGTAGCCGCTCTCTGCAGGTCTCTTACTCCGCTTTCCTCTGCCACATCAGTTGTCCTTTCATCTCTGCAGACTTGCTTCTTTGCAGGCTCTTAATTCTTGCTTTCCATAATCTGTGTTATGCATTACCTTGGCCCTTTTTTTTGACTCCACATTCTGACGAACTCTATTCTTGACTCAGCCCAGTGCCTGATTTCTGTTAGGTAATTACCTTTGGAATGAATGGAGGAATGAACAAACGAATGAATGACTCTATGGCCTTTCAGTGTAAATGCCCATCATCACCTAACTACATGTTGAGTGTTGTAGTTCAAAATCTTATGAGAGAGGATCTGGTGGGCTCAGTTTGTCCCATTTGATGGGTATTCACTTCTGGTCCAGTTGTCTGTTGCCAACGAGTGTGATTACTTAGTACAAACATGACTACTCACAAGGATGATGGATGGAGCCATTTCCAAAACAAGGATGGTGGGTTCACCAAATATGTTTACTATAGCCACCAAACTAACATTTCTTTCCTGGAAATATGCCGAAGTAGTGTCCATGTTTACTCAAAACATGACAATCTCATATTAAAGGGATTACCTGTTCAGCTCAGAAAATGGTTTGAGGGTGTTCATCTATTTTTAAGTTCAAGTAAGAATGGATTTCCATGTTGATCGTTTTAGTATAGCCAAGTAAAAAAATCAAAAAGATTTTTGACTCATGTCTTACCTTCCTAAGATATTATTTAAACTTTTTTAAATTCAGAAATTTAAGGTTCATATTTCCTGTTTCTTCATGACTTCAGTGCATAATTTACATTGATCTCTAGAATCTTGTATAGCTCTTTAAAACATGTGATTTAATTTCATTTTTTATAATAACCTTGAGGTAAGCCCGGAAGCTGTTATTTTTCCCATTTTGAAGATGAGAAAACTGAGGTTTGGATAAAATAAGCCAATGGGTCCCAATCTTGGGCCTTGACCTCATGTAGAATATGAGCGTATAAAAATGGAAAGTCAGGGACATAAGTTACTTTTAATATATCCAGAAGCCTAATGGAAATCATACATTCACCTTCAGTCAAGCTATCTAAGATAATTACATAATCAACTTCCATTGCTTTATAACTGCTTATTATGGTAACATGGTCATCTGTAGCTGTCTGGAATATTCATTTGATTGAATATAGCTTGTGTATGAAGGAAAAAAATGGGATAAAGATTTAATTTTCTACTTTGTAAATATTGTGTTTGGCAGACCTAATCTTTCCAATGATATGGTCAAGGAAAAAAAATAATAAAGGGAATTCTTGATGGAGAAGAGTTGGTCTTAAACGGCAGCACAGGGTTCACTCAGAAGGTCTTCTAATGCCCGGCCCCATTGGGTTTTTACTATATGGTGCTATTGTACTATTTGAGCTCGGATCAATTCCTCCCACTGCTAAAAGGGAAGAAAATCTCTCCCCATGTATGCTGCTCTTGGTAGGAAGAAGGACTACTGCTATGAACCCAGGTCCAAGTTTTATTGCATGGAATCTGGTATACTCAGCCATCTTTTTGTAGCAGATGTTAAAGTCCAAGGACATGGCTAATAACCACATTCTTTTAGAAACAAATGACTGGACATAGTCCACTCTTACAATAGCAGGCAGTGGTAAAGTAAACCTCACCCAAACAAAAGAAAACACATTTTAAATGTCCATAGAGACACAGCCACGAAGTTATACTCACTTAACAACTTCAGCCCCAAGAAACCTGGTACCTTTCACAGTCATGCACTCATTTAAATGGGGGTTTCAAGAGAAAGGGCTAAAAGAAACATTAATTTGAGTGAATCCATTCCCCCACACACAAAAGTAGGAGGTACAAAAGTCCTAGTGAGATGGAAGTAAAAGGATATTAACAAAAATACAAAGCTAAATATGAAAAAAGAGGAATTTTGTTGTTTTTGTTAATGGGTGAAGGCAGAGAGGGAAGAAAAGATCTCTCTTGGCCTGAAGCCATGAAATTTAAGATAAAATTTTTTTTTCCTTTTGCAGAAAAAGAAATGCTCATTAACAAAGAAAAATGTTGCCTGAATCTGAAGTAAGAGCAGCCCAGACGTGTTTATCTTTGGCTTGGGATGCTGACATCAACAATGGCATTCGCCTCTTAACCTAGTGCCCTTATCAAAATGGAGGAACATTTTCATCACTTTGTTCCTACTTTTATCTTGGATTAGTCCCATTTTTAGCTTTTGTGAACCTGAATTAAAGAAAAAGCATGTAGAAATTTAACAAGAGTTATGAGTACCTTTTACAAGACCAAAATCCATTATGTAAATCCTGATTTGGGCTCCCTGTCAAAAAATCTCTTTAGGACCCTAAAACTATTTCAATAGCATCTGCATATTGTGCTTTAAACACAAAATGTTCTAAGAGGTTAATTGGGATTTAAAAAAAAATCTCGAAACAGTTCTAAGTTTATGATATCAGTGTCAACAATTAACAAAATAAATATTCTTGCAAGCCTACCCAGGTGTATAAGGCAAATAAATGAATAAAATCACTCGTTTATTCAAATGAATAAAATCATAAAAGTAAATTCATCTTCTGGATTTATGAGTTTATAGGGCAAGCTTGAAATGTTTTCAATTTTTAAATTCCCACAACAGTGACTAGTGCTGCAATAAATTGAACAAAAAAACAATTGATGTTTTAGGAAGCGAGGCGTTGCTGCTAAACTTCCTACTACTAATTTAACACAGATTTCAAGCTGAAATCAAGACAATATGCTTTCTTCAGCTGTGTTTATGTGACTTCCCACATCCCCGTTAATTCTCTTTTGGCTTTCATGTAGACGTTTTTGGAAGAAAGCTGGCCGAGGGCTAAATAACTTCATCCACCATCCCCCCGCCCCCCCAAAAAGGTCAGGTGTTCCAGAATGCATCACATGGAACAACAGCACCCTACACTGATTGTTTAATAAATATCATGGTAGGATTAAACAAATGCTAAATAATAGAACCTTTAGTAATTTGAACCGCTTAGCTCTGTTTGCGATACAAATCTTAATAAGGTTTCAAAAGTCTCCTTGTGCAGAAGATAGTTTATTCCTTACATTTCATCCAAGACAGGATGTGTTTAGGTGGCCTGATCAAAAGCGTGAAGGGACACGGCAGAAAAAGAGTTTTGATTTCTGGATTCTATCTTTACACAACTGCTGTGACACACTGCCTCCCTCTAGTAAATAAATAGAAAACCCTTCACTCCTGGTGACAGTACATCAATGCGTGTGATTCGGCATTAGGCAGCGTAAACATGAATTCAGATCCCTACCCCCCTCCACCGCGTCGTTGTCCTGGGGGGGGGGACACAGAGGTTATTTGGAAGAGCCAGGTGGATGTTTTCAAGAGTGTGTGATCTCACAGAAAGAATCTAATTTATTAGTGAGGAGTTGAATCCAGTTAGCCTTTGAGACTGTGTGTTATTTCACATATTTGTGCCTCAGTTTCCTTTAGGTGCAGAACAGGGCTGACAAATATGCTCGCCTCATCTGCACCAGATGGAGACAAGGGGTAAAGCTGAGCTGTCAAACATTTTCAGCGCAGGATCGACTTCTGTGCACCCTCAGGAGATGCTACGGCTTATGATCTGAGTCACCTGTGAGGGTCGCCTCACCTGAAAGGAGAAAGAAAGGTACGTGGGGGTCGGTATTGCCGCTCGCTGCTAGTTCGCCATTGAGAGGACCCTTTACTCCTCTCTGGCCAGTTATTGAAACTTAGGACTTTTTAACCCTTCAGAGGACAACAGCGACCTGGCTTGCAAATACCAACGCTGTACCCTCTCCAGAGCTCACATCCATACCGGGTTTCCTTTTTTTCTCTTTGCAGAGGAAGGTGCTCTACTCAGGCCTTGCCTTGGATTGGGCCCCAAAGCGAAAGAAGCTTTGTAGCTTAACAAATCTCTGGCCATATTTATGGCTAGAGTGATCCAAGCCTGGGGGTGTGGGGAGCGGACGGGAGAGTTCAGTGAGGGACGTTATCAGGAACCAGGGACCAAAAGAAAGCAGCAGCCGGAAAGCCCCCAAATGGATACCCCTTTGGCTTGGAGAAGCAGGGAGTCAGCTGGGGCTGGTCCCACCTGAAAACAAACTCTCAGTGATTTCCTAAAAGTGACCATGCGGGGCACAGATCCATCCGCGTTTTCAGTGAGTGCAGCCAGCGCCGTGGAAGTCGGGCGATGGGCAGCGACAGATGGAGGGCTTCCACGGCGGCGGGCGGCGCCCTTTACTCCCAGATGAAGGCTCCTTCGTGTGAGTGTCGACCGGCCATCTCCACTTAAACAATCCCTTTGCAGGGAATGGGTGTATGACACATAACACCTCCTTTGTCTACCAGCCTTTCCAGAGCTCTCTGCCTGTCTGCCCTCTGCCTGTGCATTTTTATGGTGACGATCAACACAATTCCTCGCTCCAGAGACACCCCAACTTGGTTGAAAGGGTGGCCTTTTTCCACTGAAAACTAGGTTTTCTTGGATAATTGAAAACCAAAGGGAGTCGAAGTGAATTCTTTCAGCCTTTAACAGTGAATTTAGTTTATTTATGACGTTGGAAAGTCAGAAATTTCATCTTTATGACTTTAGAAGGTCATAGTAACAAAATGAAAAGGAGATAACAAAAAGGATGAGAGAAGAGAGAAAACAGAGCTTGGGTAAAACTCGAGAGGTGCTCTACGTGTGCAATTTTTTTTTGCGTCTAAATTGAATACTGTCTTTGCAATCTTTGTTTCACTTTTCTTTGGAGAGGTTCGGAAATGTCTCATTCTGTTCTGTCCCTTCACGTGGATGAGATCTCAGGCCGGTTCTGGATGAACATGTATGTGCTGGGCCCCTGAGTGATAATGTCTCTGCCACACTGGGGTGGGGAACACGACCAGTTAAGGTAGAGCTGACACCTCCTTGCACACCAGCAATGCCCATCCCCCACTGCTTCTGCTCTGCCCCCCAAGGTCCTGCCACAGAGGTACCCACATACAGCACATACAGAACAACACATACAGCCAGAACAACACATGCAGTTACACATCACCTCTTGTGGAAGCTGATTTTATCAGAATAACCTGGCAATCTGCTTGACTTTATTTATTTAAAAAAATAAAATATAGTTAATTTACAATGTTGTGTTACTTTCAAGTGTATAGCAAAGTGATTCAGATATATGTATATATACCTATATAGATATATATATATATTCTTTTTAAGATTCTTTTCCATTATAGGTTATTACAAGATATTGAATATAGTTCCCTGTGCTGTATAGTAGGTCCTTGTTGTTTATCTATTTTATGTGTCTGTTCATCTCAATTCCTAATTTATCCCTCCCCCTCCCCTTTCCCCTTTGGTAACCCTAAGTTTGTTTTCTGTGTCTGTGAGTCTACTTCTGTTTTGTAAATAAGTTCATTTGTATCATTTTTTTAGATTCCACATGAGTGATATCATATATTTGTCTTCTCTGTCTGACTTACTTCACTTAGTATGATAATTCTAGCTCTATTCATGTTGCTGCAAATGGCATTATTTCATTCTTTTTTATGGCTGAGTAATATTCCATTGTATATATGTACCACATCTTCTTTATCCATTCATCTGTTGATCGGCACTTAGCTTACTTTCATATACTGGCTATTGTAAATAATGCTGCTATGAACATTGGGGTGCATGTATCTGTTCAAATTAGAGTTTTTGCCTTTTCTGGATATATGCCCAGGAGTGGGTCTGCTTGAGTTTTAGATACCAAAGAGAGTGCTAGTGAATGAGGACATACTATGTATCTATTGGAACTGACATCTTCCAAGGCGATTAAATGAGATAATCTGCTCAACAACCTGATATGAGAGATATTTTCTCCCCATTTTCCCAGATGAGGAAAGAGGCTCAGAAGTTCAAGTACCTTAATCTTAGATGTGAAAATATAAATATCAAATGGCTCTTAGAATTCTAAATCTTCTCCTTCCAACTTAAATTATTTTTTAAAACACATGAGTCATGAATAAATGAACAAGTAAATAAATTCATCAACAAATACACTCAATTTAATAGTTTTGTGCATTTCTTTGCTTTGTTTGTATATTAGGTGAAGTCAGGTTAGTGTGCACCTTAAATTGAGACTTAAAGAAGAAAACACAAAAAGCTCACTGCCACCCACCAAGCTTTGGTGAGGAATAACTTATATACAATAAAATTCAGTGATTTTAAGTGAATTTTGGCAATAGTATATGGTCATGTAACAATCACTTCAATCAGGATATAGAATATTTCCATCTCCCTAAGACATTCCCTCATGCCCCTTTGCAGCTGACCCTCTGGACCCCAGCCCCAGGCAACCACTATTCTGCATTCCATTGCTCTAGTTTGTCACCAGTCTCTTCCAGTTTCTCTTTCCTGCCTCAGTACCTTTGCACATCCTGTTCTTTCTTTGAGAAGGACCCTCTCTCATATCACACACTTCTCTTTCCTTGGCTAATGTCTGCTCATATTTCAGCTTAAGTGCCATTTCTTCAGCGAACCTTCCATGATCCCCTTTCCCCACAACTAAAAGATGTATCACATTATTTTCATGTATAGCACTTCTTTCTTTCCCTCCATGTCACATGATGTACGTGCATATATGGAGGTATTTATTTGATTACTGTCTGTCTCCGTCACTATACTTTGTTTCATGAATGCAGGGAAAACATCTATTTTGCTCACCATTATATTTTCAGTTCACTGCTAATCACTTCACTCATACATCAGTTATATTCTTGGAACAAAGCTGGTGGATCTCACATATTTTTTAAATGGATTAATTGAATAAATAGTTTTATGTATATAAAAATTCTGTCAGGTCTTTCATAGGACCAGTGGAAACTCCATCTCCTTGTCACCCCTGGCTGTTTATCTGAGTCCCACCTCCTCTGCACCTGGGGTGCTCAAGATGCATCTTTCAGTTCAAAAGCTCTGAGGTTCAGTTCACCTGAGATTTTTAGCCAGCACAACCAAAAAGGAAACTTCTGCCATTGAGTAGCACACATGAGGCATAGGTTAATAAGGAGTAATCACTTTACAGACTGGCAGGAGATGGGGCAGGAAGGCAAGAGAGAGGCAAAATATGGAGACCGTTGGGACTGTCTCCATGACTTTGGTTGCCCAAGTTATGACTTTGGCTGCTCATTTAGACTGGAAGTCTGAGCAGGGCTCAGTGAGTGAGTGGGAGAGGAGGAAATAGTGGGGAGCAGTGTGGCTTAGGATTCTGGGTGTGCTGCTGTAAAAATCCCTCTTCGGTGATGATGACAGTGATGACGATGTTGGTCGTGATATGGAAACAGTGGTAGCAGTGGAAAGAACAGTTACGCTAACATGTGTGCACTTGACACGTTAGAAACCCTTTCCACCCATTCCATCCCTGTGTTTTATCATCTCCCACCTCCCACAAACTGGGTGCGTTGACTTCCATTTTCATGACCCAGGTCAGACCCCCATAAAGAACCAAGCCGGCAGTAAAGTAAGGGTGAGAAGTGGAAGACCATGGGTGTCAGGCCTGCCGTTTCCTCTGCCCTGGGACTGGCTGCGGAGAGTTTCCCTCCTTGGGTTTACAACAGCTTGCCCTTTGGCCATGGTCAGGGAATTGGGATCATCGTGATCATCATTATAATTACTATGACCCAGGAGCTTTTGCGAATTGCTGGAGCTGAGTGTCAGAATGAAAGTGATGTGGGTGGAGGAAGTGTAGCTATAAAATCGTGCCCAGGACAATAAATCAGCTCAGGGGTGACCTCAGCATTGTAACTCATGTAAGGGCTTTGGTCCTGGAAGAGACTTGAGTCTTTTATAACAGGGAGTTGGGCCCAGGGAGCTAATCTGGCCACACATTCTCTGCGAGGTTAACTACAGCACTGGTACTTGTGAGCAGTAGTTCAGACCCTTGGAGCCACCATGTACCCAGATTACTCCATTTCCTTCACCTACCATTGGAGGCTCCTTCCCACTGAGTAGGTTATAGCCCAGAATGACCATTTTCTCAGTATGTTGCAAGAGTGAACCTACTCCTTTTCCATTTTATAGAAGATACCTTTAGTTGCTAGCAGCTGCCATTCCCTTGGCAATCTCACCCAAGCTCTCAAGGCTGAAAATACCATCTATACACTGATGCCTCCCAAATGTATATCTCCAGCCCAGACCTCTCCCCTGAGTGCATCCAGCAGCCTCTCTGACATCTCTACTTGGATGTCAAATGGTCATTTGAAGTCAACATCCAAAATGGGCTGCTGATAACTATTCCCAAACTTGTTGTCTTCCCCCTCCCAGTTAATGACCATCCTATTTTCCAACTGCTCAGGCCCCAGATCTCTTTCTCTCACACCACACATTTGATCTTTCAGCAAAATTCTGATAGCTCTCCCTTCAAAATATATCCAGAATCTGAACACTTCTCACCACGTCCACTGCTATGAGCTTTGTCCAAGGTGCCATCATGTTTTATTTGGTTTGTTATAATAGCTTCATAACCAAACTCCTCACTTCTACCCTTGCCCCCTTTTAGTCAATTTTCAATATAGCATCCAGAACACACCTGTTAAAATATGTCAGCTCACACCACTCCTCTCGTCTGAACCCTGCAATGACTTCTCATCTCAGAGTGAAAGAAATGTCCTCACAAAGACGTGCATGCAAATTCTACACAAGCTTGTCCTTGTTACCTCGAACATAGCCTGCCCTTCCCACCTCACCTTCCACCAACATGCCTCCACATGGCTGGCCTCCTTGTTCTTTGAGCTCCTGCTTCAGGTTTGGTATTTGCTATTCCCACAGCTTGGAATACTTTCCTCCCAGGTATCTCTGTGGTTTGCTCCCTCACCTTCTTTGGTATAAAATATGGAGTTGCAGTTTTAATTGAGGGACCTAAATGATAAGGGACTGAATGGAAATACAAATGGTGACTTTTAGCTGAGGGACCATGAGTGTATAAGAAAAGAGTGTTCTAGGCAGAGGGTACAGCAAGTGCAAAGGCCCTGAGTTAGGGCGATGCCTGGTTTGTTTAAAGAAGACCAAGTTGACCATTGTGGCAAACGGGAGAGTGCTAGGAGATGAGGTTAGATTTGGGGGCCAGATCAGGAAGCACCTGGAAACACTTTGGCTTTCATTCTTAGTGAGATGGGTGTTGAGCTGGTCAGTGACATGGTTTGACTTATATTTTAGGAGAATCCCTTTGGCTTCTATGTGTAGGAGAATAAACTATAAGGTCCATATTAGAAACAAGGAGACCAGACAAGATAATTGATATAGTCCAGAGGAGAAATTGTGGTGGCTTGGATCACAGTTTAATATTAGAAGTGATAAAAGGATTCATTTGGATTCAGCCAATGGGATTTCCTAATGGATTAGACGAGATATGTAAGAACAAGGTATGTAAGAACAAGATATGATGCAAGGATGACTCCATATTCTCCAGGGTGCCATATTGCCCAGAGTTCTGTGATAGCCCCCTCACTGTTCCACCTGTACATATTCTTGTCCCCTCTCCAATCTCTGTCTACCCTTGTCCCCTCAGCAGTTCGTTCTTCACACTCCAGCAGAACGATTTTTTCAAAGCACAAAACCTGTCAGTGGATTACTATTTACTATAGGAAGAAGATAAAACTGTCTTCCATGGTCACATAATCGAGTCCCCTCCTACCTCTCAGGTCTCATCTTGTGCCTGGTCCCCCCACTTGTCGTCTGCATCACCCCACACGTGCTGGCTTTTGTCCCTCAGCTCATCATGATTCCTTCCACAGAAAGGACTTCGCGCATGAGTTTCTTTTGCCTGTAGTGTATTTTCCTCTCCTCGTCACTGAATTAATTCTAACTTATGCTCCATGACTTAGCTTAATCATCATTTCCTTAAGGAAATCGTCTCTGACCCCCCTGACAAGGTCAAAAGCTCGCTCTCAGAGAATCATGTTCTGCTCCTTGTTAGAAAAGACCATGGTCGCAGTTTTCCCATTTGTCTTTGCCTCCTCTCTAGACTCTAAACTGCAAGGGGGCAAGGACTATATCTTTTTTCCTTTCACCATTTCCTCCCTAGCACCTAGCACTGTGCTTAGGACATAGTACCTTTGCTGAATGAGTGAATAAATGCATATTTTCTGTGCTGAAATGGGATCATTTCTTTCTGAAGTTTCTCTAGACACTGATTCTATGTCCCTCATGTTTCTTTATCCGTAACCTGCTGTACTGCTCAAGCATCCACCTCTAGTCTGCAGAGTGGCTGACTCCTTTATTTGTGCTGTTTTGTTGCATTTCTCAGTTACACCAAGTGTATGAGCATGAATGACCACGAGATACTGAACAGGAGACTTTGGCAGTGTATTTGAGTGGCTTTTGAAAGAACTATATAGTGATATACAATTTTCTAAAAAACTGAGGCAGGAAGATAGGAATTATACTCCTGGTGATAAAAAGCAAAAAAAAATTGAATGAAGACACCTTTATTGAGGAACCTGGTAGATGCTTCTTTGCTTCTGAGCAAGGAAAGAAAATTGCTTGATGAGAAAATTAAAGCATTCCTTACTGCACTGTCCCATATAGGAGCCACATGTGGCCTTTGAACTCTTAAGATGTGGCTGATTCTAATTGAGACATATTGTAAGTATAAACACACACACACACCCCAGATTTGGAAGATCTAGTATAAAATATTGATTACACATTGAAATGGTAATATTTTGGATATATTAGATCAAATAAAATATATTATTTATAATAGGTTGAATAATGGCCCCCTAAGACATCAGGCCCTAATTCTTGGATCCTGTAAATGTTACCTTATTTGGAAAAAGGATCTTTCTAGATGTGATTAAGCTAAGGCTTAAATTAAGGATCTTGGAATGGGGAGATTATCCTGGATTATTCAAGTGGGTCCTAAATGGAATCAGGCGTATCATTATGAGAGAAGGTAGAGGGAGTTGGACATGCATACAGAGGGGAAGGTGGCATATGGAGATGGAGGCAGAAGTCAGAGTGATGTGGCCACAAGCCAGGACTGCTAGCCGCCACCAGCAGCTGGAAAAAGAAAGGGGTGATTCTTCCCTAGGGCCTCCAGAGGGAGTGCAGCCCTACTGCACCTTGCTTTCAGCTCGGGGATACTGATTTTGGACTTCTGGCCTCCAGAACTACAAGAGAATAAATGTGTTGTTTGAAGGCCCTGGGTTTCTGGTGATTTGTTACAGCATCCACTGGAAACTAATACAGTAGTAAAATTAATTTCACCTGTTCTGTTTTAGTTTTTTTTAAGTGGCTACTAGTTAATTAACAATCACATGTGTGGCTTGCATTCTGTTTCTCTCGGACAGTGCTGCCTTAGACCATTTGAAGTATAATTGTAAAGATGGCAATGACCAGCTGTCTCTAAATCTGTAGTGGACAGAATAAAAGCTGATGGGTTTAGCATGCGAAGAGAGTTTAAATATATGAAAAAAGATAAACTAGGTTTAATGGCTATTAAATATTGAAACTGGCAAACCAATCTCAGAAAGACAGATAAGTAGCCATATGTCAGTTAACCTTTCTATAGAACTATCTGGAAAATGGGAGTGGGATCAGGAGACTTGGAACCTTGTTTCCACCTTGAATCACACAAAATTGTTGAAATTATAAGGCAAAGTATTTTCAATGATCAAATTGGTATTCCACCATTCCTACTTCTGTCTGGAAATTTCATCTTTCTCATGGTGCTGAACAAACAGATCGAGGATAATGAAGCCAAGGACAAACTAGTTAGAGACATAATGTAAAGAGTGAAAGGATAGGGGTTAGATAGAGCTAGTGCATGTCAAACTACTTGCAATAGTGAGACCTTTGGGTGAAGACCCTGATCTCCCTGCACCTCAATTTTATCATCTATAAAATGGATCTAATAGTATCTACTTTGCATATTGTTCTAAGGATTGGAAATAATATATATAAAGTACATAACACATAACTGCAACATCGTAAATGGGAATTTTTGTTATTTTTATTAAGGCTTTTCACATTGATGGTAGTCAATAAACAGAATTGATCATTTCAAATTGGCCTTTACCAAGATAGCATTATATTTTCTAGTGTGGTTTAAAAAGGCAAGGAGTGTTGTAAAAGTTATAAATCAGCAGTTTCTGGATTTGTAAGAGACTAGCGTTGCAACTAGACTTGGCAGGAAGTACAAAAGATTGAAACTAAACGTTTATCTGTGGAATTCAAAATTTTGATCAGCCTTCAGTAGTCCATGTTCTACAGGAGTGAAGGTCTTTGAATCTGTTTAGGAAGAGAATGACAACTAATGTTTATTAGACGCTACCATCAAGGCACTTTTCTAAGTACTTTTAATGAGTAGATTAATCCCTCTAATCTTTATAGCAACCCTTGGTGGTAGATACTATTATGATCATTTGCATTTAACAGATGAAGAAACTGAGATATGGGCTGATGAAGGACTTTGCCTAATGTAAACAATTATTAAAGACTGGTATGGGCATTTGAACTCAGGCTACTTGGCTTTAATACCCTACTTCTTATAATAATGTACTCTCTATATATTGCCTTTCACAGAGTATGGATCTTTCAAGACAGACCAAGGCATTTGCAAGTACTCGGTGCTGATGGCTTCATTTCATCCACATATTGATAATACATTCAGATCATATTTATTGGACATCTACTATTTGCAGCATATTGTGGAAGACGCTAAAGGAATACAAAGACAAATAAGACACCATCTGGCCTCAAGGAGTTCACAGTGTAAGGAGGAAGATGGTTATGTTAGCAATAAACTATGAGGCAAAGAAAATCAAAGGGAGTGTGAACCAGAGGTATAAGCAACTGCTGTTGGAAAAGAGTCTCTCCCATGGGCTCCAAGTGCCATGTGTGCACCTTTATTACTTGTATCACACTCGAATGCAATCATCTGTCCAATTCTCGGTCTTCCTCACTAGACTGGGACAATGGGGACTGTGTCTTGTTCATCTTTGTTTCTAGGCATCTCCCCTTTGACCCTGGGCATCTATCAAATTCCTTGGCATCTAGCAGGTTCTCAATAATTGTTTATGGAATGCATGAATAAATGGAGAAATGGGTGCAGAGTAAAAAGGGATCAAATTTGACTGGGAGTGTCTAGCAAAGCTTGACTGAAACATTGGCTTTTGAACTCAACCTTGGAAGATAAGGAGGATTTTGAGAGAAGAAAAGGTGAGACTTGAGGAAAGGCAGAGTGTAAGATTGATGAAATAGAAGGAAGAGTTATATAAGGTTATATAAAGAGAAGCTTGAAGATGTGGAAATGCTTTATTGGACTTAGTGTATTGTTCAGAGACAAGAACCTGTGACTTGTTGATCAAGGTCAAGTTTAAGGGCAGAGCTGATGTAGCTCCAGATAATTCAGGCAAATCCCCAAGCAACTTGGCATGAAGAAAAAGAGCTTGATGAATACTTGAATTGTTCTAAATAATAAACACTGTGTTATTTATTGACTACTTATCGCATGTCCAACATTTCACACATATTAGCTGATCCTCAAAGCACCATGTATCTACTTATTTTACAGATGAAGACACTGAGCTTCAGTGCAGGTAGATGACCTGACCACACAGCTAATAAGAGGTGGAGCCAGGATTTGAAACTCAAGTCCTCTGGGTCCAGGGCTCTTGTTGTTTTCTCTATCACGTGCCTCTAATACAGTGAGCATACATTCATCCAACTTACGTATTTGTTTTATCTTTCGTATCTTCTTTCACATGTACCTAAAATCTGCCTTGGTTAGTAAAGGCTCAAAAATGCTGAGGCTGAAGTTGAATCAGGGAAGCAAGACTTCTTTTTGTATCCCTTTAGCAAAGCAGGAGGCTGCAGCTCATTGGAACTCATCTTCCTATATACTCAAGTGCCTCCAGAGAATTCAGAAAGCTGGGCATGAATATGTAGGCACACAGGAAATGAGCAAGGCAGATGTTGCGCTGATCTCTGCTGGGCCATTTTAGATCATAGTAGCTAATATACAGCACCTTTTTTGGCTGTCAACATTTTTTTTGTCCCTGTTTATCAACCTCCTTTCCTCCCTCTCCCCCACTGCCAGACCCTTGCATTTACATCTTTCTGTCCCCAGAAAAAGCATACTTTTGATTTTTCTTCAGAGCAGGTTAAGTCAAACCCGTCCAAAGAATGAATCCAGTTGGCAGAAGAGCTCATTGGCTTCAAACTCGCTGTGATATGTGAACGCTCAGATCCCCCATCTGCACCCCATCACTACCTCTACAATCCCTGACAGGCTTCCTTAGTAGCCTATGTACTGTGAGTAACTCGATGGCAATTTCTTTTAGGAATTGGTTAATGCATCCAGTGCCAGGGAAGTGTCAGCGTGGGTAGCTTAACCTTTGTATTCTCTTCCTCAATATACTAGATGGTACTACTGAGGTCCTGCCAGAGGGTCAGGTTCTCAAGCAATTTCTCAGCAGCTGTGGTGAAGCAACCCATTCAAGATATGTGCTTAGATTCAACTGGGTTCATTCATTCATTCATTCATTCATTCTTAAAATATTTATTGATAGATAACTGTGTGCTAGGCACTGTATAAAGCAATAGGGTTACAGTGGCGAATAAAACTGATGTGGCCCTACCTTCATGGAACCTATATTCAAGTGGGGAGACGTATTAAACAAGCGAACCATGAACAGCACTGTTACAGATTGACACAGCTGCTGCGACACAGTTACAAGAGGGATGGGCTAGAAAGGGGCTGTGGGAGGCCCCATTAAAGAGCTGGCCAGTGAAGACTCTTCTTAAGGGGTGACCCGTGGGCTTAGGCTTGAAGGGAGAGAATAACTCAGCCATGAGGAGAGTGTGGGCAGGAAAGCATTCTAGAGTCACGCATGGAAAGTTCTGCTAGTGGCAAAAGTGAAGGAGGAAGAAGGGACAAAGAGCACGTACCTCATTGATTCAAGAGAGGCTGAAATTTTTTTAGGACTTCTCTTTTGTAGAATTACGTGAAGAATTATCTGTGTCCATTGATAACCATTGCATATTCGCACTTTTTCTCTCATTTCACTTTGAATATTTTGTAAGGTGGTTCATGACGTACTTGGTGATATTCATGTTACCAAGAAGGCACTCTGAAATGTAAGCAGACTAGCCCTCTGCAATATCCCTACCTTGACATGAATTATCATTTCATATTCAGAGTATATAACATTTGCTTAATGCGTACCAGATTTGCTTCTGAACCAGTGACCTGGGACCCCCAAATCCTTATTATACCTTCCTGTCCTTATTCTATTCTCTTGAAGAAACTGTATTTCAAGGAGAATTTATCCTTGGGATGTCATTAGATATACCATTATGTGATTACTCCTAAGATGGTGAATATATTATAGGCAATTGTTTCTAGAATACTGTTTTTATGGAAAACCAGTTGTGCACAGTAGTAGATTTCACCAGTCGTGTTTAAAATTAGCATTGAAGATCTGCTGAAGCTCAGAGTCTGGAATACATGTAGCCACGAGCCTTCAGAGACCCTTAACTGCCAAAACGTTAGCACTTTCACTGGAAAAGACGTGAGCTCTAGTTCCCTTTGCGTGACTACTGTGTAACCACCTCAGTGTCCCAAAGCTGCTACATATTATTATGTAACGATAATAAGCAGCATATAATAGCAATATCTCTTTTCTATTAACAGCCACTTTGGATCACTTCATGATTATTTGAAAAACTAGGTGACCACAAATAAGCCACACACAGATCAGCCCAGAGACCCTCTAATTCTTCTATGTTGCCTTAGCTTTTCCTACTACTCAATTTTCTTAAAAATATAATTCTAGTATAGAATTTATCTTTTTAATTCTTAAATTTAACAATGAAGCGTAACCAAATTTTTGGATAAATAATGTGGGAGGAAAAAAAGGAATGCACATTTGTATTGTTAGATTTCTGCTTTATCCTGTCATTGAACAGCATGAATTTAACTCTGCCGCCTCCCAAATCCCGAATAAATGATAGTAAAAAAAAGAATTGAGGAGAAGAGATGAGAAAATGCCAGTTGAAGACAAAAATTCAAAAGACAGAAAATCAGTGGGCAAGTGGAAATTAAATTATTTTGCTCAGTTCTTTTGCTCAGTTACCTTCACTAACTATAAATCAACAGGCAAGAAAATGATTACAATGATCTTGTTTCCTTAGAGCCCCCATGCAATCTGCAATATTGTCCACCTTATAAATGGGAAAATTGAGCCACAAAGAGATTGAGGATTTATAATTACAGAATATCAAAATGTTTAAGGCAGTTTAAAAAGTTTTATTACAACTACAAAAATTAGAAATTTGACTCTTTAGGGGTAGGTATGAACATGGTTAGAACTAAGATCAAATTTATATACCAGAAGCAAGAAAGAGAGTACCAGAGGCAGTTGTGTGGTTGAAAGGTTAAGCTTGGTGTGTGTAGTTGCATTGAGTATTGATTCAACATTAAAAAGAACTTTTTAACAATTGAAGCTTTCCTAAAATGGAGTGGCTGCCTTCTGGAGTAGTGTGTTTGAATGTCTGACCACTGGGTATATTAGAAGGCATTGCTGTGATCAATGGGAAACAAGACCAGATGACCCATAATGTCATGGTTGTGTAATTCTAATGTAAGTGGTAAAATAAATACTTAAACTTAGAGTTTCTAATTCCTGTTACAGAGCATTTCTCTTATATCATCCTGTCTTTTACTTGACCATGTGATTAAGAATCCCAAGGATTATAATATAGAACACCTTTTCCCAGCCTCTGTACATGAGTTATGGTGTGGTACTCCTGATATACTCTGTATATGAGTTACGTGGTGTGGTATACATGGTGTGGTACTCCTGATCTTATATTCCCACATCTGCTTTTCTTTTTCCATTCATTTCCCATCTCAGTAACTCAGGCCAAAGACCTAAGACACATCTTTGATTCTTCCATATGCCCCATCCCAATATCAAGCCATAAACAAGTCTTGTTTTTCTTATCTCTAAATTAGATCTCACATCCATTTACTTCTTTCCATCTCCATTCAAACTGCCATCAGCATAAAGATGATCATCCTCTCCAACTCCTGGGTTCCAGTTAATCTTACAGTAAAATTTTAGTTTAAAAAGTTCTTCATGAACTGACTCTTCCCTTTCTCGTCAACCTCCTCTCATGTCGCTCTCCTTCTTGGTCACTCTGCTTTAGCCACATTGGCCTTCTTTCAATTCTTCTAATCCTTCCCCATCTCTTGGCCTTTGCAGTTTCTCTTCCTTCTGTCTAGAACATTCATTGCTTCCCCTCCTTCTAGCATCCCCATCTCTTCACTTGACTATTTTCATCCTTTAGGTTTCAGCTCAAGTGTCAACTCTTCTGAGAGACCTTTCCGTGTCACCTATCTTCTGTAACCACCCTCAGTTACTCTAACTCACCACCTTCTTTATTTCCTTCATAACAAAATTTATGTACATATTTGTTAACTTGTTTGTTCACTTATTTGACTAATTTACTATCTCTACCACTTGAATGCAACCTTTAGGAAAACAGTGATCTTGTCTACCTCATTTAATTCTCGATTTAGCAAAGCACCTGGCATATAATAAACACAATATACACGTATATGATGTTCATATTTAATCACAGATCATTTTTTAAACTTAACTCATAGCTCTTGCCTGGCCTTTAATTCTCAATAGTGATGTATTTCTGAAACATTCTCTACTGTCTTCTAAAAGATAAGCTTTTACCAAATGCAGCCTTGAAGGTTTTCAGATTCATTTGAGTTGGGTAAGAGAATAGAGAATGAGGGACAAAGAAAAGGCACTGGCTAGTAATAACTATGCATCTGAAATATTAGTCATTTTAAAGATCTCAGAGGCACAGAATCCCCCCATCTGTATTCTATTTTCAGTATTCTGTCTAACCTGATTGATTTCACCCTCGTTGCTTAATTGTCATCATTATTGTGGCTTGTCGTCTTTGGACAGAGAATGGTATCAGCACAGCAGTTTGCACAAGCTGCTGTCTACTGTCAAATTTGTTAATGTCCTTATTACAGGCATATAAAAACTTAGTCCTCCGCTGAGCTATCAAAGGCCTACTATCTATCAACATGTCATCCAGAACAGAGTGACAGTCTTCATCCTTGTCTTGCAACTTGAAAAGCCATTTAATATTGAACAATCCACTCAGCTTCTATGCTTTGTTTAAAATCTTATTCTTTCACTCCATTTTTTCATATAATTCTTCTTGCCTCTAGATATATAGAAGCCTGAGTATGTTCTCCAAAGATGAGACCCAGAATACCAATCACTTCTTCCCTTGATTTGCTTAAGCATTCCCCTGGAGATTTTGATTTATTAATAATTTCCATAATTATATAACTTTGGTCCAGTCCCTATTCAAATAATTTAACACTGCACTTTACAAGGTTGTTATTTAATAAAGTTTCACTGTAGTTTCATAGACAGGCTTGGGAGAAATAGACATTCTGAACATTAGCCTTCATGAATCTCTAACTTTTTTGAAAGAAATGCCTCCATATCTGAGCAAACACCTGATCCAAGGAAATCTTGAGAGCTTTAATCTCATCAAGGAGTGAATTTTTTGTTGTTGTTGGAATTTTTGGTTTGTTGAGGGCTAGTTTATTTATGCATCTTTTAAGTGTTAATACTAACAAATTACAAAACATATTAAATACTTTCTAAAATAGAGTATACTGAATATAGATTAATCTTTATTTGCAACTTACAATCATTAGTAACATTAATTCTTAAACTTTTTAAAAAAATACAATGATGCACTCAGGAACCACTGAGGAATTTAAGGCTGTTTGCCTTGATACTAAATGGGTACCAGGGTGTTTCTTTGTTTGCCTTTTGTAATTTCTTTGAATTCATTATTGTTGGGCTGCATCCTCCATTGCTATCATTATGCCTTTTAGTAGCATTTTGTTTCCCCTATTATTTAGATGCTTCTATTTTATAAGAGCTTATTTACTTGTTAGAGAGGAGTCAAACCAAATGCACAGAGGTATTGGAGGCAGAACTCCAGAGCCTCTATAAAATGACAGTGCATAAACTCTCATGGGTTGGTTGTGAGGATGAAGTGAAATCTTGTATGTAAGTACTGAGCCATCGAGGGTACTCAGTAACTGTAAGATTTTTCTTTCCTGTTTTCATCTCTGCTTCCTTGACTTTTTTTGCATTAAGTAGAGATCTGTCCTATCTTGAACCCTCAGTGAGGTCATTGACCAAAACCAGAGAGGCTATTTCCTCAGAGGTGATAAGAATTATATCCATCAAGTGGGCATCAGAGGGTGAAGAGAAGCAACTTTGTCCAACCCCTTCCTCCAGGGAGCCTGCCCTGAGTCTTATTCTCAGTCTTCTCCCAGGAATGGGTTGGGGGATAGGGGAGAGAGGAGGAGTGGCTTGTTCCCTTCTTAGTGTGCCTTCACCTATAAAAGCCTAGATCTCTGTGGCAAAGATGTGAGGAGGGGGGAGTTTCCCTGCAAGAAGCATACACATTTTTAGTATATGTACATCATGATTGCTGTTCATTGCACTGTGAAAATGCGGTGAGTGGAATCTTGTTAAGCTTAATTTACGTATTAACTCAATAAATACTAAGTGCCAGGCACTGAGTATTTACCAACAGATAGAGGAAAACAGTCTATGCCCTCAGAGATTTATGTTCAAATGGGGTATACAAGTCAACATCAAAATATGACACGTACTCGAAGACAAGGAGATGTGGTATGTTATGCAAACCCAAAGGAGCACCTGAACCATACTCCACAATGGTGAGTGTGTGTGTGTGTGTGTGTGTGTGTGTGTGTGTGTGTGTGTGTGTGTGTTGGTTAGCGGTGTGACTCTTGACTTGAATCCAAAAGAATGACTAGGAGTTATCCAGGCAAAAGAGAGCTAGAATATTACAGAAAAGACTCAGTTTTAGTTTCAAAATAGGACTAGGAAGTTCTCAAGTTGAACATAATCTTTTGATACACTTTGTGTTTTGTTTCCTTGGTTATGTCTTGCTATTGCCTTTGAGGGTTTCTTTCCTTGTATTTTACCTATGCTTATTTTACTTTAGAGAGGTTCCTTTAGAAAATGCTAGACTTTCTTAGTTGTGCTGAAGGAAGTTTTTAAAAATTAAAAAATAAAAGAGATGAATCCACCTTTGGGCTATAGACTGATAACTTAGAGATTGGTGTTGCTACAGGGGCAACTCAGTGGGAGACTCCCATGAGACAGGAGCAAACTCATGAAATTTGCCCTAATTTAGAGTCCATTTCCACAGCTGTAAAAGGGGAACAGCATATCTAGCAAGGAAGTAAGAAGGTAGTTTTGTAGACAGATTGCTCTGGTTTTTATCTTAGCACTGTGATTAATTTTGTAATCTTGGACACATTACTTAACATCTCTTTTCCTCAGTTTCCTTATCTGTGAAATGAGAAAAAAAAAAAAAACCCAATACCTATTTTATAAGATTTATTGTAAGGGTTAGATGAGTCAGTATTTGTAAATATTTGTCCAGCACTTGAAAAATATTAGGTATTATTATTACTGTCATCACTATGAGTTTAAAAAAACAGCTACTATATGTAAACAGCATAGCCCAGTGCCCAGCACATTGTAATAACTATTGTCTTCATTCTCTTCCCCCTCCTCCACTTTTTCTTCCACTTTCTCATTATCATCTCTTTCAAATGGGTATTTTCAGTCAATATTTTGTCACTTCTTTCCTAAAAGAATCATAATCATGGTTCAACATTATAGTTTAATACTGAATTGTTCTCTGATTCTTTGTTGAGTTTCTTTCTTTCCTTCCTGACAAACTACGAGCTACTTGAGGATAGGAACCAGGTTTAATACCAATAGTACAGTGTTGAGAATTTATGAGATGCTCCGTAAATTTTTGTTGAATGGATTATCAAATAGTTGGTAATAACCAAATACTCTTTTTTTTTTTTTCTTTTTAACATCTTAGAAAAAAAATGGTTCTGAAAAACCTAGGGGCAGGACAGGAATAAAGATGCAGACGTAGAGAATGAACTTGAGGACACGGGGAGTGGGAAGGGTAAGCTGGGACGAAGTGAGAGAGTGGTATGGACATATATACACTACCAAATGTAAAATAACCAAATACCCTTGATTGTTTAAAAATGGGGAAATAATGTATCATTGATGAAGTTCTTTAATTTTTTTATGTGCTGAGTATTCACTCAAGAGTTAAGAATGTTTCAGGACTTGATGGAAGATTTCCAGATCGATAGCTTTAGTTTTTATCACACCTGATAGAAACATTTGTCTTATCTTTAAAATAAAATGTTTTCATCGCTTCTAATATTCTTTTTTAAAAAACAGATATTTGAAAAAATGGAAATGAAGAAAAACCAGATATTTGTCTTCTTCATTTTAATCTTTGATCACGGACTAAGAAAATAGGGCCTTTGGAAATATTGAAATTTTACCTATAATGTACATGTTTCAGTGAGTCCTTATTCTGTGATCTGCCAGACCCAGGGATATTATCACTAATGTAATTGATTTACAACTTTTTCTTTCTCTTAGTTTCATACTACTCATCTATTTTCTTATAAAGTGCAATTCTGTCAAGAAAGGTATCTGGAAGTACTTTACACAGTCATCTGCATAGTCCTTCATTGAATTAAGTAAGCATCAGCCATTCCTACTGCCATTTGCCATTAAAAAATGAATTGGCGATTGACATGGAAAACTTGCACAGGTCAGTCCCCAAAAGAACATTTCCTTGTTCTTCCTTGTTCTATACCAGATTTCTGACCTTAGGCTTGTGCTTTGATGCTTTCATTATTTTATCCTGATTCAACTTGGGTTTAGTACTTGGTTTTTCTTTCCACTAGCTTCTGTTTTAATAATAGGTTGAGAAAGATTGTGTCCAGGCATTTTAGGCATTAAACCACTCAGATCTTGTCCAACAATTCCCCACATATGTGTTGCCCCTCATTTGTTCAATACAATAAAATCACCCACAAATACACAGAGTCAGCCAAGGAACACATGACCCGTGCAATTGCCCAGATGCAGTCTTTGCTTCTTCGCATCCTGATCCTGATAACCCTTCTTTGTGTTTCCTTGGCTCTGTTTTGACTTCCTGATCTTTTTTATTTTTTAAATGTGCTCTTGAGGATCTATTTCATCTCTCCTCTCTGCTTTGGATTTGGTTTCCTTTATGTCTCCCATTTGGCTCTTGACCCGGATTTTGATTGTCTGCAACTTTGGGTGAAAGATGCCCTCCCTTAGCTCTGCCCAGAAAACCCCACCGGCTTGGTCCACCACTGATTATCTCCTCCTCCCCACATGAGAGAAAAAGGATTTAGACATGTAAGTCATTCTTCCTAGTTGAGTTTTTATGAAGTTAAGTGGTCAACACCATTTCTTAACTAGTCATAACCCTTTGAGACATAGCTGAAAAATTCAGTACAATTTATTTTCTTTTCTAATTTTTGCCTTTATATACAAGCTAAAATTATGTCCACATGTATAAATAAAGTGGCTCAGTAAATTAATAAAATCAGGCAAATTAGTAAAAAGATAACCATACTAGTTTTATGACATTAAAGTGATAAAACTACTGATGCCTTATTGATTAAAAAAATGCTTTCAGTTAGCTGCATCTAAAGTCTAATCATTTGGTGAGATAGTCATAAGCATATATAAATGAGATAATAACTTAACAATACAACTTTTTCAGGGCTGTCTTGCCAAAAGCTGATTGACCTAAATATTTGAAAAAAGTTTAGTATTCGCATGTTTTTCATTGGTATTTAATTTTGATAGAGGAGGGCTTAATATTTCTATGGCATTTATTATACTATACAGAGTGATGAATAGTTCAAATATAACAGCAGCACTTTCTTAAATAATATTTATTTTAATTGACAAAAATAGTTGAAGGGCTATGAAGATATGTCCTAAGACTTTTTTACTATAAGACTAGAACACAGTCTTTTGGGGGAGGGGGTACATATTAAAGTAGCATTGTGTCTTTTATATATAGATTACAGATAGAAAGATAGATATAGGATTTTTTTCCCTACTTGGGCTAATTCACATCAGATAATTTCAGAAGCTAGCAATTTATAATTCACTTAACCTATCCCAGGAAAGCATAAACTATATACTAATGCAGATGTTTGGAAGGGAAAATGTATTTTTTGTGAGTGAGAAGGAGAAAGTGACATCCATTGAGATTTAAATGATAGCATGTGACAGTAGATGCTACAATTAAAAGTCATTATGGGCTTCGAAGTAACAAATTATCATTGAACAACAATCTCAGGAAAACATTAACAAAGCAGTATTTGGATGAGTGACTTGATCTATCTACGTAGGGGTGAGTAGAGGGTAGGGGAGAAGAGGTACAGCTCTTTATAGCTCCAATGACTAGGAAAAATAGCTTGAAATGGCTGGTTCAGACATAGGTGGCAGAAATCTTTCATCAAAGGAAATCACATGATATCCTCTGCAATACTAGAGTTAAGAGTACTACCATTTTATTTTTTGGCTTAGGAACTTACAAACTATACTCATTTGAATTCATTCTGCCTTTACTAATTTTTGAACCCATATAGAATTTTTGAGAAGTATTTAGGAGTATGATTAATGGTGGACTAGTCTGACAGCTATAAATTTAAACAGTATACAAAAGTTAACATAACTAATTAAAAAAATAAAATTTTTTGTCAAACAATACCCTTCCATGGCTATGGTTTTGGATAAGAAGTGGTAGGGTGATCTTTAAATACCAATTAACTGAATAGATGGGATAACATGACCAAATTCCATAATGCAGGCATACTTCCACAGGTTTTCTCTGCTGGTCTCCTGTTTTTGGAGTGAATTGACTAAGAGAAGGAAACTTTGCTTAAGTTTAATGCTGAGAACATGACTGATACTTTGAGATTTTCTTGGCATCAATGCATTTTATTGATTTCCATTCTTATTATGGATGCCATTGTAATATTATTTTATTTTATATTAATAAAAAGTGTTCACTATTGTTGAGAAGGAAGTGTTCAAATGTGTCACTCTTAGACTATACATGAAGATATGATTTATCCGCTTCTCCACCAGATGTCTAAGCATTGTTTGTGAAACCATGTGTCTTGGCAGTGGTTGAAGTATGACTACTCTTTTCTTGGATATTCCTTAGCTTCTTCATCTGCCAAACTGCTTCTGCCAAGGGAACAGTATGATAATAAGTCTTTTTACCAACATTTTTTGGTTTGGTTATTATAATAGAAAACAATCGTATAAGACTTACTGTCAAATTACTGTATACCTATCTATTATTTAATAGCAACTGCAATTATTGTTGATTCTGATTATCTGATATAAGAAAGTGGGCCAAAGGTGCATAACTTTCTTTGTTATCTTGGCTCCTTATCCTTCACTGTTTTTGCCTCACAGACCACTTGGAGAAGCTGATGAAATCCTGGATTCCTTCTCCAGAAAAATACACACGTGCTTATGTATGCAGAATTTCAACTATAGTTTCCAGAGGTTGGTGGGTCATTGAAACCCAACCACGGCACAGTGGACTCCAGTTTAAGAACTCCTGCTTGGTGTATTTAAGGTTCCATCTATATCCCCGCTGCACTCAACATTCCCAACCCATAACCTCTTACTACACGTTCCTATGACTCTACAGGAGAGGGCTCGCCCATGTGTAGGACAGGTCAGGTGCCTGGATGTTAGCACCCCAGAACACCTCTCAACCAATGATGGATAAATACCCTAGTTTCATCATCCATCAGGCGGGACAACTTGGAGGCATTTTCTACACCATCTTCCAGGGGTCCCCAGCAGCAAAGGACCCCATTGACCACAGTGGTAACCTGCTCACTAACATGCTGATACTGGCTTTCTTCCCTTCCCTGTCCCACTCCCCTACTCTCCAACTGATGCTTCCTGGGATCAGCTTTCAAATAATCTTCTTGCAATCAAATCCTAATTACAGTCTGCTTTTGGGAGAACCAAACTCTTCCAGTTATTACTGCCATTATAATAAATTATCTTAAAATTTAGTGACATAAAACAAGAATTTATCATTTTATTATGCTCATGTAGTCTCTGGGTTAGGAATTCAAGCAGGGCACAGCGGGGATGACTTGTCTCCACTCCATGATGTCTGGAACCTCAGGTGGGAGTTCTCAAAGGCTGAGGATGACAACTGGGGTCTGGAATCATCTGAAGGCCCCTCCCGCACATACCTGAGGGCTGGGCTGGAGTGAGTAAATGGCTGAGATCAGCTCAGAGTGGAGACCTGAGAACCTACAGGCAGCCTCTCCAGCATGGAAGTATCAAGGTGGTCATTCTTATTACATGGTGACTAGCTTTCCCCAAGAGAACTGGGTAAAAGCTATATGGTCCTTTGGATCTAGCCTTTGAACTTGTACAGCATCACTTTTGCTACATTCTTTTGATTACAAGATCATTACTAAATTGGCCCAGATTTGTTGGAAAGTATGTCAGAGGATTTGCATACATATTTTAAAACCTTCACACAGTTTAAGACAAAGTTACAACACAAGTAGGAGGATTTGGTTCCTAATGAAGAACATTCTCCCTGCAAAAGCTTTAGTGAGTAAATATGGAAAACTAGATTTACAATTTTTTAATTCTGTTATTCTACCACATTGATGATTTTTATTAGCACAGGTGTAGCTATAAATAAGCCGAGAACTGATAAGTCAAATTCATTTTTGTAATTTAACCTAATTTAAAATATACTAGGAGAGTGCATTATTTAAATAAATATTTCAGTAAATTATCTTTTAATGGGAATAATAGAGTGAATTTACTTTTATAGGATTTTCTTGGAACTGATCATACATGTAATTGCATTTTTGAACATCTGTTGTAATTTGATACTTTAATAAATATGAATTTGGTCTTGAATTCTAAGTTTAAATTAGACAGAGAAAACAAAAGAAGGAAATACTGGAAATTATTTTACGATGAATAAGAGATAACGTACAGAGGTCTATGTGTATTAAACAGTACTAAGTTCATGTCAACAGGAGTTTAGAAAATTGCTTCCTCTTTTGATAGGAAAATCAAAGGATAAATCATAATATCATATTGTCTTGTACCTTGTCTGAAATAGGACCTAAAAGCTCTTTTAGTTCAAACTCTTTCCCTTCTTTTAGATGAAGCCTTGAGAGATTATGTATGGAGACTTTTAAATACACAATTTTGCTCAGTTTCCTTGTCTACAATGATCAAAACAGCCAGATAAAGTAAAATTGTAGAAAGAGGAAAATGATCAGTGGTTGTCAGGGGTCGGGGCGAGGAATGAGGGATAAATAGGTGAAGCACAGGGGATTTTTAGGACAGTGAAATTATTCTGTATGATACTGTGATGGTGAATGCAAGACATTATGCATTTGTCTTGTATTCACCATAAAAGTGTACAACACAAAGAGTGAAACTTAATGTACAGACTGAATTGTGTTCAAATGTTGAGACCCAAACCAATGTAATTATATTTGGAGATTAAAGCCTCCAGGAGGTAATTAAAGTTAAATGAGGTCACAAGGGTGGGACCATAATCTAATAGGATTGGTGGCCTTATAAGAAGAGGAAGATCTCTCTCTCTCTCTCTTCCCCCTTTTCCCCCCTCCCTTCCTCCCTCCCCCTCTGTCTCTCCCTGTGTGCACACACTGAAGAGAGGCCATATGAGAACACAGTGAGACGGTGTCCATTTGCAAGACAGAAGAGAACTTTACCAGAATGTGAACCCTGCAGGAACCTTGATCTTGGACTCTCCAGCCTCCAGAAGTATGAGAAAATAAATGATGATATGCATGAGAATACTTGAGAAATGTCTGTTGTTCTGAAATAAGAAAACAGCATCTATTTCATTATGACTCCTCTGATTAGATTATTGATAGCAATACAGACATTCCCCATCAGAAAGGAGACTTGCTGGACTTGACATTCTGTTAGGTTCCTTGGACAGGATTTGACAGTTTTGCAATATTAAAATATGCTCATTTGCATCTTCCTCAGGAACATCTGGAGGGGGGAAAAAGTGGCTTTGGAAAGCTGTTCAGCTCACAGAACACTGGGGCTGAGCAAACATTCCAGCTTTCCCTCACTGGCCATCACTCACACCCAATGTATTTATTCTTTTTCTCTGACAAGAGAGCAACATTTGGAATAGCTCAAGCTGCTGAGTTAATCATCGAGACGCCATGGGGATGTTTTAAGCTGTGGGCCTACCCACCTTGTATGATTTGGAATCAACACAACCAACAGGCAGAGTAAGGCAAGCACTGTAGCTTGTCCAGTGCAGGGTAATCAGATTTGCTACCTTTCAGATTTCTTCTCTTTGTTTAAAGCATCAGTGCCAAGGGCAGGAACTTGCCAGTATTTCAATGAGTCATTGGCTTCAACTCAGCATTGGCCCGAAAAGATTCTTACCTAACATGGGTACATGTTTCTTGCCTTTTATCGTATTGTGCAATTTCACTCTTTTTCCAAGTACTGGGGTTCAGAAGCTGGATTTTATCTTGTTATTCTTGCGTTGTGGTAGAACCTTCTGAAGTCATTCTCTATACCCACAACTCCTTCCCTCCTTCCCAACACCTACCGAAGTGCTCTAAAACCAATAACACTTCACTACCAAAAAATATTATCTCCCATCCCCTCCTTATGGTTCCAGGTAAAGCCAGACTTTGAGGTCTGATGCTTAAAATAATGGTTCCTTACCTTGTTTTTAGTAGACAGATATATATCTTTGCTTTGCTAGATAGCAGCAGTTATTATAGACATTGCATACTTATATTGAGCTATAAAGTCAAATATAAGGCATGAACAGGCAGGTAAATTTTGCCCAGAACGTGGCTTTTTCAGTAGTGAAAAGTTTTGAAGGATCAAATAAGATGCTGATTGCCTTAAGTTAGCTTGTAAGTTATCAGGACTCTATCAAGACCTTAAAATATAAGTTGAAGTCAAGGTATGTCCCTTTTCTAAAGGGATAAATTAGGAGGTTGGGATTAACATATATACATTACTAATGTGTATATATATATATATATATATATATGTGTATATATATATATATATATATATACACATATACATATGAAATAGATAATCAACAAGGATCTACTGTATAGCACAGGGAACTCTACTCAATACTCTGTAATAACCTGTATGGGAAAAGAATCTGAAAAAGAATAGATATATGAATATGTATAACTAAATCACTTTGCTGTACATCTGAAGCTAACAACATTGTAAATCAACTACACTCCAAAATAAAACAAAAAATTTTTTAAAATTGTTATAAAAAATTTTTTTTAAAGGTGAAATCAAACTATGTCTAGGAAAAAATACTTTTGCCTGTTAAGTTTGAGAAGTATGTAAATGTAAATCTTTCCATTTTCATTTGTAAAGCTGAATTATAGCAAAGATGATAATGATTGGGACCTATGGCTTGAAAGAACTTCTATTTATCATGGTGAATTGATATCAAAATTTTGAAAATTCTCTACAGATCTCACATAGCATAGTTGAAGCCAAAGTGTTTTGGGGGCTTCAGTTATCTGGGTAGTTGCTTCAGACTTCTGCTTTATTTGATAAGGGCCAAAAAGTCAATCTATGTTTCTATAATAGGTGATGGTCAGGAAGACCAAGATACCTGGAGTGTCAACTAGAAAAGAGTTAAAGAAATAATTTCTACTTTTCCTTTCCAGTAGCAAGAATTTTGTAAAAAGTTCTCTGAAGTGCTTTTATAAAATCTCCAAAGATTTTTTTCCCTACGTCTCTGATGCTTTTGTCTTAAATTTCTCCTATGGTAGCACTGTTGTTTAACACACTGGAATTAAATTATTAGAACAAATAAGGTTCTGCCAGCTTTTTGCTGTTAAAAAATGGTTTCCTTGTTTTGGTTCATCTCAGTTAACTGAAAAGGTCCTCACCTAATCATGTCCTCTTGTCACTGAAAGGCAGGAAAGGAACTAACACAGCAGAGAAGACTATTTTCAAAATCAATCCTTCATATTTAAAAGAGAGATCCATCCTCTCCAGGAGGTGCAAACACAGTCATTAGAACTGAGACCTCCATCTTTTCAAGTGCCCTTCCATTTTTTTCATACTGAGAGGAGCTTTTAGGTGCCTGCTGGGCTAACTAAAATAGATGGCTTTTTTTCTTTAATGGGGTTCAGTTTGACTTTCTGTCATTGTGGTCAATGACACAAGACCTGTTCCACTGTCTGAATGCTAAAGGAACATCATTTTCCCTCACATCATTTGAGCTGCATTATTTCCACTTACCTGTCAGCTCAACGTCCTTCTTTGGGGGTGTTCTTTGATCCTGGCTCTAACATGTCACAATTTCCCAAGAATGCAATGTACATGGGGTCCACTGGGTAAAGGTACTTCTCTTTTCTGAAACTCTTCTAGGCTGTAAAGGAGAACAATGAGTCTTTGAGCTGTCTTTTCTGCTTTATGTTTGATCTCTGAGACAAGGAAGAAACATCATTCTCCTACAATTTCCTCCCATTGCAATTTGTGCAGGTCTATCTGTAAAATGGCTGAAAGGACCCCATGCCCACCTTGATATTTGACTTAGTTGTTCATTTTTCCATCTCAAGAGGAAAGCTTCACTTGGCGCCCCAGTTCTGAGGCAGCACATAACTGTCCTTAAAACCATCCTTACAATGTCCTTGGTGCCAGCTGTATATCAGACTCAACTCTTGAGCTCACCACATCAGATTCATCAAGACAGGCCTCTCCTGTACCTTAAACAACTCAAATTACACTCACCAAGTCACAGCCTCTAAATCACAGAGCTCTGAGTACCATGGATTGTGTATTTAGAAAGTACTAGGTGTGGAGCTGCTTGCTTTGCACACTTTGATTCCACTGAACCCTAGGAATGATGTTAGCAGGAGGCATAGTTCAACCCTGTTTTACAGCTGAGAAGACTGAGGCTCAGTGGGGGTAATAACATTTTCCTAAAGTCATCAGTAGTGACAGAACCAGAATTTAAACTCGGATTTTCTGGTTCCAAAGCCAACGTCCTGAACTTCTATCATATGCCAGAGACTTCCTCTTCTACTTATCCTGCGTATATCAGGGAGGCTTGACCAGGGAGGGAGTTGGCAATGGACTGATTGAAAAAAGACAGAGTAGGCTGTGACGATTTTGTTGATTTTTGACCTCAAATTTAGTTTTATGAAGAAGTGAGGAGAAGAGAAAGTAAAACCCCTTTCCCAAGACCCTCTTGGAAGCACAGAAAATGTATTTTCCCCTCAAAGGTCACTGAGCACTGCACTCTTTGTCCTATGACAATGTCAAGGGTATGGGAACATTATTGCCGTGTGTCTCCCTCGCATCTCTTTTGTGGGTGCGCACTCCTGGTGGGTCGGTACAACAGAGATATCCGCTCTTTAAATGGCTCTGAGGAATGTTGCCAAGGAGTCCACTTACATTATTTAAAGACCTTTTAAAAGAAAACCCTCCCCCCTCTAGCACACTCTTGGCTGATAATCCCCATTGAACAATCTACTGCTATATTTCTTGGAGACATTATTTAAAATCCTTTTAAAGTGCAGTTCTTCCTACTTCCCGACGATTGATACCTGTGAAGGGCTTAATAGTATCAGGGAGGGGGGGGTGTTAGGGAGGAGAGAAGGAGGGTGACTGCTGCTTAAAAGGATTTAAAAGAATGTTGCAGCCATATTTCATAACCATGATGTCTAAAAGCCTACAGTAAGGGGAAAAAGGAGCTGCTGCTTCTTTTTCTGGGCATTAAAAAAATGGGAATATATTCCTGCTGAGTTTTCCTTCACCTGCTTAAAGAACCATCAGAAGATGACCAGCCAGTCTGTAGTGGTTTAACATCTATCCAGAGCCCATTGCTCATTTGGAGAAACTGGAGGAGCCTTCAGAATGTTCTGAAGTAGAGGCTGAAAATGCAAATGTCTACAGAGGCCAGGAGGAGTGAAGTGGGCTGGATGTAAGACAATAGGGACTCACGTATAATGTTATATTTAAATCCATATATATGCATGTGTTATATGTATACATACACACTCTGTATATACATATATACACATACATATAATATACACACATATATACATATATATTTATATAAACATATATACACCTGACTTGCAGGTAAGCTTAAACAAGTAATACATATAGCTGATATTATTATTGAGCACTATGTTCCAGGCACCCTTCCTAAACTTTATGTGTAGTATCTCATTTAATACTCACCTCAGTAATATGAAGTATATACTCTTATTACTGTCTTTTTAAAAATAAGAAAACTGAGCCACTGAAAGAAAGATAAGTCACTCGGCTGGTGAATGGGACAGCCAGGAATCCCACCTGGGCATCTGAGCGCTCACTCCAGAGTCCAAGTTCTTAATCATTACACTTTTCTGAGTGCCCAAGCATCCTCTCGTAGAGGTAGAAAAATTGCCCATGTAGGAGTCCACAGGTGAAGTGTGATCCTCTTGCTGCCCCATTGTGATTCTTTTTCGCTGCTACCTTAATCGCTCAGCCACATCGCTAAGGTTAACACAGGGTTTTGAAGCATTTATAAGCCCTGATTACAGAAGTTAGTTCTTTTCATAGCAGATTTGGGTATTTATTCACGCAGTTGCTTTACAGGCCATCTAAGCCTTCCAAAATTAAAGGATGTTCAATTAAAAATAAATAAATGGAAGGATCTGGGGAAATTTAGAACTTGAATCTGGGAATTATTTAATCAAGTAACCTCATCTTATACATGAGAATGCTAAGACCCAGAGAGAGAAAGTGACATGCTTAACATGACACATTTGGTGAAAAATACAGTGCTAGAATCCAGATATGTTATTTGCCACTCTAGCAAAATGTTCCTCCCATCCCTGTTTCTATGCAACTTTGCCCTTTACCACATCCTGGGCTTGGCCATGTGACTTACTTCAGCCAATGAGATATTAGCCGAATTGTGAAAAGCACTTGTATCATGGGGCTTGCTTGCTCTTGTACCTCTGCCATTTCCATGGGAAGGAGAGGGTGAGAGCTTTAGATGATGGAGACATTTTTTTTCTTCTAAAATGTTCTACACTAAAACTCAGCTAAAGTTAAAAAACCAAAACTGATATTGAGAGACATTGTTTTATTACTTGGGTCTCAACTCAGATATCACCTCCCGAGAGAAGCCTTCCCTTGACAACTAATATAAAATTGCCCCTTATCCCCCTAGCTACTCCAGCACAGTACTTTGTTCATGTGTCTGAAATTATATATATATATATATATATATATATTTATTTATTTATATTTTACCTACTTGTTTATTTTCTCCACCAAAATTGAAGTTCCATGAAACTAATCTTACCTGCCCTGCTCACCTCTATATTCCTGGCATCTATTACAGTGCCTGGTACATGGTTGGCCTTCACTAAATGTTTCTGAAGAAAAAAGTTATAAAGTATTTGCATTTTACCTGTTAGACATTTTGGGGTCTAACTTTCTACTAAGGGCTGCTCAACCCTTAGTAGAGTAACTGGTCTAAGGAATTAGGAAAGGCATTAGAGAGGAGGTGGCATTGAACAGGCCTTGAGAGAGAATATTTCACCAAGTGGCGTGGGATGACATGAAGGCAGTGGCACTCCAGCATAAATAAAGACATGGGAGTATGAAAGTTCTCAGTATAACCAGAGCAATCCAGCTTGGTTAGAACTTAGGCTCACGTATTCATAGTGAGAATGGGGGAAGATGAGCCTTAAAGGTTTCTTGGTTCCAAATTGGAAAGTGTCTTGAATATCACCCTAAAGGATTGTATACTCTTTTAGATTATAAGGTTTTTAAAAAAAATTTTTCTCTCCATTCACATCAGTTGAAATATTTTTAAAAATTTATTTTTATACCATTTTTAAAGGTTACTTTCCATTTGCAGTTATTACAAATTATTGGCTATATTCCCTGTGTTGTGCAATACATCCTCGAGCCTATCTTACACCCCAGTAGTTTGTACCTCGCACTCCCCCATCCCTATATGGTCGCTCCTCCCTTCCCCACTGGTAACCACTAGTTTGTTCTCTATATCTGTGAGTCTGCTTTAGATCATAACGTTTTTAAGCACCAGTATATTTTGGGAAGGGAATTCTGCTGGTAGTGTGGAAGGTGAAGGTGATATAAGAGAAAGCAAGAGATCACTTAGAAGACTGCTGTCAATAGTCCAGGAGAGAGATGATGACTAACTAGTACAACTAAGATGTGACAGCATTAAAAAAAAAAAGGGAGAGAAAGCTTTTAGGCACATTGAAGGGAGAGAATTGATAGGTTTTGTTGACCAATTTGATATAATGGGTGGGGAAAGGAGTCAAAGGAAAACTCTAGTTCTCTTGCTTATGTGACCTATGAGATGCCAAGCTGGAGAGAACAGCAAGAGAAACAAGTCTACAAGAAGATCCTGAGTCTTGGATATGTTGGGTTCGGGAGGTTGGAGGTTTCACTTTAAAAACTCATTACATTCAAGGCTTATGTCTGGAGTTATCCCTCCAAACATGCAATAAGCATGAGCCTTCTGGAATGGTCATTCATTACCTTTGTTTTAAAACATCTTTCTCTACCTGTGCACTATCCATAAATGGACATCATGGCGAGTTAAAACAAGCACTTTTTTTTTTTGTCCTCTGCTTACACTGTAAGGCCAGTGACAGGATTCAAGATATTTTGCATTTAAGTTTTTGACGGAGGAGGGAGATGAAAAGGAATGGCTCTATTCTCACTCAACATTCCTGAGCCAAATCATTTATAGTCATGAGAAATGAGCTGGTTGGTGATGAACACAAGGTGTGAAGATAAACTTGGGTCTATAATGCTGAGGCCCCTCTGTAAAGAGACAGAAGGGTGTTGATGTTTGCAGAAACTAGATGGGCTGAGCAATGGGCTGTAGGGAGCATGTTTTCTGTGCCAGAGAAGAAGAGTTCACAGCAAAAGGTCAGAGCTACCTAGTTGGCATGGTGTTCCTAGACCCAACTCTTTTGGAAGCTTCAGATGAATTTGATGTATGTAATTCAAGCCATATGCATTCTAAAGATTTATTCTTAAAAATAACCCACACATTTGCAATCCCTCTTGATAATTCACACATCTATGTTATAATCCTCACCATCAAGAAGTTCATCTTTGAATCTAACCTTATTTGTTAGACTCTGACCACTTCTAGTCTAAGTTATATGTACCAACAGAGTCTGTGAATATTTCTATCTTGGTTAGACTTATCCTGTCTCTCCCTCACTAAGCTACAAGCTTTTTAAGGGCAAAGGCAATACCTTAGGCATGTTTATATCACCATGTTTGGCACTCAGTTGGTTCTCAATAAATGTCTGTTGAATTTAAGAACAAATGAATGTAGCCCTTTTAAATTGCTGTTATGGCTCTTGATATATGCAAAGATTGTCATTAAATCATTCCTCTGACTTGACATCTCATGTGTCTTAGAATCCCACTCTCTTTAGTGGAAGTGTAAAGGCATGCTTCTCACTATGGTGCAGAATAAAGAAGGGCTGGGGCTTCCCTGGTGGCGCAGTGGTTGAGAATCTGCCTGCTAATGCAGGGGACACGGGTTCGAGCCCTGGTCTGGGAAGATCCCACATGCCGCGGAGCAACTGGGCCCGTGAGCCACAATTACTGAGCCTGCGCGTCTGGAGCCTGTGCTCTGCAACAAGAGAGGCCGCGATAGTGAGAGGCCCGCGCACATCGATGAAGAGTGGCCCCTGCTTGCCACAACTAGAGAAAGCCCTTGCACAGAAACGAAGACCCAACATAGCCATAAAAAAAAAAAAAAAAAGTTATTACAAAGTAATGGCTGTCACTGCCCATGCTGTACAATATATCCTTGTTGCTTATCCATTGTATATTTAGTAGTTTGTATCTCTTAATCCCATAACCTTATTAAAAAAAAAAAAAAAAGAAGGGCTGGTGAGAGGAAAGTTTTGATATCAACTAATTTATTGTGAAAAAGACTGTATTAATGGAAAATACCATCTATTTTCTGTACCCCAACAAAACTCTAAAGTCACCTCAGTATAAAAAATTGAGAAGTACATGTAATGGGATTAAAGTTTCCATTAGAGGGGACACATTTGAACCTCTCTGGAGTGTAACTTTCTCAAAGTCATATGAAGGGATTGCTTATGACAACAAATCATCTTCACTCTGTACTAACAGTTATTCGTTTAGGACTGCTGTCCATGCTAAGATGAGATCCCTATAGAATAAACTCAAGATGAGCAAAATTGGCAAAAGTTTCTTTTAAATGATGGGAAAGAAAAGAATAACCTAACCTTTATTTCCTTAGAGCTGTACTCATCATCTTCTTGTAGCATGAGTTCCTTGTATGAAATATATTTACGGTGTATCCCAGCCTACAGTCTTGATAACAAGGGCAAAAAAGCACGGCACAAAAAAATGGTTTTACAAAACAGTAATTATATTACACAATGCATAAGCCTCTGTCTTCCTGAACAGCTCAGTTTCCTGTAACTTCCAAAAAACAAGCTAATAATTACTGCTTATGGGATATTAACAAGGAAAGACTTTACTAATTGATACTAATAACTCAGAATTTGTGTGTATACATGATTTTGTTAATTAAAAATTTGGGTTTATAATCTTTGATGAATCTGTCTAAAATAAGTAGTCCTACAGATCAAGATACTAATGGTCCCTGATACGAGTATTTAGAATTTCGATTATGAAACAGTTCTTTTTTAAAAATTAAATCATCTAAAGTTATTTACAAGTGACCATTTTAGCTTAATTATGCTATGTGCTGTGATATTATAACTAACTATAGTAGCTTTTCACAATCAGACTAATGAAACTACAACTTTTCATATTTTAGTTTTCAAATATGAAAACTACAACTTTTCATATTTCCTTTATTTTACTAATAAACACCAGTCTTTTCTTCAAGTACTTTGATTTTAATATTTATCAGGGTCAGAATGTAAATCTTTAGAAATGGAAGGGTTACTATCCAGTCAAAGAGATGGAATCACAGCTCACCATACATGCTCCATTGCACTTTGGAGTTGGTGACCTCAAAGAGCATCATAAATGCTTATTTTTATAGAATTGGTACAGAAAGTAAACTCACAATGAGTCAGTTCCCATGGATTGCCCTAAAGTAGTAAACGTTATTTTGTTTTATTTTTTAACATCTTTATTGGAGTATAATTGCTTTACAATGGTGTGTTAGTTTCTGCTTTATAACAAAGTGAATCAGCTCTACATATACATATATCCCTACATCTCCTCCCTCTTGCATCTCCCTCCCATCCTCCCTATCCTACCCCTCTAGGTGGTCACAAAGCACCGAGCTGATCTCCCTGTGCTATGCGGCTGCTTCCCACTAGCTATCTGTTTTATATTTGGTAGTGTATATATGTCCATGCCACTCTCTCACTTTATCCCAGCTTACCCTTCCCTCTCCCTGTGTCCTCAAGTCCATTCTCTACATCTGCGTCTTTATTCCTGTCCTGCCCCTAGGTTCTTCAGAACCTCTTTTTCTTTTTCTTTTTTTTTTAAGATTCCATATATATGTGTTAGCAGACGGTATTTGTTTTTCTCTTTCTGACTTACTTCACTCTGTATGACAGTCTCTAGGTCCATCCACCTCACTACAAATAACTCTATTTCGTTTCTTTTTATGGCTGAGTAATATTCCATTGTATATATGTGCCACATCCTCTTTATCCATTCATCTGTTGATGGACACTTAGGTTGCTTCCATGTCCTGGCTATTGTAAATAGAGCTGCAATGAACTTTGTGGTACATGACTCTGTTTGAATTATGGTTTTCTCAGGGTATATGCCCAGTAGTGGGATTGCTGGGTTATACGGTAACTTTATTTTATCAAAGTATAGTTGATTTACAATGTTGTGTTAATTTCTGCTGTACAACACAGTGATTCAATTATACATATATATACATTCTTTTTTATATTCTTTTCCATTATGGTGTATCACAGGGTATTGAATATAGTTTCCTGTGTTATACAGTAGGACCTTGTTGTTAGTCAAGTTTAAATGAGAACTATTTTCACTGGGGCTCCTTTATGTAGTCATAAACATTGTAGAGCTCCATACAACCACCTGCTTCTGGTGGTGCCACATTTGAGAAAAATCCCCGTTCTTTCTCTTCCTATCATAACCACAGTAGCCAGAGTGAACCATGAGTTCAATAACTGAAGATTGATCTTTTTGCCTCTGCTCTGTGGTCCAGCATCCCTCCCCGGAGAGTGGGGAGGCAGGAGCCTTGACTGCAATGTGCTTAGCTAGGATGACTGGTAAAGGGCATAAGGAGGAACAAGTCAAGGTGATGGTGGACTCACTGTCCCATATTCTCTACGCTTCTTGACTCACCCCTAGAGACTCCCCCATCAGCTGGCAAGACTTCCCAGGAGGGGGTTTCTGGGGAGCAGAGCCTTAACTTCTTTTCAGATTTAAAGGCCCAGACTGCTGCATGATGGATTCTCCCCTAATATCATTAGTTGCACATGCTGCTAATTGTAGTGGTTGCTAATCCATCTGAGCAGCCAAAATGATATTAGCTTTCAATAGGATTTACATCTATCCAGGCTTGTTTCTGCATCAGCTAGCAATTAAAGTTTAAACTGTTGAACATGCAGCTTGCTGTGGGCTAAGTAATATTTAATAGCATTAACAACGCATTTCCCTATTCGCCTCCGAATCTCTTTACAGGCTCTTCGATTCACCATCACCTTTGTGTGGCACAGCCGACATTAGCTCTTATCCTAACAGCTTCCAGAGGAGGGCACTGTCATAAGAGACAAGACAATAGAAGTGCCAGCTGCACATATAAGTCTTCGCAGCACAATTTATGTTTCTGGTCCTATCCACCCTCTTTCACACACAGACACACACTGTCACTCGCACACTTATTGAAGGAGGTGAGGTAAGTTATCCTGTCAGGTCAGGCTTTGAGAAAATTGTAAATCAACTTATTTGGACCAAAGTGTTTATCGAAGATGAATATTAACTAAAAGGCTGTTCGAATCATTCTAAACCATGTGAGAAATCCAGCTCTTTCAAAGTTCAGTGTAAGCAGAATTAAACTCTCTTGATTGACTTGTTTGGTAAAGATTTATTTGTGTGTAATTGGGTGAAATCAGGCTAGAACATAAACTCCATGGGTGTGGTTTCTTTGTCTGTCTTGTTCACAGCTGTATCCTTACCTGCCTACTGCAAAGACCATCACATATAATGTGCTTAGTAAATATTTATTGGAGTAATGATTGCATGATATAAGTGATGGACAATTCAAACTTTGGATCCCAACCCCAAGCCCCTGACACCTCCTCCCTTGCTCTGTGGGGTATACACACACCCACTGCCCACACAGTCCTTGTTTCTAGGCCACTGGCCAGTGGGTGGATGAGTCAGGGGTAGGGAGAAGGGTCAATTTAGAAGACATTCTGTAATCACTGAAAGAAAGGTGTCCTTGTTAGGACCAGACCAAGAGTAGTTTGATACAAAAATATGTCTCTGGCCTATAAATCTTCCTGCCTGGGGATCAGTGTTGGTGGATGTCAAATGATTGTCATCATGGTGCAACTTCAGAATGAGAGGGTATTATTAGTTCCCTAGGGCTTTCATAACAAAGTATAAAAAACTGAATGGCTTAAAATAGCAGAACTACATCACCCCACAGTTCTGGAGGCTAGAAGTCCAAAATCAAGGTGTCAGCAGGGCCCTGCTCTCTCTGACAGCTGTAGGGGAGAATCCTTCCTTGTCTCGTCCAGCTTCTGGAGTTTACCAGGAGTCCGTGTTCCTTGGCTTGTACACACATCACTCCAGTGACATGGCTGTCTTCTCCCTATGTGTCTTCATATTATCTTCCCTCTGCATGTCTGCCTCTGTATCCAAATTTTCCCTCTTTATAAAGACACCAGTCATATTCAATTAGGACTCACCCTAATGACCTCATTTTAATTTGATTACCTCTGTAAAGGCTCTATTTCCAGATAATGTCACATTTGAGGTACTGGAGGTTAGGACTTAAACAGATCTTTTAAAAAAACAATATAACCCATAACAAAGGGTTGTATGCAGTCTGGAAGATGATAAAGGGATATTTTCAGGCCTAGAAACCTCCCTTCTTGGGAACCAGAATAATCCATATTGTCTGGGCATATTGTCCATATTGTCTGGGCATAGACGTCAATAATAATTGAATTTTTCTTATCATTTCTTGGCCCCTGCCATCTTGTAATTCCCACCTTAATTGACTTTTATTATATAATTTTCTCCAACTGTTTCCCTGATCATTCTTTGTGTTTAGTAATTTCTCTTTCTCATCCATCCTTTAGTGGCATTCTGTCTAAACTGTCAGTTGGTCCATATTCTTTTTGCTGTGTTTGGCTAATAAGCCACTGGTTTATTTTTTATTTTATTTTTTTTAACATCTTTATTGGTGTATAATTTCTTTACAATGGTGTGTTAGTTTCTGCTTTATAACAAAGTGAATCAGCTCTACATATACATATATCCCTACATCTCCTCCCTCTTGCGTCTCCCTCCCATCCTCCCTATCCTACCCCTCTAGGTGGTCACAAAGCACGGAGCTGATCTCCCTGTGCTATGCGGCTGCTTCCCACTAGCTATCTGTTTTACATTTGGTAGTGTATATATGTCCATGCCACTCTCTCACTTCGTCCCAGCTTACCCTTCCCCCTCCCTGTGTCTTCAAGTCCATTCTCTACGTCTGTGTCTTTATTCCTGTCCTGCCCCTAGGTTTTTCAGAACCATTTGTTTTTTTTAGATTCCATATTCCGTGTATATGTGTTAGCATACGGTATTTGTTTTTCTCTTTCTGACTTACTTCACTCTGTATGACAGTCTCTAGGTCCATCCACCTCACTACAAATAACTCAATTTCGTTTCCTTTTATGGCTGAGTAATATTCCATTGTATATATGTGCCACATCTTCTTTATCCATTCATCTCTGGATGGACACTTAGGTTGCTTCCACATCCTGGCTACTGTAAATAGTGCTGCAATGAACATTGTGGTACATGACTTTTTGAATTATGTCTTCTCAGGGTATATGCCCAGTAGTGGGATTGCTAGGTCATATGGTAGTTCTATTTTTGTTTTTTAAGGAATCTCCATACTGTTTTCCAAAGCAGCTGTAGCAATAACATTCCCACCAACAGTGCAAGAGGGTTCCCTTTTCTCCACACCCTCTCCAGCATTTATTGTTTGTAGATTTTTTGATGATGGCCATTCAGACTGGTGTGAGGTGATACCTCATTGTAGTTTTGATTTGCATTTCTCTAATGATTAGTGATGTTGAGCATCCTTTCATGTGTTTGTTATCTTCTTTGGAGAAATGTCTATTTAGGTCTTCTACCCATCTTTGGATTGGGTTGTTTGTTTTTTTGATATTGAGCTGCATGACCTGCTTGTAAATTTTGGAGATTAATCATTTGTCAGTTGCTTCGTTTGCAAATATTTTCTTCCATTCTGAGGGTTGTCTTTTCGTTTTGTTTATGTTTTCCTTTGCTGTGTAAAAGTAAGTTTCATTAGGTCCCATTTGTTTATTTTTGTTTTTATTTCCATCTCTCTAGGAGGTGGGTCAAAAAGGGTCTTGCTGTGATTTATGTCATAGAGTGTTCTGCCTATGTTTTATAGTGTCTGGCCTTACATTTAGGTCTTTAATACATTTTGAGTTTATTTTTGTATATGGTGTTAGGAAGTGTTCTAATTTCATTCTTTTACATGTAGCTGTCCAGTTTTCCCAGGACCACTTATTGAAGAGGCTGTCTTTTCTCCAGTGTATAGTCTCAACTCATTTATCAAAAATAAGGTGACCCTACATGCGTGGGTTTATCTCTGGGCTTTCTATCCTGTTCCATTGATGTATATTTCTGTTTTTGTGCCAGTACCATACTGTCTTCATTACTGTAGCTTTGTAGTATAGTCTGAAGTCTGGGAGCCTGATTCCTCCATCTCTGGCTTTCTTTCTCAAGATTGCTTTGGCTATTCGGGGCCTTTTGTGTTTCCATACAAATTGTGAAATTTTTTGTTCTAGTTCTGTGAAAAATGCCATTGATAGTTTGATAGGCATTGCACTGAATCTGTAGATTTAAGCCACTGGCTTAAATTGTACTTGCTCTTTGGTCTTACTACACAGGGATGATTGAGTCTACTTTGTGCAAAATTGGTCTTATGAGACAGGCCAATTCATTCTGAGAGTTAGCTATTTTATTAGACACAATGATTTCTAAGGGTCATATTAATTTTTTTGTTATTTATTTCAAAGTAATCTATTGTTTTGGCATTCATAGAATAAGGAATAAAGGTAACCATAGTTCTTATTTACATAGACATTATCTATTTTGCTTTGAAACACAAAATGCTGAAAACAGTCAGGGCCTTTAGGCTGGGTTTATCTCTAGGCTACCCTGGATGAAAGAAACACATTTGTGTTTTCTCCCTCTTCGGAAACTACTTAGTGTAATTGTGATAAGCTTGGTATTTCTATGGCTTGCAAAACATTGACGTCTCATTTTAGAAGAACAAAATGTTCCTTGTGATGATGTGGAGCATGTCCTCATGATCTACACTTCATCCATCATTCAACTAAAAAAGAAGTATAGAAATAAGAAACATTACTGCGGCCTATAAACATTTTAAAAGTTTAAAAATCTTATAATTTCTGTTGAGTTTGAATAGCTCCAGCCCCAGAAAAGAGCTTCACGTCGACATCCTTAGTGAGGAGAGACAAGAACAGATGAATGGCTTTGTTCACGCTTCTTGTTGGGTGAATCAGTCATGCTCCAGGGTCATGTTGAGTTTGCCATTTTTGTACAAAATCACTTAATAAATTGATTGGCACCTTATCTCGGTGTCAGTGTCACTCCACTTTTAGAGATGTCCAAACTGTTTAAATATCAAAAACAAACCATGGAGGACAACTCGGTGAGAAAGGGTTTGTGCTAGCTGAAGATCAAAGGGAGACGGATGACTGCTGTATATACGTGATGTTACCAGAGGAGAAGCACAGTGATTTAGTCAGTGCATATGGTCAGAGCTTCTTGGCTGGCCTCAGTGAACAGTGAAAGCAGCTGGAGACTAAGCCAGGACAAGCATCTACAGAAAATCAAAGTGACATGTTCTAAGGAAAACAAGATTTTCAGCATTAGGAAGGTGAATATTAGAATGTGACTTCATATAAACTATTTTTTAGAAAATTAATGATCCTAATTCTGGGTATGTTAAAGGAAAAAAAAAAGAATCCATTTAAGTGGATAAGTGTTATGAAGTATAAAGCCAAATATGATCACATTAACAATATGATACCTTAAGCTGGCATGGTCAGGAATTTTAAGAGAGCTATCAATAAATTGTCAGTCTTGAAAAAAAAAGATCCTGTGGCCAAATTTTAATGTATGAGTATTTTATTAGCTTGGACTCAGTGTCTGAGTTTTCCACACATGGTCAGTTAATGAATGTACAATGTATTTGGTTGTATAATTTATTGCAAATATGCTGGGGAAGATTTAGGTAAAACATTAAAGAGTCAGTATGAAAAGCAACATTTTAACCTTATAGGGGTTATTCTCTTGGATGATTTGATCATAAACTATGTCATATATGGAGAAAATTTTCAGGACATAAGTTCCATTCAGACTGAAAAACAGGATATAACTATAACTTTAAGTAGTTTCCCAATTTGAATTTTTTTTTGTCTGACACTCTTCTTGATAAGGTTGTAGGATGACTTTATGTAATCTCATTCTTTTCTGTAAAGCAGTCACTTCAAAAACACAAAGTACCCATTGTGAGAAGCCCAACCATGGAAGCAGAGATTGGGTATGATGACTTTAGACCACGCTCCAACCATGCTTGTCTATGCAGGACGCTATGGGCTTGGGTTAGGGGAAGCTAGAAGTCATAATGAAAGCAAACTGTGAGCAGCTGTTCCCAAAGTTACTATGTATTTGGTTTGGACTTCTGCTTTCATGAATTCCTAGAATTCATTTGCAAAATGGTAAGTAAATTTTGCATTTCAAATTTGAACAAAGCATCCAAGGAAAAGAATCCTTAAAAGTAGTGTGACATTGTACTCTATGAAATCTCCAACCACAGAGCCTGCATTCCTGCACACTATCCTATGTTCTATTTGACTTAAAAAAAATTTTTTTTAATGATACTGGTATTCTTCTCCAGATGGTATGAACTCTAAATACAGGGATTCTGTCTTATTTACTCTAGCATCTAATACCGTGTCAGGCACACAATAGTTGTTCAAAAATATGTGTCAAATATTCATCATATGAATAATTATAATTTAAGATGGCTTAAAAGTTAGAGCTAATGGATTTCTTTTCCTTCAAACCTCTTCTCCTAATCTTTCTTATCTTAGTAAATGGTAACAGTTATTACCCAATTGTTAAGCAGAAACCTGGGCACTGCCCTTGATTCTTTCCTTTCCCTCATCCCCCCTATTTAACAAGCCCTGTAGTTGCTGCCTTGGGTCCGTCCTCCACTCCACATCAGCACCGCTGTTGTGGAAGCCTAAGTCACGTCATTTCTTGCTTGGACCTCCTCAATGGTACCCTCACCAGTTTCTCTGCTTTTACTCTTGCCTTCCTTTATTCTGTTCTCTTCACAGCAGCCAGAATTATCTAAAAGCACAAACGGATCGTAATATTCTACTGCTTATAACCTGAAATGGGTTCCCACCAACTTGACAGACAATCCCGTTCCTTACCAGGGTCTACAAGACCCATCTGGTCTGGTCCTCACCTCCCTCTCCAATCCAGTCTTGATCAAGCCTTCCATTCCTTTGTTATAATCCAGCCATGTCGGTCTTCTTCCAGTTCCTAAGAAAACACCATGCTTTCCTCCACCTCTCAGCTTTTCTTCCTGAGCTTTCTTCTACCTGGAATGGACTTCCTCCTAGTCTTTGAATGGCTGGTTTCTCACCCTTCCAGTCTCACTTCTCCTTTGAGAAACCTCCCTTGAACCCCCGCCTGAGTAGGTTTCCGTCACAGCCCCTCCTCAAGCACTTCATCTGTTTTGCATGTTTTTATAGTCCCATCACTATTTGCAAAAATTAATAATTTGTTTATTATCTATCTTCGCTAGAACTTTGGAACTTTGTTTACTATAGCACCCAGTACAATGCCTGATATATATTATGTGATCAGTAAATATGAAAAATTAATTGAGTGATAGAACATCCAACTAAGTATTTTATATGTATATATAGTGCAGAGGGGAGGTAAATGGGAAAGTTTTGTTTTGGTTTAACCATAACCCTTTCTCCATTAACCCACTTACTAAGCACCAAATAGGTGAAAGCTATTCTGAGGCTGTTGTGAATTCAAAGAAAGAGACCTGGTCCCTGCCCTTGTGTACTTAGACCCTGGGAGAAAAGATTAATATGTATATCAGTAACTATAATTCAAGAGACGATTGGAAGAGAGGTGCTCTGGAAGTTTTTTTCATTTATGTACAATTTATATTTAATCTTTTTTTTAACTGCATTAGACAGTGGATAGGAGTTCCAAGGAAAAAAATGACTTGTCTCTGGATGAATCGGGGAAGGCTTCATGAAGGTTCCAGTGTTTAACTGAGATTCTGAGGAATATAGGATTTGGAGGTGCAAGCGGAGTGAAAAAGGGCCATCGTTGTAAATGAGCAAATGCTGCGCAAAGCGCGCAGCTCAGGCGGGGAGCCGCTGGAAGGGGCAAAGTTCGCCTGAATAGAAGGGCTGTGTTGGGAAAGTGGGGTTGTCAGAGTGTGTGGTGTTTGTAACTGCCTGGAGAAAGAGTTTGTGTATTGTTTGAGGAAGCAAAGAAGAGCCCCTGAAGCTTTTCAAGCTGGGCAGTGATTTCATTCGAGAGTGGTTTGGGATGGTTAGTCTCGAAGTGCCATGTAGGATGGATTAGAACAGGGAAGAAATAGAAGTAAGGGCAGTGTTCGGAAACTTCCAGCTCTAGGAAAGAGACAAATAAGATCGATGGTGATCATAGTGGGAATGGAGAGTAGGGGGAGATTGGGGAGGTACTACGGAGGAGAAAGCCACCTGTTTTGAAAACTCACTGATAGGTTCAAGGTGTAGGCAGGGGACAAGATAGCTGTGGGGTGATGCCAATAGAATGAGAGCGGAGGTCTAGGTTCATACAATAGTTGGGGAGGAAAACTGAGAAGGAGAGTTCAGTTAGAGTACTTGAGTGTGAGATGGGGATTATACTTCATGCAGAGTCAGACGACATAGGTTGAAACCCTGACTTGCTCACCAGCTTACTGCTTACTGGTCACCATGTGACCTTCTTAAACTCTCTAACCTCAATTTCCTTCCGCATGAAATGGAAACAAGTCCATGATTATTGTAATATCAAGCACTAGCGGAAGGATTCAGTGAGATTATGCATTTACAAAGTGTTTTGTAAACCCTCGTGGGAGGACAGAATCGGCAAGGAAACTCTAGGTGTGTGACTGATGCGTATTGGATATCGGCTATATTATGGATTATAACACTGCTTTAAACAGTTGTCACGTTTCCTAGCTTTTATTGTGTCATTGTCCCCGAACACACTATTAAAAAGATTTTTTTTTTTTTTTGGTTTGTTTCATTGGTCAGGTAACCTGACCTTTTTCTTTGAAAATTCTTAGTTATATAAAACTTAAATAAGCCACTTAGGAGACTCTAGGACTTGAACAGCGGAAAAGGTGAGCAAGCTGGCAGCCGCGTTGTCGCTCCCTCCGGCGGGTGGAAGCCTCGCTTTCCCGCACTGCCTCCCTGTGTCCGCAGAGAGAAGCGCGGCTGCGGGCTCCCCCTGGTTAAAGCGCCCTCTGCGTCTGGTTCAGAGGCGCTGACAACTGATGGGCTTGCAATGCCCGCAGCAGAGCTCCGCGCTAGGCTCAAAAAGCTCTCAGTGCTCTCTAAAGGAAAATGAAATCCGGCTGGCAAAACCTCGCTAAAGCTCGGGCAGAACCCGGGGGTTATATTTACTTAAAACAAAACAAAACATTTAAGGAAGAACCTGTTTCTAAACCTCCCTTACCATCGCAAGAAATTTAATTTCTTTTGAAGTGCCAGCATTCCAAAAAGAGGGATGTGAAGAGGTATTACAACCATTGACTATGGGGCAGACCCCCTAAAGTAAATAAGCTCCTTGTCCGCTCCCAAATAAATGGCTTTTGTTTGAGGATGGGGTGAGTTTGATAAGGACGGTGTTACAACATTTAATGAGGTGCAAAGGAAAAATGACTTTCATAAGTTCACATGGCTGTCATTTCATTCTCTCTTATGTTCCCTTTCCTCCAAACTCCAGCTTTACAGACGGGCTTCTGGATCCTTCCGTATCTATTCAGTAGAAGTCAGGATTATGTTGATAACAGTCCGCATTTGCTGCGGGTTTATATACATCTATTTCATGTTCCAAGAAAAGCTATAAATGAGGGGGAGGACCAAAAAAGTTGTGTGTGGGCTGTTTTCACTGGCATGTAGTAGCCTGCTGGAGTCCACACAGAGTCTTTTGAATGGACTGAGCATAATACACACACACAGATTTCCTAGAGCCATAATCTTTCTTACTCTCTTTGATTCTTACCTCATGTGGATTTTATGTCTTGGTCATTTTTTTTTTTTTTTAAATCAACAATAGCCTGTGGATTTTTTCTCCTTTTTAAGTCATCTGCTTCGGTGGCAAAGTTAGCTAAACACATTCCCAATTCCATTACGCTCATTAGTATTAGTGGAGTAATCATCATTCCCTTCCTTGGCTCCTTAGACTTGCTTCAATATTTACACATTGGCTGAAGCTGATTGAGCAGAAATAATGAGCCTTCAGCATCCTCACAGCACAAGGTGGGTGAAACCTTGTTTCCACTGGGTGGAGTTTATGGCAGAATAAATGATATGTCTTAGAATGATCAATGAAAATGACAGGTGGTGTCCCTGGTACTTGTCACACTAGTCCAGCACTGCGGTGGTGACTGTGACATGACCCAAGCTGGACCGACTCTGCCTATCAAGTGACCAGGAGAAACGGAATTGCCCTTAAGCCTTCTCCAGCCTCTACTCAAATTATTATCTCATTCTTTTTAAGGGAAAGGTCCCTTTTTAGCCAGAGGGCTTTCCTACAGACTTGTCAGGTCTTTATTCCCACTTTGGGCTTCCTGAAAGTACAGTTTTATATGCAAAGAACTTCTGTTGGAATTTTTTTCTATTTATTTTCTGGTAAAATAAACAAGTCAACTTTCCTGACTTCATCAAACACCTAATTCACTGGGCATTTATGAAGCGCTTGCTACTTGCCAGACTGCTAGGAGCCGAGTCCTTTCTAACTTATTCTATCCTCCCAGGAACAAGCTAAAATAAAAAGAATAGGAATTGAAGACAGAGTTTTAAAAACATGGAGAAATTCTAGAAAGCATGCACCTAAGAGTTTGCTTGACCTTATTTCAGAGAAAGAAAAGAACTTTAAATATGTTTTCATCTCTGACGATATTCTTGTCTTCTCAACCAACTCACCACAATTTTCTAGCAATGTGGATTATTTTGAGACAAGGAGAGATCCTTTTGACTAATATTTGTCCCCTAAGAGTAAGATGTTTGTATATTTAGACATCTGTTCTTCCCGTCACAGGACAGCTAAAGACTTTTTCTCACTGCCCTAGGTTTTGAAGATTTGTTTTTATCATTGACAGCCATCCCCTTTAGCACTGGGGCTGCAGGCTGCCTCCCTGCTGAGAGTTTAGAATGTTTCCCTGCCACACAGACAGCGCTCGCTCCCCGCATGGCATTCGGCCTCCACGAACACTCTAGAAGACATCTATATTCAGGGTTAATTGTCGTTCACCCCACCTTCATTATCCAGCCCTGGCCTGAGCTCTTGCACCTTTTTGTTTCTGTCAGCAGCTCAGAAAAGAAAGATCCAGGGGACCTAAATCCCACCTTCAGACTGGCGATCCTGACCCACAGGAGCAGAGAAAATTGTGAAGCCGTTTTATTCATAGAACTGTGAATAAAAACTTGTACAAGGAAAAGAAAAAAATCAGAGGGGGAGAGAAAAGAAGAGGCGCGGGAACAGGGGGGTGAGAAACCAAGCAAAAGAGCTTCTGAGTTCACAAAGCAGCAGCCAGGGAGACGGGGAACCCACAGCCAGTGCAGGGAAGGGATGCACCACCCCGGACCGAGGGCTCCTGTGCTGGCAGACCCAGCTTTCCTGGGGGGTGCAGTGCCAAGGAGCCCCACCCAGCTCTTCTGGGATAATCTCCCAATTTTACAGTCAGAAGGGCTGTTAATAGTTGTCAATTCTGGCCATCTCTTTTTAAAATTTCTTCCTAAATTTATTGAGATATAATTGACATACAGCATGATAAGGTGTACAGCGTGATGGTTTGACATACATATTTTGTGACATGATTACCGCAGTAAGTTCTGTTAGCATCCATCATCTCTTATAGATACAATAAAAAGAAAAAGCAAGATAAGAAAAAAAATTTTCTTTATGATGAGAGCTCTTAGGATTTATTCTCTTAACAACTTTCCTATATACCACACAACAGTGTTAGCTATAGTCTTCATGTTGTGCATTACATCCCTAGTAGTTACTTATCTTATAGCTGGAAGTTTTTACCTTTTGACCACCTTCCTCCAATTCCCCTCTCCCCTGCCCCCCAATCCTCCCCACCTTCGGGAACCACAAATCTGAATTTGGGGGTTTCTGGATTCCACACATTAGGGAGATCATACAGTATTTGTCTTTCTCTGTCTGACTTATTTCACTTAGCGTAATGCCTTCAAGGTTCCTCCATGTTGTCTCAAAAGGCAAACTTTCCTCATCTTTGTGGCTGAATAATACTGCACTGTATATCGTATATACATACAACTTCTTTATTCCTCCGTCGATGGACACTTAGGTTGTTTTCACGTCCTGAACTGTTGAAACTAGTGCTGCTATGAACATGGGGGTGCCAGATATCTTTTTGAGTTAGTGTTTTCATTTTCTTTGGATATATTCCCAGGAGTGGGATTGCTGAATCAGATGGTAGTTCTATTTTTAAGTGTTTGAGGACCCTCCATACTGTTCTCCATAGTGGCTGCACCAATTTACATTCCCACCAACAGTGCACAAAGGCTCCCTTTCTCCACATCCTCGCCAGCATTTGTTATCTCTTGTCTTTTTGAAGATGGCCATTCTGGCAGGCATGAGGCGATATCTATTGTTAACAATCTCTTTTTAAAGGTAAGAATATCAAGAATCTAATATGTTCATAAAATGCACAATTTTGCAAAGCTGACTAGTGGCAGACCCTGGTCTCTTGACTCTCAAGCCAGGGCAATTTAGCTGTTGGAGCCACAGCAATGGATTCACACTTCTGTGAGGTAGATGGAGTTGTAAACAGGTAACCCCCAAATGAGCAAAGTAGCTCACGAAGTAAAGAATCTAAATGTAATCCAAGTTCCTTGGCTAGGGTCTAGACCAGGATCATAATACCAGAATTATAAATATAAACTGAAAAGAACTGTTTCGAGTGTCTTCCTCAACTTTCTATACTTTCCAACAGTATCTTTAGCTGGGACCTTGGGAGGAGCTTTTCTATCTTCTGGTGGAAAAAAACCTTCTCTGCTCTCCTGCAAACAAAAATGTTTGCATTGATTGATTAATTGATTGATTCCTTTATTTATTCGATCATCCATTACATATTTATGGAGTCCTTGTTTTGTTCAAGTTCCTGAATTATGGAAGTCCCTTCTTTAAGAAAGTCAATATAATACATATTCTTAAACAACTGAAATCTGGTTCCGTGCCCAGTATCCCCAGTTATAAAGTAGTTAGCATACAGCGTGTACTCTTCATTTCAAATAGCCTAGCCCACAAAACTATTAATTGTTTTCGAAAAGGAGGAGGGAATTACTTAGGAATCTGCCTCCCACCCCAGAATTTCTTAGTAGAGAAGGTTATTGCTTATTATAGAGGATGTAATCTTTTCTGAGCTCCTGCTATAAGCTAGGTAACATGTGAAGAACTTTACTATTTCATTTAATTGCTCTTATCATCCTTCAAGATACTCTACCCATTTTACTGATAAACATAGGGAAGCTCAAAGAGGTGAGTCACTTTTCCATGGCCACTAAATTAAAGTGGCAGAGTCAGAATTCAGGTCTAATGATTCCCAATTTCCTCTCTGTCGAACACTGGGTCTTGGGGTAGCCAAGGCTTACTGGTGATGTGACGGCTCCATGAGTTGGCGATGATGTTGCTTCTAGATGCTAGGCTGGGAATATTTGTGGAGATTGGAGTGGAAAACTTGCCTGAGATTAAATTGCTTCTTACATTAAAATGCTTCAACATTATTTGTTCAATATCAAATGCTTCAATTGTGCCTGTCCATTACTATGTGTTAATTCGAAGACAAATAAGAAATTTCTCTTTCTCTTAAGAAGCTCATGATTATTTATAATAGCCAAAACATGGAAACAACCTAAGTGCCCATTGACAGATGAATGCATAAAGAAGTTGTAGTGGGCTTCCCTGGTGGCGCAGTGTTTGAGAATGTGCCTGCCAATGCAGGGGACATGGGTTCGAGCCCTGGTCTGGGAGGATCCCACATGCCGCGGAGCGGCTAGGCCCGTGAGCCACAACTACTGAGCCTGCGCGCCTGGAGCCTGTGCCCCGCAACAGGAGAGGCCACGATGGTGAGAGGCCTGCGCACCGCGATGAAGAGTGGCCCCCACTTGCCGCAACTGGAGAAAGCCCTTGCACAGAAACTAAGACCCAACACAGCCAAAAATAAATAAATAAATTAATTAATTAAAAAAAAAAAAGAAATTGTAGCGCATATATATATATATATATATATATATAATGGAATAGTATTCAGCCATAAAACACAAGGAAATCCTGCCATTTGCGACATATAGATGGACCTTGAGGGCTGTAAGCCAGAAAGAGAAAGACAAATCCTGTGTCATCTCACTTATATGTGGAATTCACAATAAACCAAAAAAAAAAAAAAATTCAAATTCATAAAGATCAGATTTATAGTTACTAGAGACAGGGAGGAGGGGACACTAGAGAAAAGAGGTTAAAAGTTACAAACTTTCCCGTTATAAGATAAATAAGTACTGGGGATGTAATGTACAACATGATGACTATAATTAACACTGTTTTATGGTATACAGGAAAGTTAAGAGAGTAAATCCTAAGAGTTTTCATCACAAGGAAAAAACATTTTTTTCTCTTTTTTGGGTATCTATATGAGATGATGGATGTTAGCTAAATTTATTGTGGTCATCATTGCATAATATATGTAAGTCAAGTCATTATGCCATATACCTTAAACTTACCCAGTGCTGTATGTCAATTATATCTCAACAAACCTGGACAAAAAAAGAGGCTAATGGTCTACTGGGAGTGGCAGTGACATGGGTATGAATACAAATAAATGCGGTGTTCTGTGACTCCATGATAAATCAGTATGCATGATAGCATGCGTGGACAAGGGAGGGAGGTCAGCTCTGCTTGGGAGCAGGGTAGGTGCAAGGATGGCTTTCAGAGAAGTACATGAAAATACCTTCACAGCGCCTAGCCCCATACATGGCCATACATATTCATGATTTCTGTTTTGAGAACCAGAAAGGCCTAAAACAAATATATTACATTTATTTTGTTCTGCTTAATTTTTATGAATTCTACTCCCTCAAATTTTCCTGGTCCTTATTTGGTTTTACTTGAAGTCATGGAACTGTGACCTAGATCTTTTGAAAGGGCAGGTTTACCTGCTTTTAGCTGCTTAGGAGAAAGGAACACAGGACACAGAGAACACCATCTTCTCCAGAGTCAATCATTAAGTAAGGGTTGGAAAACTCTCCTGTCCTTTTGTTTCACTCATCAGCAACCTTCTCCATCTCTGCTATAACCTCCTCTTCGACCAGATTCAGAAAGTGGGAGGATGAAAGTCTTGGGAGAAGGAAACAACCAGCTTCCAAAAACAAGAGAAAAAACCAACACAGTGGAGCGGCTTTCGTGATGGGCTTCAAGTGCATGTATGTGTGTGGTTTCCTTAAGTCACTGGGAAAGTTTTTAATGCTCGTAGAAACCAAAGTGTCCTGGAGAGTTACAGAGAACTCCAGCAGACACCAGCTGACACTTTAAAGGAACTGAAGCCATATATCTACTCCAGAAAGAGTTGGGGAAAGGACAACAGTAGGGGGCCAGCTGCACTGAGTATTTTTTGTTTTTGTTGTTTCTTCCCTTAAAAAAGTACATGTCATAGATGTGTCTTCATCAATCATCCTCCAAACAGAATTACACAGATAAGTTGGTAGCTTATTTCCTTATTTTCACATACATTCCTGTATGCTATCCCCCCCCCCCCCCACACACACACACACAAACACACACACACACCCCACACATTTTCTTGCTCTCTCTCTCTTACTTTCCCTTCAGGTACTCAGTCCTGTCAACCTTCTTTGCAACACTTGTTGTCCTTCAGCAATTACTCAAAGCCACAGCAGCATAAAGGTGGAAGAGCTGTCACCTTCAGGTGTTGGGAGCACGTTAGGATACAACTCGAGGCTGAATCCTCTCTGAGAAACATAGATCTCACCTATCGTTTCTGTCAAAGTTGAAGCCATTTTCCATAAGCCTTTCTCCGAGGAAATAGAAGTGAGAGTGGCAAACTTACTACTTAATGGCAAATGAACCCAGTCTAAAGGGTGAATGGTAGAAGATGATAAACACACACACACCTTTATTGTCTTTCCTATTTAGTATATGCAGGATTAATAAAATAACGCCACTTATAGCCATGGTGTCCAGAAAGTGGCTGACCATCTACATCTGAGTTTCCTGCTCCTCACTAAAAAGACCATCTCAGAGTAGGGAGTAGGGAGTATCTCTGGGTCTTAAGTCCAAATTTCTATGGGAGAGAATTTTGAGCGCAGACTGGATCTGATAACCTTCCTTGTTCCCAATAGTTATGACCAGGGGATTGGGCCCATGGAGAGGAAACGGAGCTATCAAAAGCCTATTCCTGCACATTGTGGATGAAGGCAGTTCTCAGTGGGTAGCAGTTCCTTGGTGGTTCTTTGAGACACAACCAAAGGGCATTTGCCACAGATGTATAATAAGAGAGTCCTGACTTTGCTTCTAATAACATAAATGCACCTCATAATTCATTCCCATTCTCTGTACCTTTTCCCCCCATATTTAAAGCAATAATTTGAAATAGATGATACTTAAGCTCACTTTCAGCTGTAAAATGCTATGAACATGTCCTATGACTTAACTGCTCTTTTTTCAGTTGTAACTGTAACTTCTGGTTAAACACATCAACGTGAATCCAAGAGTTTCAATCCAAGAGTTTCTCAGTTCCCTCTGAACTCCTACTAAAATAATAACAAAGAACAGAAGAGGCACAAACTCCCAAGAACTAAAAAACAACAGAGTTGGAAAGGACAGCAAGTGAGAGATGCCAACAAAACTCCCGAAGCAGGAGAGCTGATGGACAAATGATAATAGACCTGACAGAGCAGAGGAAGACAAAATCTCTGTCCAAAGAGGCCAAGAAGAAGGTAGCCCATCTATCCACAGAAGCCCTGAAAGCCTTAGGATTTAAAGACACTAGTTATTTCTGAAGAGGGTGCATGATAAGGTTGAAAACATGAGTGTTGGTTGAAAGTTTTTATAAAGAGCTGTGAGAAACTCAGATCCCCTCATCAGATCTATCATAGACATTCACCTCCCATCACCAGGGGGCTAGACGACCAGAGGTTTAGCCTTGGGAATGATGAACTCAAGAGGCCCCGGACTGAGACCCTGAGCAGTCAAGGGTGAGGCACTGTACTGAACCGAGGAGGTCTACTGGGAAAATCCTTCTGACCCAGACCCTTTTCCCTCAACACCCAGAACACTGGCAACCACTCAGGAGATTAGAGGGTTAGTATCTAAAGAAATTCAATGATGCAAAGAAGACCTGCAATGATAAATTAGGAGTTTGGGATTAACAGATACACACTACTATACATACAATAAACAACAAAGACCTACTGTAGAGCACAGGGAACTATATTCAATACCTTGTAATAACCTATAACGGAAAAGAATCTGAAAAAGGATAGATTCAATGTATATATATATAACTAAATCACTTTGCTGTACACCTGAAACATTGTAAATCAATTATACTTCAAAAAAAAAAAAAAAAAAAAGACCTACACTGACTATTTCAAGTGCTCTAGCAAAATAGCCAGGTTTCTAACTCACTAACCACCATTTGACAGACTTCACCATGCCCCAGAGTGTCCAATCAGCTTTTTAGTTCTTCTTTAAACAGTATAAACAAACAGACAAGGATCTCCGGGTCACCTGAGAAAAGGCTCTAACATGGAAGCCTAACAAGTCAGGGGATTTGAAAACAATACAGAAAGTAGAAGAAAACAGAAAAGAAAAATATCAATATTATTTTCCAAGAGATGAGAGAAGATATTACATCGTGAAACAATGAAAGGGATAAAAATAAACATTCATAAGAAATAGCTCCAGGAAATGATGCCAGGCATGGTCGAAACAACACATTTGGGAAAGGATTGAAACTGAAAATTAAGGCTCAAAAAAGGAGAAAAAAAATACAGATGAAAAGTAGAAGAGAATAGATAAGAAAATTAGGAACCATCGAAGAGATCAAACATCTAATTAGTAAGCAATTATTAACTCCAGGAAAATAGAAATGTATGTAAGAAAGGAAATGTAATCAGAAACACTAGATGGTTCTAAGTGAATGATACTTATATAGTCATAATAAAATAATATTCATATTATATATAACAATATTGATTTAACAAAAATTGTGACTAACTGATTTTTGTTGTATTCCAGTGAAGTTGGATATATAACAATGTATTGTTTACCATTTCTTTTCTGTTTATTACATATTGTTAGTCATGCCTTTGCTTATTTTTATTGGTGTGTTTACCTTGTATTATTGTTTTGCAAATACTCTTGATATAATACAAATATGTACCTTTGGTTATAATATGATGCAAATTTTGTTTTCATTTTGTCCTTCACATTGTTATTTAACTTATGTTATCTTAAATTTTGGTTCCGTATCTACCATATCAATCTATATTGTTTACTTCTTCCTTATTTTCACATTTGCTCAGAAGCTTTTCTGAAAATAAATATGACATTAACTTTTATTTTCTTCTTTGATTGTTTTGGTTTTTTATTTCCATGTGCATAAGTTGTAGGTAGAACTTTTTTTCCCCTGCATTTAGACTAAGTTCATTAGCCTATCGTAATTTATGGAATAATCCAAACTGTTTTCCCTTGGTTCAAAATATCATTATTTTTATGTACTAAATTCTTACGTATGCTTGGACTTTAAATTTCATATTTTTATTTATACAATTACAATTTCCCACTGGATTAATTCTTATATAGCAAGAGTTTTATCATTGTGAATGCAATTTTCTAAATTCATGATATTCTCTAACTGATCGTTAGTATTAACTAGGAAAGTTATTGCTATATGTATATTTATTTTGTAACATGCCATTTTGCTGAACATTATTATCTCTAATAGTACTCAAATTGGGTTAGCCAGACAAATGATTATATAACTTCCAAATGGTTACAAATGTGTCTTCTTCTTTCAAATATTTATTCCTTTGATTTTGTTTTCTTGTCTTGGTTAAAACTTTCAGAATAATGTTGAATAATGGTGATAATGGACATTCTGATTCCTGACTTTGATGGGACTGCCTTTAAAGAAGTGATGTGAACTCAAATGCCTACAAAAGTCTGGCAGGAAACAAGCAAGTGACACAAGCCATGGTAAGAAGACCACAACACAAGTGGCATAAAACAGTCAATGTCACCTGTTCTTTGTGGCAAACCTGAGCGTGCATAGCTGGTTTGCAGTAGGAGATGCTATTTAGCTACAGTTAATTGTTGTCATGTGGGCCTAATTTGCCAAAAGCCAAAAAATCTAGAAGTTTATTTAAGATGTGATTTTCAAATGCTGGCAACTAGGACAAGTTAAAAACAAAACAATGAAGCATCCTAACAAACTTATTTGTAGGTCATGTCTGGCCCTTGGGCAGCAAGCTTGAGACCTATCCACTGGGCTGTGGTTACACTAATGAGCACCGTATTGGTCGTTGGTTCTAGATAGTTTTTTTTCACATTAAGGAAGTATATTTTAATTTATTCTTTACTAAGAAATTATATCCAGGAATGGATGCTGTATCAGTATTGAGATGATTCATACAACTTCTCATACTTCCAGAAAATTGTGCTTTTATTGAAATTTTAAAATGTATTAGCGTCAGGTTATGTATATTTTTCTTATTATTTTCTTGATACAATTTGTATTGAAAGTTAATCATATTTTCTCATTGATATTGTAGTAGTTTACTAGGGCTGCTGTAACAAAATACCATAAACTGGGTGGCTTAAACAACAGAAATTTATTTCTCACAGTTCTGGAGGCTGAAAGTCCAAGATCAAGATGTTGGCAGAGTTGGTTTCTCCTTGGGACTCTCTCCTTGGCTTGTATATGGTTATCTTCTTGCTGTGTCCTCACATGGCCTTTCTCTGTGCACATGTATCCCTGATGTCTCTTCCTCTTCTTGTAAGGACATCAGTCCTATTAAATTAGGGCCCCACTGCTTTGCCTCAATTAACCTTAATTACCTCTTTAAAGTCCCTATCTCCAAATACAGTCACGTTGGGGTTATGGCTTCAACATATGGATTTGGGGAGGACACAATTCATTCTGTAACAGATATATTGGTTATCTATTTTTTCCTCTTTCAGAATTATCAGTACTTTCTCCTTTTGAATTTTTATTTTCCCAAAGAATGAGCTCTCTGGTCCCATAGAGTGCCAAGCATCCTTTCTATCAGTTGTGTATTCCTGCACGGACTCTTAATTACTGCTCAGTAAAGTTGGCAAATAAAAACAAGAGCAAGTGGATGGGACTTTACACACAGATGAAAGAGTAATATTTTGGGGAGTCCAGGCATGGTACTTCTTTGAAAAGGGGAATGCTGAGTAGTGAGCTAGTCCCTTCCATATCATGGTTAGGAGCACGGACCCTGGAGCCAGGCTGCCTGAATTCAGTTGCAGATCTCCCACTTAACTAGCTGTGTGACTTGGGACAAGTTACTTAACCTCTTTATGACTCAGTTTTCTCAGATGTAAAATAGAGCTTGTAATAGTACCCACCACAGAGGGTTGTTATTAGGATTAAACAAATTAATATTTGTAAAGTGCTTAGAAGATTGCCTGGCACATACTAGTTGCTTTAGCAGTGTTTGTAAATAATAAACCACTCTAGGTGGTGCTGGGATCATAGCAGTGGATACACTGGAATGCATTGGACCTGTTGTCTATAATCCTGTCACACTGATGGGATTCTCCCTTATTTCTCCCTATAGGTCACTTGCACACAGGTCTCATTTTTTGAACTAAATGGACATCTTTCACTAATGGATAATTTGGGGAAGAGGTCATGAGTACAAATCACATGACTACAAATGACAGTTTAGCTCTGTCGGTTTAAGCCACATCTAGTTTGTACTCCAACTCGGTCAATTAGTTCCTACCAGTTAAATATATCAATTCTTTGTCATATTTTTAGAAAATGTTCTACCTTGCCCATCATGTTGTTTGCCTTTTGTTTGCGATTTCGACATATTTAAATGCATCTTAAATATTTGTGAATTTAAGTCCTTTGAATTTTTCTTTTGTGATTTCTTTGACTACTGGTGGACTTCGATGTTTCTAACTATTTTAAGATTAGAGAACCTGCTCCCTTTATTTGCCAGTCAAGACATTCTGATGCAGGTCACAGTACTGGCAGAGAGACAAATATAGTAGTGATGGGATCAAATATCAGCTGAAAGTCTCATGTCCTTAAAGCAGAGAATCAAGTCGATTCTTGACTTGCCTTGCTAACATTTCATCTCTCAGATGGTGAAGGACGTGATGAAGGGACTACTATTCTCAACTTCATTATTCCCAGTAAAGAGCCACTTAGTGAAATGTAAATGATAAGAATTTTGGCAAAAGTGATCATGATGTCTTAGAATATATGATAAGGTAGAGAAAGGTTGACATATTAGTTGCATGTTGTAGAGTAGAGGTGGCAAATATTTGACATGCAGTCACCCTCTTCCTCCTCCTAGGCTGATGGCTGTCATCAGTAATTAATCAAAAAACTTTTTTCTGCTGAGCTTGGAAGTAGTTTCAAATCCTCCCTAACCCAGCTCTTGGAGAGCCACTATCAACAGATCAAGTTGACAAAGTGCTTATTTTCCATCTTCTTTCTATTTTATAAGGGGGCAGATTTACAAAGTTTCAAAAAATATGTAGACTGGGAGTCTATAATTACTGTGAGAAAATTTACATGACAATTTAAAGCACTTGTCACATCTAATTATAGTGGATTCTTTATACAACAGTCTCTCCTGCTGGATGTTGAGACCTTGGATGATGGGGACTATGGTGTCTTCTTTGTAACTGTGATATCTTACCTAGGGCCCTGTGGTACACCAAACTCATTCAAAAGTGCTGAATTGAATAATGCTGTTAATACATATGAAAACAGTTTACATATTTACTTAATTTACATATTCAAAAACTATTTTTATACACGTTGTTCATTTGCTTATACAGTCTACTAATTTCAGGAGGGAAAAAAAAAGCTCCATCAAAATAGCTAAGTGATTGGTCTTTGAAGATAATTTTCAACTTTAGAGTAAGGCAGGATCTTTTTTGTGGTAACAGTCAAGGTTTTTTCCTCAGACAACATGATTTATGAAGGAAGGATAAGACATATTGGTTAAATATGGAGGAATAGCTCACAGGGTGAGTAGCAAAACTTGGTCTTTGGAACTATGTCAAGCTTTCTGGCCTCATTTTCTCTGAAGTGGGTCAACGTGATAAAGGCTTAAATGCAGTGTTTGCAAAGATGTTAATGATGTTCACTAAGTTGAAAGGCAAATCCTTTAGGCTGCCTCACTATGCAGATATTAGGATATTTTTTCCGAAAGGACATGGTCATAACCCCGGCTAAAGCATGGAAACCCCCAGAGCACTGCTGGTCAGAGGCACAGCAAGGCCATGGGACTCCTTGCATGGCAAGTGCAGGTGATTCATTCTTACGACAATGTCAAGACGGAAGGGCTAAAACAAAAACAGTGATGACTGATGTGACGCTGTTTGACCTTTTCCTTTGGGGAAATGTGGCTAGAAGGGAAAGTAATTTAAACAGAAGTAAAAGGGGGGTGCCTTTAGTTTGTGACAATCCCTGAAGTCCCTAGTCATTATTCTATACCATGCAACTTCTGTAGTTACTCTCCTAGAGCAAAGTTATTTGGGCTGGCTAAACACAGGATGGAAACCAACCAACCAACCAACCAACCAAACAAATAATCCCCAAACAGGAAAACAGTGAAGGATCATAGCCTTGTCATTGCTAACATGTCAGAAGAAAGAGAAGTCAGAGATTCCATTGATGATAACATTATGTCAAAGGTGATATTTCAGCAGGATTAATTTAGAGGGTCTTTTCATCATCAAGGATTGGGAGGGGGAGAGAGGAACTCTAACCAAAGACCAGCAGTTAAAATCTAGGTGTAACTTTATAGCATTCCGAGCTACCGGAGTGACAATATGCATGAAGGAAAGGGATGGTGACAAGGACACTATGAAGGGAGTAGCAATAGGACTTGGGGACTGTATGTAGATAGGTGAGGGAGAGATGGAGAAATAAAATGCCTCCTCCACAACACACAATGATTTTCACCATCAGATGCTCATTTTAATGTTAGATAAACTCTCTAAAGTAAGACTTTGGTTTTAAAAAGGAAACGAGGATATATTCTTGGTATTTTTTTCCTGACTTGGTAGCTATTCCCTCTTCCCCACATTCTTTTGTCCTTAAGAATATGTCATTAAAAGAGTCAGCACAATGTAGTGGACCCACAGTGAATTGAGTCAGGAGTGCCAAGCTCAAGTTCCAATTTTGCCCCTGGATAACTCTGTGACTTACCCTTTCGAAGCTTCAGTGTCCACAGCTGTAAAATGAGGTTGGGCTGGACAATCTCTAAGGCCCATTTCATTTCTAAATTTCTATACTGACTTCTCTACAGGTTGTAATATTTCCTTCTCACATAAAAATGAAAATACAGCATTTCTATGAAAGGTGTTGCCTCCTTAATGTGTCCAATTTTCCTTTGACCTTTATCATTTTATTGGCATCTACCTTTATCAGAAAGCCCTTTTGGTTTAAAGACATCCATAAATTCCAGTTTGCAAACTCAGGGAAACAGAAAGATCAGAAGAATAATTTAATGCTGTTACAGGCAGTTGAGCAGGCCAGAAAAACAGAAAATGAAACTAAGTCAACAAGCAAAATGATGGATGCCACACAAGCGAAGGGGTGTTTTAGAAGGGAGGGAAGTGCCACTGCACCAAAACATATGGCACATTAAACTGGGGAGGACATCAGCACAGGCCTTGAATATGGGTGGAATTCAGCTCATTTCTTCTTGAACCCCCTGGCAAAATCCCCATTTGTCAAACTGAACCAAGATTAAAGTAACAACAAGGTGAGTAATGAAAGAAGGAAAAATAATACTTGCCCTGATGATTTAATCTGAAACTACAGTGAGTATTAAAAAACACCTTCGAGTGTTTTCATTTGTGCCAACCTTGGGGCAGATAGATTTCTGAGACTACAGTAAGGTCCCTTTTTGTCTAGCTTCTGTCCACTTATCTCTTAGGGCTGTACATATCTAAAATTCTTGGAAACATATCACTTACTCCTCAATTAGAACTCAAGTCCTAAATACAGGTATTCCTGGAGGTGGTGACACAGTGACTTAAATTCATACTAAAGTGTGCATGAATGATAGCAGATTTTGCCTGAAGATAAATTTTGTTGTGTAGCACAGAGCTAGAAAGTGCTACGTCTCTTAAATCAAGAAGGATGCTACATGGAGAAGAGAAAAGATCGTTAAAGAGGGGAGACGAGGCTTTGAGCAAGGAACTTGCCTACTTTGCATTTTGCAAAAGCTAACTTATTTGATCTTCATATTAGTCAGAAGTCATATTTGTTTTGACAGTTTCTGTTAGTGAATAAAGATTTCTAGATCTTTTCCTGCTCATTTAATGCTTCTGTCCAAGGCATAAGCCCTATTGCTTCTCTGTTGGTAGAAATAGAATGGGTAAAAGACTGCTAGAAGAAAACACAAAGAAAGATAGCAAGGGTGCATCTCCACCTTACTAAACCTATGTTGTCTTCCCAAACTTCTGTTTCTCTGGGCATGTCTTGGAGGAACCTCTCCAGGAACAAATGGTCCCATGTGGGAAGAAATGCCCAGGAGTCAAGATTATCAAAAAATGAACCTGAAAATTCACTAACTTTCTGGAGGAATAAATTCATGCCTTTGTTAAGTGTCAGAAACAACTTGATCATTGGACTTAAGGATTTACTTTGAAAGCAGCAAGTTAAGTTCTTTTGAACACCACACTTGGTTCTTTATTATTATTGCTAATCAAAAACCCATTTAGTGAAGGGAAAAAAATGAGTTCAGCTAGTGTGGCTTGAAAAGTAGCCTGGATGCTGCTTTCTAATGATGTCTTAATGTAAAATTATCAATAGAAGAGAGAAAAGAACGTATTTGTGTCGTGCATTTAAAGAAATAATGACTCAAGAGTGCAGCGCTTGAATGAATGGGGTCTTCGTTTCTGAACTTCAGCAGACCTTACTGATATTTTTAGCTGCCTTTAAACAGTCATGAGCATTAACTCAGCATGTGAAAGAAATTAGGTCAAAGTTTTAAGGAAAACAGGATGAGGGGAGAACTGTTTACATGGAAAGCATGAGCAATGACACAAGTCCTGTCTTCTTTTGATTGCCAATGTCCTCAGCAGAGCCGTCGCAGGGCTAATACGGAGGTGGAGAGTGGAGAAAACCAGTCAACAGGACACAGGATGTTGCCTCAGCCTATCTGCAAATTGTCCATCTGCAAAATGCAGTTTTATGGCTTAACCAGAAGACCAGGCTCAGGATTACCAACTTGGGTTTCCAAGAATTCACCAATTTGGTGAGTGGGAATGGAATTGAATTTTTAAAAGCTTTTATTTTGAAATAATTTTGGCTTTATAGAAGAATTGCAAAGATGGTATAGAGAGTTCCCCTATCTTTTTCACTCAGTTTCTTCTAATGTTTACATTTTACATAGACATGGTGCATTTATCAAAACTAAGAAAGTAACAAGTACAATGCTATTAATTAAACAACTTGCTCTTCTTTTCTAGAATTGTTTTGCCTCTTTTAGTACCTTTGCCTTTCCAAGTAGATTCTGGAATCAGCTTGTCAATATCTACAAAAGAGCTTGCTGAGATTTTGATTTAGAAATGCACTGAATCTATAGATCTACAGACTAAACTAATCTGAGTCTTAAAATCCATGGACACATTTTTATTTCTCTAGCTATTTAGTTCTTCTTTGATTTCTTTCATTATGTTTTGTACTTTACAACATATGGAAACTACAGACTGCACACATTTTCTTTTATTTATACCTAGGTACTTTATTGTTTTGATCCTATTGTAAATAGTATTGCTTTTTAAATTTCAAATCTCAATTTGCCATTGCTAGTATACAGGAGTATAATTGACTCTTTTATAATGACCTCGTAGCCAATATTCGTGCTAAACTCACTTAGTATTTCTAGAACATTTTTAGAGATTCTTTGGGATTTTCAGTGTAGACAAACATGTTGTCCGCAAACACAGACAGTTTATTTCCTCCTTTCCAATCTGTATCCTTCTTTTCCTTATTGCACTGGGTAAGGCTTCCAGCACAATGCTGAACAGGTGTGGTGAAAGAATATCTTGCCTTGTTCCCCATCTTAGGAGGTAAGTGTTCAGCCTCTCATCATTGAGCATGATGTTAGCTGTAAGTTTTTTGTAGATGTCTCATTGTGATAAGGAAGTTCCTTTCTATTCCTACTTTACTAAGAGTTGTGGTTTTTTTTTTTAATCAAGAATGAATTTTGAATTTTGTCAGTGCTTTTTATGTATATATTGTCATGATCATATGGCTCTTCTAATTTAGTCTACTAATATAGTGGATTGCATTGACTGATTTTTAAATGTTGAACCAGCCTTGAATTCTTGGGATGAACTCTGTTTAGTTATGATGCATTATCTTTTTAATATATCCTTTGATTCAATTTTCTAATATTTTTTTGAGGATTTCTATGTCTATATTCATGAGGAATACTAGTTTGGATTTTTCTTTACTTATAATTTAAAATATTTTTGCATTTTTATTGTCTGAATATATGTCTTGGTATGTTTACTTTTGGTATTTAACTTGCTTGTTCTCTGATCTACTTGGATCTGTTTTGTGTGTGTCTGTCATCAATTTTGGAAAATTCTCATACATTATTTTTTTGGATATTACTTCCACCTCATTCTCTATTTCTCTTCCCCTTCTGGGATTCCAATGATGTGTATGTTAGACTGTTGGATATTGTTTCACATCTCTTAGATGCTCTGTTCTGGTTTTTCAATTTTTATTTCAGTTTGGATAATTCTCATTGACCTGTCTTCAAATTTACAGATTATTTTCTCAGCCATGTTGAGTCTACCGACAAGCCTGTTGAAGGCCCTCTTCATCTCTGTTACTGTGCCTTTGATTGCTAGTATTTCCATTTGATTCTTTCTTATAGTTTCATCTCTCTGATGAAATTACCTACCTACTAGTGCCTGTTGTCTACCTTTTCCATTAGAGCCTTTAACATCAAAATCAGTTATTTGATTGTCTCCTTCCTTCCTTCTTGCTTTGGGTTTAATTTGTCCTTTGTCTAAATTTGTAAGATAGAAGCTTAGTCTGAGTCTGATTCTGGTGATTGCTTTTTCTCTTCAGACTGTGCTTTTTTCTTACCTTGTCCTATGCCTCTTAATTTATTAATGAAAGACTGATATGTTGTGTATGACAGCATATACTGAGATAAATATATTTTATGCTTGGAGATGAGCACACCTTTCCTTCTGCTGGGCCTTTAATGTGGTGGTTTGTGTTAATATTGTCAGAAGTTCAGCTGAAGTTTGTGGTTGCTATGGTTCCACCATAGGCCTCAGATTCTTCTGGTGATGTCTTGTGTTTAGGGTGTAGGTTTGCATACCACAGAGTTTTTCTCAATGTATCCTCCCCAGAGAGAACGTGTCTCTTGCAGCTCTTTCAGAAGTATTTTACTGCTTTTTTTTTTTTTTGCTTAGCATTTGTTAGTGTCATGTTAGGGAGTATGGAGCAGGGAGTGTTGTTCTCTGATGTTATGATTAAACTTGAGTCCAAGGCAGATATTCAGAATCTGGAGTCTTCCCAAGTGCTCCTGCCCCTCCTCTAGCTCTAGTGCTGGGCTTAGCATACACTTCGTTTTTTTCCAAAGAGGCAGAACATGTTTAGTCCTCCTGTTCCCTTACCCCACATGCAGTGGGTTTCAATTAGTATACTACGGTGACAGTTTTGTTGCTCTTTCCTCTGCAGATTAAGAGAGAGGGGAGCTGGATCTGGGAAGAGTTTTAGCAAAGGCACCATGAGGGAAACTTTCTCAGGAGTCTCCCTGATCTTCCCTATGAACATTTCAAGGTGTTTGTGGAGGAAAAGCCTGTGAGAGAGTAAAGAGCCCCTATATCTGCATCTCCAGACAATTCATACTTTCACACCAGCCCACATTTGACTGTTAGCAATTTGTCAACAATTTTCCACCAAATCACCTTTCTGGCTTATATGTAATCCGGTGGCATCTGCCACAGGTAAGCACATGCTCAGGTCCTGTTCCTACCCACAGACACCTGTCTGTCTGCAGATTGCAGGTTAGTTGTTGAATCCTCAGTTCTCAGATGGGTTTAATAAAAGTTATTAATTTGCCACTTGTGTGGCTTTTTTCTTATTTTAAGAGCTGGAGTAATGCTTTTTCCAGCTTTCTGCATTTATGAAGTGAAACTGGAAGACTTGATTAGTTGAATTTTGCTGTGTTTTTCAGCTCTTCAATTCTGTAGCTTCTAAATTTTTGACCTCCATGTTTTTTCTCTTTTCTCTTGGGCACAATTTGGGAAAATATTTTAAAATGTTTTGAGGTCTTCAGAGAAAGACTGTAATAATGTCTTTTTAATTAGCATCCTCCTATCAGATGTTCTAAATAGGTTGAATAGTGAGACTCTCATTTATAAATAATAATTCCAACACTCCTCACTGAAACTATTCCTCCGTAGAGTACTTGACTCTAATCATTACTTATCTTCCTGTGATAACTAGGCAGGGACTGTTTATTTCTCATCTTAAGTCTGGCACCTAGCACAGGACCTCATGTTGTGGATTCTCAATGTATATTGACTGTATGGGTTAATTAATGGATAAAAAACTTAATATACCCCCAGAACAGCCACAGCATTAAATTAATGACAAATGGTGAAATGGACTATGTGAGTGGATTGTCCCATTTCAGATGATTGTGCTAAATTGAGTATGGGGGAAAATGCCCATTCTGTATCATGTACAAAGTGGACCTAGGAAGCCTAACCCATCCTGGACACATTATAGACAGAGGAGGAAACCACTTCCCCATCAAAAAAAATTCCCTCATGGGTCTGATAATACCCAAATGATTTAAAAATTTAAAAAAGCCTTTAATTCCATAGCTGATTTAAGGAGAATGAGACTAAACAATACCATGTTCTTTTCCTATAGCAAATATTAATAGAGTGAAGAGGTGATCTGGACAGAAAGGAGGAAAGACAAAGTAATGAAACATGGCAGGTGTATTCTTTAAATATCATTTTAGCTGTATCACACAAATTTTGATTCATAGTGTTTTTATTGTGCTTCCATTGTTAACATCATTTCTAGTTTACTTTTTGACTCATGAATTACTTGGTATTTTCTTTTTATTAATTTTTAGTTTTACTGTATTGTAGTGAAAGAATATTGCTCAGGCTTATATTAATTATTTGGTATTTTTTGAGACTTCCTTAGTAGCTTAGAAAGATTTCTTAGGGAAGTTTTCCAAATGTAGGTTTATACGTCTTTAGATATAACCCTTCTTGATAAATGGGGTTTTCCTTGTGTGTTATTTGAATCTTCTATATTTTTACTACCTTTTTGTTGCTGCATTTTTAATTCCTAAGAGAGATATGTTCAACTGTCCTAATGTCATTATGTATGTTTCTGTTTCTACTTGTAATTATGCTAATTTTTTGCTTAAATAGTTCAAGGTTATAGTGTTAGGTGCTTACAGGCTTGGAATTTTTAGATCTCTTTGGTAACTTTCTCTCATCATGAAATTCAGACTCTTTTCATCTCTAATAATGCTTTTATTTAAATTGTAATTTTCTAGTGTTAATATGGCTATATCATCTTTCTTTTAATTATTTTCCCCAGATAATTCTATTTTCAAACTTTCAGTGTCAACATGTTTCCTCTTAAAAACAGTATGTACTTGGATTTCTTTTTAAAACCTATTGTCTCTTATAAACAACATATTACTGGATTTAAAAAATCCAGTCTGAGTGTCTTTCTTTAACTATTGAGTTTAACTTGTTTACATATATTGTGATTACTGACCTAATAGGCCTGATTGCTGTATTTTATTTTGTGTTTTCTTTTTATTTACAATTTCCACTAATCATTAGAATCATTTATTTTTTATATCTTCTTTTTCCCATCCTCTACTGATTTGGAAGTTATATTTCTGTTATTTTCATGGCTTTCCCTAAAATTTTAACGTATGTATTTGCTTTAACAAAGTCTAAAGTTAACATCTCTATACTCCTTTCAGAAAACTGAGGACCCATATTACTTTAACTCTGGACACCTACTCCCCATATCCATGTTACGGTTTTCTAACATTTTTATCTTCTCTTCTTTTAAACATCCATCCATTTTTGTCTTTATTAATTTTTAAAAACTCAGTGTTTATTAAATTTTTTATCAGATTTACCAATTTGTTTACATTGCTTCACACAATCCATTCTTTCCTCTTAGATTTAATTCCTCCTTATTGAAGCATATCCTTTAGTACTTCTTACAGTGAATGTCTGTATGGTCGATTCTCTCATTATGTGTTTAAAAATATTTTTTCCACTCCCACCTAATTGATAGCTTAACAGTTGGAAAATGGTATTCCATTGTCCTTTGGCCTCCAGTGTTGCTGATGAGAAGTTTATTACTTTTTAAAGTAATCTGTCTTGTCTCTTATTGAGTTTGTGTATTTTTTTCTATCTCACTTTAATGGTTTACAATTTCTCTGCTTTTTGGACTTATTTTTATTTATATTTCTCTAAACTCACTGTGCTTCTACAATCTAGGAGCTCATGTCTTCCATCAATTCATGAACATTCTCTGCCATTATCTACAATATTTTGAATGTGGAAAAACATGATAGGAGCCAAATTATGATTACAAAATGGAGTGTCTTTCCATTTAACCTTCAAGAACATGACTCACTAACATGTAACAGTATCCAGGCTATAACAGTTAGAGGCAAAGGGCAAAAGAAAACATGGGCTTTTCAAAACTCAGTCATTGAGCCGAGTCACAATTCTAATTTCCAATATCATGCTCTAGCAAATCAAGACATAGTTAAAGACTAGCTGACAAGACTAGCTGACTAGCTGACACGTAGCATTGCTCATTCCAGTTGAGGGATAAAAGGAAGGTTAAAGGGCATATAATATATTCTGTAATTGACTGATTGATTCATTCATTCATCAGATGTTGATTAAATACTTTAAAAAAATTAATTAATTTATTTATTTTTGGCTGCATTGGGTCTTCGTTGCTGCACACGGGCTTTCTCTAGTTGCGGCGAGTGCGGGCTACTCTTCGTTGTGGTGAGCAGGCTTCTCATTGCGGTGGCTTCTCTTGTTGCAGAGCACGGGCTCTAGGCACACGGGCTTCAGTAGTTGTGGCTCGCGGGCTCCAGAGCATGGGCTCAGTAGTTGTGGTGCATGGCTTTAGTTGCTCTGCGGCATGTGGAATCTTCCTGGACCAGGGCTTCAACCCGTGTCCCTTACATTGGCAGGAGGATTCTTAACCACTGCGCCACCAGGGAAGTCCCAGATTAAATACTTTCTGAATGCCAAGCAATGAGTTAGGCTTTTGAAATTTGGAGATGAATAGTGTGATATTTATGTCCCAACTTTGATGAGAGTCTGAATCAACTGACCCAGTATTAATTGTTCAAAAAATACAGCCATTTTCAAATAAACATTTTGCTTAATTGTTCTTGGGCTTATTAAGGTGCTATTGAAAAGTCTCTTTCAGTACATTTCTTTCATTTGAAATATTGGCTGCATCATACTATATTTCCCTATGCTGTTTAGCACAGCCTGTAGTGTCGGGACATTGGCTTTAAATGACCTGACTTACTCAAGTTAGGCTGTTTTATTTATGGAAGTAGAACTCCATGTGGGGTAGTGAAAATATCATCTTTGGAAGAATGCCTCTTCACACCTTCCCAAGGGTCAGGCTCTTTAATGAGGGGCTCAATGACCTTCTGCTGGTTCTCTGGGGAGCGGTCTCAAAAATTTCCCTGTTAAAGAAAAGTCTGAAATTTTAGATGTTATCACTAATGAATGTGAAAACTAATGGGAGTTTCATTGTTTTAATTCTGTGTCCAGGGAATAAGCTGGATGGTCATAAAGAGAAAGTAGGATCAAATCTGAATTAAAAAAATTGTGTTCTTTTGTAAAGTAATGCAAAAATTTCAACTTTGAACATGTTTTGGGGATGAGGGGAAAATGTTGGAGAAAGAACTTCTGAAAGCAAATATGCTTAGTCCTGAGCTCCCTCTGTTATTTTAATCTAATAAAAATACATGGTAAAAGACTCTGCCTTAGCAGGAAGTCAGTATGAATGCAAACCTCAACTGAAGCTAAGAAAGCCAGCTTATCAGAGTTTTGTTTTGATAGTCTAATTGCTAAGAGCTAAACGTGTCTTCATCTTTTCTGGTGTGCTGCTTCCCCTCAAACAAACAAACAAAAATACAACAAAACAAAACAAAGCACATGACATCCTTTCCCAATATTCTGATATGCCTAATTAGGTGATCATACCTCTCTCTCAGTTGATAATTATGGGCTGTAGTTTGTATATTTCCATTGAACAAAAAAAAAGTGGTCAAAGTTTAATTTTTTCTTTTTAATTACAAAAGTAATAGCTTTATTAATTTCCCATAAATTTTATTATAATATCTAAAATCCTTTTTCATCAAGTAACACATGAACTTCCCCAGGGATTCTGATATGCCCTTTGTGGCAGTTACTCTCCAAAGATGGTCTCCAATGAGCCAAGCCTCCAAGTATTCACAGCCTTGTAGATTCCCCTCCCACACTATATCTGGCCAGGCAGGTAATTCATGAGCATTTGTTTTTGGAATCCTGAAACTGTCATGTAAGAAATTCAACTGTCTTGCTTTTGAAGCCACATGGAGAGGCAACATGGGTAGGGAGAAATGCCGCTGTCCCAGTGTCTCAGCAGATCCTAGAGAAACTTCAGCCTCTGGCACAATCTAATTGCAACCTTGTCACAATCTATCTGAGTGGCTTCAAATAAAGGACAGCAGGACAGCTCAACTGAGTCCAGTCAACTCACAAAACCATGAGAGATGACATAGTTGTTGCTGTTTTAAGCTACTAAGTTTTGAAGTGACCTGTCATGCTGCAATAGGTAACCTGGACAGCCTCCAGTGGACACAGTGTCTCTTCCCTCTACCCCACAGCCACCCTCACTTCTATGGAAACCCATTGCACAATGCAACCTAGGGGCAAGAAGGAGGATGAATGACATATCGATAGAAAAGTCATTCTAGAAAAAAATTTTCTTTAAACACCATACTTAAGGCACTTTACATTAAAGAGCCAACATTACAACTCTACTTTCAACCTCATATTTCTATAAACATTCATATTCGTACTTATATCTCAAGCGAGGAAAGGAAGCAGAGAAACTGAATACCCTCCTCCCAAACTGATCCAATTTAATTTCAACTGATATTTCAGAAAATTGGGTGGGAGGTGGTGAACTGACAAGATTATTTTAAAGTTTGTATGGAAATGCAAAGGCCAAGAAAATATTGAGGAAAATACAATTTAGAGGGCTTACATTATGAGTTACCTAGTATTATTTTAAAGCTATAGTGATTGATACAGTGTAGTACTGGTGCGAGGATAGACAAATAGACCAATAAAACAGATAATAGAGTTCAGAAATAGATCTACACATATATGAAAACTTGATTTAAGATAAAGTCAAACACACTGCAATGGGTAAAGATGGTCTTTTCAATAAGTAGTGCTGGTTCAATTGGTTATCTACATGTGAAGAAATAAATCTTGATCCATACCTTACACCATATCCAAAATTCCATTCCAAATTGAAATGAAGACCTAAATGTGAAATGTAAAACAATAAAATTTCTAGAAGTTAACAAAGGAGAATATCTTCATGAACTCTGAGTAAGCAATGATTTCTCACACAGGACAAAAAAGAACTAATCATAGAAATAAAATATTGATACATTAAACTTTATTAAAGATGCAGTGGAAAGGCAAACCACAGAATGGCAGAAGATATTTGCAACATACATTTCTATCAAATGATTCATATGTTAAGAATGTTCTTAAAATATGTTAAGAATTCCTGCAAATCCGTAAGAACTGATGGACAAAGTAATTTAAAAATGGGCAAAAGTCTTGTGACTCTGTGATATAACAAGAAAAATATTTTTGGTCTTTTCCCTGGTTCCTGACAGAAAGCTCCTAAAACCTTTAAAACTTCCTGATAGGGGTGAAAGGAGCATCTTTTGTTTTTCATAATAAGCCCCTTTCCCTCATAACTTTGTGCTAATGAGGTGACTCTTGGAGGACTGGGGTTGGTTAACAGAGAAACCAACCACTCAATGAGAGGGTTGGAACATTTAGTCTCACCCCCAACCTCCAGTGAGGGAAAAGGGGCTAAAGATTGTTCAGTCACCAATGGCTAGTGATTTCATCAATCATGCCTAGTAATGGAACCTCCATAACCCCCTAAATGATGGGGTTCAGAGCACTTCTAGGTTGGTAAACACATGTAGGTGCACCTTCCTACACTCCTTGCCCTATGTATCTCTTCCATTCTGCTGTTCCTGAGTTGTATCCTTTATAATAAACCAATAATAGTAAGTAAAGTGTTTCCCTGAGTTCTGTGAGCTGTTATAGCAAATTATTGAACCTGAGGAGGAGTTTATGGGAACCCCCAATTTATAGCCAGTCAGTCCGCAGCACAGGCAACAACCTGGGACTTGCAATTGACATCTGAAGTGGAGGCAGTCTTGGAGGATTGAACCCTTTAACTTGTGGGAGCTGGCACTAACGCCAGGTAGATAGTGCCAGAATTAAATTAAAATGTAGGACACTCGGTGTCTGCAGAGAACTGGAGGAATGCAACGTGTGGAAAACCCATACATTTTGTGTCAGAAGTGTTACAAGTAGAAAGTTTTCTTTTTATGTTTTTTGTTTAGTATTAAATAGGTACTTCACAAAAAAGATATTCAAATGGCCTATAAACAAATGAATAGGGGCTCATCCTTATTAGTTATTAGGGAGTGCAAATGAAAAAACTACACTAAGATGTCACTGCACATCCATCAGTAGTGCTAAAACAAAACCAAATATAATCTGATAATACTAAGTGTTAGCAAAATTGTAGCCTAACTGAAATTCCTGGTATAAGCCTTTTGGACAGCTTGGGAAGTATCTACAGAAACTTAACATATTCATAGTCTATGCCTCAGCAATTTTACTTGTAGTTATACACTCAACAGAAATCAAAACATGTACAAGAATGATCTCAGCAGCTATTTGAAAGAAAAATAAAAACCAAAAACTGGAACAAATGTCTGCAAACAATTGAATGGATAAATAAATTGTGGTATATTCTTCCAACAGACTCTTTTTAAAAACCAAATCGCATGAAGAAATGCTTTCCTAAGTATGTTCTGTCTTTTTTTTCTCATCACACATCAATGAAAATGAATAAGCTACAGCTCTAAGCAGCAACATGGACACATTGCACATAAGGCTGAATAACATAAGGTAGTCACACAGAGTACAGACTCTATGAACCCATTTATATAAAGTTTAGAAACAGGCAAAACTAATCCATGTGCTGCAGATCAGAATAGTAATGAGGTTTTTTTGGGGGGGGGTGGGGAGTGCTTAATAATTTGGAAAACACTCCAAGAAGATTTCTAGGATATTAATATAGTTCTATGTCTTGGTCTGGATGCTGGTTACCCAAGTTTTGTTCACTTTGGAAAAATTTACCAAGCCACACACTTATGATTTGAGTTGTTCAATTTTCTGTGTTATGCTATACTTCAATAAAACTTTTAATTTTAACATTACTTCAAAAATGTGGTGGAAAAAATGAGAGAAAGAGAGAGAGAAAGAAGGAGGAGGAAGAGGAGGAGGTGTGGGAGAGAGATTGAGAAAAGGAAAGAAAAGAAAGAGAAAAGGGGTAAAGAGAGGGAAGAAGGAGAAAGAGGGAGAAGAAAGAAGGGAGAAAGAGAAAAAAAGGAAGGAGAAAGGAGGAAGGAGAGAAGAAAAGAAATGAAGCAATTTCATTACTTATAATTAGCATCATAGCTTTGGGGCAGTGTGAATCATCTGTCTCCCAAATATTAGATAATTTTGGATTAGCAATGCCTGCAAAGACATATTCCTTACTTAGAATACATAATTATAGAGTCTTAGAAATTTGGAACTCATGGGTGATCTAAATTACACCCTCACCTCTAAAATGCATGATTGTGATCACCTCTTTATGAGAAAAGAAAACCTGACCCAGTTAATAATGGGAAAGAAATCGAGGCTTTTGGGTCAAGTGTCAAGGCCATAATTCTGTGGAGTAAATTTCACATGCACTGGATAACTCATACGAAATGATGGCATGCTTAGCATCAGGTCTCAGAAAAGATGTGTGTACTTAATGACTTTTTCTCCTTTTTCCCCAAAACGTTTGACTTTATGAAAGTTTTTAGAATGGCTTCATTTCATAGAAAAAGTGCTGTGAATCTCCATCATTAACAGATGTTAAGGGGTGGGGGAGTAAGCAAAGGACGGAGAGCTGCGAACTTCAGCTCTAAAGGACCAGCTACCTCAGCAATAAAGACACAGAAACCTCAGTTGCCCTTGGCCATGGTTGCCTAAGCTGCAGCCAGCACTGCCCTAGTAACAGAAGGATCTCATACTGTTTCTCCAAATACATGTCACCCTGCCTGCATTTTGTGGAAAGCCTTTGATGTTGATCTGCAGATGGATACCCTGGACTTTTCCTTTTGCTTGTGCAAACAAAGCAAGGCAATTTGGGTTTTCTCGGCAAATACTGTCAGATGTTTTACATTCAGCAACAAAAATTAAGTTAAGTTTTTCTTGCTCAAACTTCTACTACTGACCATAAATTAAAACACCTATATACTCACACAAGATTATTGTGAGAAAGAAAAAAATCTATAGAGCCAGTATCTGAACAAAATATTCTTAAACAAACCAAACCTTGTGAAAGAATATTTTCCTGAGTCTGTCCTATCATTTTAAAAAAAGCATATATTTACCATATACATCCCAAACTCTGGCCCAATTTAAAAGGAGTCAAATTAAAAAGTGCCTACTACATAAAAACAAAATTCTTCTTAAAATGTTTTAGCCAAAATTATAATATTATTATCAATGCTTAAATAAATTATTCCTTGGTTTCAAAATCTTTCAATAGTTTGACTCAGAATATAATAAAAAGTCTTCTTAGCTTTGAATTTAAATATAACCCAAATATCAATAGGGGTCACTTTGTACTTTAAAATCTTGATTAGACTGGCTCAAAACCTATTCCACATCTTTTAGAAAGGTTACCACCCTCTGCACATTCAGAGTGTGAAGAAAGAGGAAAGGGAGAATGAAAAGGCTCTGTTCTCATGATCCCTTCTGACTGAGATTCTGCTTCTGTTAACTAGTTTATGAAATTTTTTTGCCATCCAACCTATGGATCCTGTTGCACAAAGCATCATCCCAAACCTGGAACACTGTATTTTTCTATGATTTAAGAGAGAGAAAGTATCTCTCTTCACTCTGTAGATATAGATAGATAGATGAATATAGATAGTTAGATGATAGATAGGTAGATAGATAGATAGATGATAGATAGATAGATAGGCAGACAGACAGACATAGCTACAAATGCAAATAAAATAGTAGGCATGTGTCCCTAACATACCTTCTGGCTGTCCAACCTCAGACCAAGCTATTCTGAAAGGCATCCAGATTCCTGCCTCTTGATCACCCCTCCTTCTCCTATCTGCTCTCTTCTCTCTACCTCCTAATTGCCCATAGAATTCCACATTCCGGTCACTTGGTTATGAAGAGAATTTCGGTTCTTTCCACATGTTTCACAACCTTTCCATATCAAAAATATGTCAAGGTGCTCAGCTAAACAATATGACCCTCTACTTCTTAGGAGCACAGAGTGCTGGCAGTCACCTTGGATTTTTATCTAACCAGACCCCCTTCTACAAAGGCAAGGTTTTACAAAGTGCGAGTGTGGCATGAACATATATACACTACCAAATGTAAAACCAATAGCTAGTGGGAAGCAGCCGCATAGCACAGGGAGATCAGCTCGGGGCTTTGTGACCACCTAGAGGGGTGGGATAGGGAGGGTGGAAGGGAGGGAGATGCAAGAGGGAAGAGATATGGGGACATATGTATATGTAGAGCTGATTCACTTTGTTATAAAGCAGAAACTAACACACCATTGTAAAGCAATTATACTCCAATAAAGATGTTAAAAAAAAAAAAGGTTTTAAAAAGTAGTTGTTTCCCCCTCTGTTACATGCAGTTCTCCACAGCCTAGTTTCTTCATCTAACTTGCCAATCTCTACTTAATGTTGTCACTCTCAGCCTGAGGCGAGAGAAGGCATCTTACATTTTTATATCCTCTGCTCCTGGATGAGTTATCATAGGGTGGGAAAATATGACTGTGTTTGACTGGTATTCTTCAACATCTGGCTCAGGGCTTGGCATTTCAAGGGAAATGTCAAGAATTTGACTTCGAATGGTGATTTGTTCATGATTATAATACACTAATTGTCACAGAGCAGTACAACTCATGAAAGTGGCCCACTAAGACTATCTCCAAGCAAGGAAGATGCTCTCCTACCGAATCCATTGGAGTTATCCAATAGCCCAACCATGGCACTTATTTCTAGTTCCTAATAACACTCTTCAGTTTAACATTTGGCACCTACTTTCTCAGCTCTAGTATTTAATTGTAGATTTCCTTAACTGGTGGTAGCTAACAATCCCCACTTCCATTTCTCAGATCTCAGACCAAGCTAGTCATCCACTGGGTATACCTGGTTGGTACCAAATCCCCAGGACTCTGGTTTCCAGCCCTGCTCATTCCCTGCCTCATGCCAAACCAGTGACATGATTCTGCTGGATCCTTTCTACTTTGAGGTAGAAAGGACAGTGAAAGACCTTGCCCTACAGATGGAAACATCTCCATTTGCACATAATATAAAGTCTGTGGGTACATAACACATTCCTTCCTTCCGGTTAAAGTGTCCCTTGGAGATTTATGGCAACGTGTGCGAACTGTAGATTTTCCACATGCTCATCAATGCCTCCACATAGACTCTGTGGTCACTGAAGTCTACAAGATGAAGGTGTGTTGACTTCACTGTCACCCTCCAAATTGTAGAAAAACGATTGACTTGCTTCACAGGCACAGGATCAGAGTTCATTACTTATCAAATGGAAGGTTTTTTGTGAGGTAGTGAGGTCCAAAAGGTGTGGGCTTTTCTGGAAGGTGGCACATGTTTCCTTGCAGTATAAAGGGCATGATTTCATTCTCCAGCACTGTAATACCTGCTTCCTGGCCCAGAAACTGACCATCTTTGATCCTGTCTAGTAGGGAAGGACTGACAGTTCTTAGAAGAACTAAGGAGGATGGCATTGTGCACATACTCACCCAGGGAGAATCCAGAACCTCAAATAGGCACTTTTGGACATTAACCCAGGAAACACTTGGACTGCAAGATCATTACCTAATAGTGAGTTAGTACAGCTTCCTTGCACAGACCTTGTGAACTGACTGGCAAGAGGTCTAACTATTAAATCAGGCCAGCCAGTCATTTCATAGCAAACTGATTAGGAAAGCAATTCAGGAAGACCCTGGGCATCTTGACTTAAGAATCCACATTCTTCTCAGCTCTGGCTTTCCTGTGCAATTTTTTAAAACTGATAGTTGAAATCAGCAGGGGAGACCAGCTCCCTTTCCACAGGTTTCATGAGCTCAGAACCTCAAAATATAAGAATAGTAAAAGGAGTTTCAGGTAGAGAAGAGAAAGAGAGGAGAAGAAGGAAGAGAAAGGAAAGAGGGAGGGAAGCAATAATTTATTGATCAATTTCTATAAGATGCCAGGTGTTTGTTTTTCTTCTATTATTACTAGTATTCAAAACAGTCTTGCAAGACCGTTATTAGTAAAAGCCAAGTCATGCCTTTGAAATAATACAGTGTGAAATCCACCAGGTCGGAGCAAAATTTTGATGGCAGGAATCAATGATCATCTTGTAAGCAAGCAAATACCCATTTTCCCCTGTTCTTAATTGTGCCTTTTAGTTGGTGATCTGGGGTCTATGTGGGTAATGATTCTTAAGACTCATTATTTATGGAGCCATCTCCTCCTAAAACTGTTCTCAAACCCATGATGGAACTTCCTCCCTGCTTGTGCTTGCCTAGTTCTGACCCTTTACAATCCCTGCCTCCATCTAGATCCCCTGTCACGCCGGACATGTCATTAGTGCTGATTATCTATATTATCTAGAATTTTCTTCTGAGTGACAGAAAGCACTTTAAATGGCTTCGTGTTTGAACAGCTGGATTAAATGGCACTCTAAGGGTCTGAAAGAAATAATATATCTCCCCAAACTGCCTACCTTCCTCAGGGGAATAGCTTAATCACCTTGTAGAATTAACCTATTATCTAATCAATCCTTACCAAAACCCTACATTAGGTTTAAAATTCAGTTAAATAGACACAATAGCTCAAATAACAAAAAGGTTAAAAGAGCTCAGGTATATCAGTCCCTTTTTCTAAAAAAACAACTACTAAGCATCAGTGAAGCACTTTTAACTCTTTACATATTCCTTGATTCTACCTTCCTTTCCAGATAAACTCTTGTATTTTTCTTCAAACGCTCTTGAACAAACTCTCCCCATTCCTCTTACATTTCCTGTCTGTCCTTTACAATCTATGTCTACATATGTGCTTTGCTTCCTATTGTATTCTATAAACATATTATGTTAAAAACTGTTTAACGTGAGATGTAGTGGCATAAGGGTATTAAGAGCATGGAAAAATGAAAAGTGCAGTAAAATTAAATCAAGACTAAACAAGAAAGAGGATGTCAAATAAAAGTCTGGGGCCTTAACAGGAAAATAAAAGTACATTTATTTCTACACTACTAAAAGCTGCTAATTGAGAGCTACGGTATTTCCTTGGTCCCTTTCAGTATGCCCATCATGCCAAGTGGATATATAAAATGTATGATTTTTATAATCATGTTTTTTTTTACAAATGGGAAAGATTATCTTAAGGTAATCTAGCATTCTTCTGTTCAAATTGCTGTCCTATTATTACGGGTTTTTTTCATGTTGCATCCCATGAAGGCAGTTATCCAATCTGCCATGGTTCTTGCTTTCCTTTCCCTGCATTCTGTTTCCATGCATCTTGAAATTTAAGCATCAAGCAGTCACAGTTTTGTTTTGGTTTTTGGGCCTGCCTCAATTTTTAAAAATTTTAGACTCATTATATGTTTACTTACCAAGAAAGTTGTTTGATTAGGTCAAAGAAGAAAATGATTTTTAAATAATTTATTGATGGCTAGATTGGAGAAAAAATGTACAAGCCACATAGATAGTTGGTGTATGGTTTAAATATATTAAGAGATAACAGTTAAAATAGCTTTTAACACAGATGCTATGAAATCATGGAAACAGAGGTACTTCACGTGACATATGCTTTCCCCATAATCCATGGGAAAAGAAATAAAAGCCATAGACTATTTAGATTGACCAAGCTTTCAGATAGTATCTATGTAGGTTATTCAAAAGAATGATATAGACTGGATTAATCCAGTGTAAAATAATATTATTGAATTTTTCATCAAAATAGACTGATATCTACATTAGCAAAAAAAATGAAGAAATAATCTTGACAAGGTATGTGCAAAATTCATATGAAGAAAAATTTAGAGGATGAAAGAAGACAAAATGGAAAACTTCTTATGTTTTTTAAGGGTTAAATTAAGTGCAATTCCAATTAAAATACCATTGGGATTCATTTGGAAAAGGATAAGTTGATTCTACATGCCAAATAGAAAAATTAAAAACAAAAAAGAAAAGGACATTCTGAAAACCTCTGAGAAATAATAGCAATGAGAGGGAACTAACTTTTATAGACATTAAAATGTATTCTGAAGGTATAGAAATTAAAAAGCTTATTAGTGACACAAGTAAATACAGGAATTTGGTATATTTTGAAGATGTCATTTTAAATTAGTAGGTGAAATGGATTACAAAGAGATTTCTACCAGGAAAAAAAAAAAAGTTGAATTCTTACCTAACACTTTGCATCAAAATAAAATCAGATAGACAAAATATTTAAATATTTAAAAAAAACAATTAAAGGTACTAGAAGAAAACATAGGTTTTTTTTTTTATTATTATTGTCAGAATGAGAAAGACCTATCAAAGACTGACACAAATCCTCAAAGTCACACAGACTAAAAGTAGCAGTTGAATTTACCTGCATAAAACTGAGAATCTTTTGTTTGGCAAATAATACCAAAAACAAAGTCGAAAGACAAATGGAATCCTGAGGAAAAAAATGTTAGCATCAAATATTACAGACAAAGGGCTAATTCTTTTGGGAAAAAAAAAACCCAAAACTACATTTTAAAAAAGACTAAGAACCCAGTAGAAAAATGGGGAAAGAATGCATACAGGCTTTTTCCTGTTAAAGGATAGAAAATTCATTTTATAATTATCATCACTTAAAGCTAGAGAAATGCCCATTTTGTAGTTCCTATCAGGTGGGCACCCACCTCTGCACCCACGCATTCTATTCCCCACTTCTCTACCCCTCGCCCGAGAGTATCCACATTTTTGTTGTTGTTTATGTACTGTGCTATGTTTCTTTATCTGAACATAAACAAATACAAATATGTATTCTTATTGTATCTCTTTTCTTTTACAAATGTTAGAATTCTCTATTCATCCTTCTGTATCTTGCTATTTTCACCCAACAGTATATCTTGCTGATCTTTCTTAGATTTAGAGAGAGCTTACTTACAGTTTTGTAGTGTTAAGTGTGTGGTTGTACCAGTTTATTAACCAGTTCCTTATAAATGGACACTTCTGTTTCTGATATTTTACGCTTATAAACTATGCCACAGCAAATACTCTTGTACACACATCATTTAGCACATGTAGATTTGTAGGATAAATTTACAAAAGTGGGATTGCTGGAGTAAAGGCAAATACAGTTGTCCCTTAAACAACACGGATTTGAACTGAGCTGGTCCACTTGTACTCGGATTTTTTACTACGGTAATACAGGATCCGTGATTGGTCGAATTCTTCCATGTGGAACTGGGGACATGCGGGGCCGACTGTAGAGTCATACCTGGATTTTTGTCTTTACTGGTCTGGGGCCAGGGGTTGGCGTTCCTAACCCCTGCGTTGTTCAAGGATCAACCATACATTTACTGCCATTACACACATTTGCAGCATTAAAAGCTTGAGTAAATGAAAGGGTAAATGCAACAGTGAGTTTGGTTGATATTGCCAGATTTCCTTTATAAAAGTTGTACAGGGCTTCCCTGGTGGCGCAGTGGTTAAGAGTCTGCCTGCCAATTCAGGAGACACGGGTTTGAGCCCTGATCTGGGAGGATCCCACGTGCCGCGGAGCAGCTGAGCCTGTGCGCCACAGCTGCTGAGCTTGCACTCTGGAGCCCGTGAGCCACAACTACTGAGGCCCGCGCACCTAGAGTCTGTGATCTGCAACAAGAGAAGCCACCATAATAAGAAGCCCGCGCACCGCAGCAAAGAGAGGCCCCCGCTCGCCGCAACTAGATGGGGCCTACGCGCAGCAATGAAGACCCAACACAGCCAAAAATATAAATAAATAAATAAGTAAATAAATTTATTAAAAAAAAAAAAAACCAGGAAGTTGTACAAAAGTTTAAACCCCCATCGATGTATGAGGTGCCATTTTCCCCGCAGCCTCACCAGCAGCATCTGGTGTCAAACTTTTATGTTTTTCCAATCTGATAGGTGATAAATCTTATTTCCATGCATTTGTCTTTTCATAAGGAAGCTGAACATATAAACGTACACAATAGGAAACAGCCTTGATTCCTTTAGCCAATGGCCATGCTGCGTATGTGCATTATGAAACAGCACAGTTGAGCAGTTTTCATGCTGTCATAGCATACTTGCCTTGGGCAAAAAACTTACCTCATGAAAAATACACTATTCTCTCTCAGCATCCAGAGGGAAAAAAACAACCAAAGAAGCTTGATGATTAATTTGCATGTTAAAAACAATTTTTCCTTGAAAAATGGTGGAGGTGAAAATAGTTTGGAGATAGAAACATAACTTGCCAGAGCCTTTCTAAAAGAGCTATTGTGGGGGGTTATGCAAGAGACTTTGAAGCTATTGTCTACAAGGTAATAAAAATGGTCTGAAAACAATAGGAAGAGATCTAAGAGTGGATGCATCAATAGTTTTGTAAGCATCCCTTTTTTTCCTTTTACTATGTTATTTAATTAAGATATGATTGACATAGGACATTGTGTAAGTTTAAGGTGTACAAGTGTTGATTTGATACAACTGTATATTGCAACATGATTACCACATAGTGTTGCCTAACATCTCTATCACCTCCCATAATTATTATTTCTTTTTTGAGGGGAGAACAATTAGGATCTAGTCTCTTACCAACTTTGGAGTTTATAATACAGCAGGGGTCCCCAACCTTTTTTGGCACCAGGGACCGGTTTCATGGAAGACAATTTTTTCACGGACTAGGGTCGGGGGATGGTTTTGGGATAATTCAAGCACAGTACATCTATTGTGCGTTTTATTTCTATTATTATTACATTGTAATATATAATGAAATAATTATACAACTCACCATATTGCTGGCAGGATGCGGAGCTCAGGTGGTAATGCAAGCAATGGGGAGCGGCTGTAAATACAGATGAAGCTTCTTTTGTTTGCCCACCGATCACCTCCTTCTGTGCAGCCCAGTTCCTAACAGGCCACGGACTGGTACTGGGCTGTGGCCCGGGCATTGGGGACCCCTGTAATACAGTATTGTTGACTATAATCACTATGCTGTGCATTAGATCCCCAGGACTTATTTATCTACTGGTTGCAAGTTTGTACCATTAAACAACATCTCCCCAATTTCCCTACCTGCCAGACCCTGTAACCACCACTCTACTCTCTGATTCTACAGTTCAGCATTTTTAGATGTCATTTATAAACATACAGTATTTGTCTCTCTCTGTCTGACTTATCTTACTTAGCATAATACCCTTCAAAGTCCATCCATATTGTCACAAATGGCAGGATTTCCTTTTTTCTCACAACTAAAGAGCATTCTCAATGAAATATCAGCTTCCATGCAGCAGCATCTCATGAACTAGGAATTTTTGAAATCTGTTTTATAGTAGATGTTGTCCACACTGTTCATCCTGAGCAAAGTGGGGGCCATATAAATCAACTGTCAACATTCTTTTGTGCTATAACAACTAAGAATTTTCACATCAATCGGGAAAATTCTAAATACTAAGATAAAGCTTCTAGGCAAATCTGAGTTGGAGACAGAATTACAAAACCTTCTCCCACTCAGTTCATGTTCATCACCTATGTCAGAAAGTTCCAAGCATTGTTCAAAATGAAAATCTCTGCCCTCTCAATCATGCCCTTTATCTACATTTTAAGTGTGACCAGTAATAACTTCAAAAATTTTGTATTTTCTCATTTTATGTTAATCATGCATCCTCAAACAACTTTAATGTTACGTAAGAAGAGTTTGGAATTCTGTGGAGTAGCTGTACTTGGATAATTTCAAATAACCTTTGTAACTATATTTTATATTCATATAGTATTATTCTCAAGCAAATATTCCACTTGAGCGATGCTACATTCTTCAAAAGAGAATACATTTTTGATGTAACGACTAAATCAGGAGAGGAATTCATCTTTTGCACTATTCAGATAGACTTCCGTAAATGAAAAAGATCAAGATTGAGAGTGATAAGAAGTCAGGATTTTTGAAGGATTTTTTCCGAATTGTTACATGTACCTTTTAGAGTTCTATCCATCTTTGCAAGTGTGTATGCAAGTGTGATTGTATATATGCTTGCATTTATATCTGCCTCTTTTAAAAAAGGACTTTGAGGGACATTATTACATGACAAATGTATAATAAGATTGTTAAATTAGTAATAAATAAAATAGGAGGTAGAGAGTATGCGAACATCATGGTGATCTTAGTCATGTGTAATTGACTATTAAAAATTAATCTTTGACCTTGTTGAAAGCAAAGGCAAAAAAGAAAATAAAATAACACCATGTTTTTTCTTTTAATACCTTTTATAATAAGGCATAGCGTACATACAATGAATGGCACTGATCTTAAGTGTTACAATTCCAGGAGATTTGACAAATGCACATATTGGTGCAACCCAAAATCCCTGTCAAGATGTAGAACATTACCATCACCTCAAAAAATATTTCCCTGCTCCTTTCCAGTCAGTTCCTCACTGGTGCTCTGATTTCCTTCAACATGGATTTGCTTGTTCTAGAACTTCATATAAGTAGGATCACACAAAATGTACTCCTTTGTGTAGACTTCTTTTGGCTTCTTTCAGTGTAATGTTTTGGAGATTAGCCCACGGTGTTGTGTTTATCGGTAGTTTGTTCCTTTATATTGCTGAGTAGCTTTCCACTGTATGAATATTCCCTATTTTTAAGATCATTAGTTTTTTGATATCTGATTGGAAGCTCTACTAGTCCTTAACGAGAATTGTATAATGATCCTTATACTAACAGATATTTGGTATATGAACCATCAAGAAATATTATAAGCAATATCTTTAGTGATAACAAATGCAGAAACAATCTTCAATTGACTTTTTCTTATGTCAACCCTTAATAGCTATCTACTCTATAACCCTGTGTTGATCAGCACACATCCAGTTATCTGACCCTTCAGTCAAGTTTTAGAAGAATATAGGAGAGTTTAGATCAACATAAACCCAAAGGATCTGCTAATGACTGCATTTTGACCTTCAAGGTACATGTGGGGCCCAGCAGGCAGAGCTGGGGTTTGAACCTAGGTTATAGGTAGAGATACAATCAATTTGACTAAATTCAATATAATAACCTAGTTACATTTGACTGATTAGTCTTATTGATCTTCATGCCACCAGCTTTGCTGCATTTTCATACAGCTTCAATTGTGTTGTTTTTAAAGTTTACTGCAAGGAACCCAGCAAATCTTGGGTTATGGATGGAACCCCACACACCTAACTGCCAGTTACAGCTGCTTCCAATCACTAATGGGGACTACAGAGCTCTTTTAATGAGAATTATTTGCCATCTAAGCTTCTTCTATAACATTAGATCTATCTTTCTATTTAGTATATTATATACAATAGGTAATGTATCATTTAGCCCTTAATATTAAATGTCTGATGCAACCTCCAGTGAGACCGAAATGCTGTAAGTCATGACATTTCTCTCTTTTCCACTAGTACCCAAATAGAACATTAGAAATCAAGGGGGAAAATGTGAAAGAATTATAGACAGCAAAGATGCGTCTCTCACTTTGTTTCAGGAAATTCAATTGAAGTTAATGTTGACGTGTGTTTCTAGTATGATTTTTGGTGTTTAGTTTTTACTTGAAGATGAATGCTTTTAATTTCATTTAATATTTATATAATTATTTTTAATGATTGTTGACCTTAATTTATGGTATGAATTTAATTATAGATAATGTGCCCTCTCTGACTTTGATAATATTTACATCTATTTTCTTTTAATGAATTTTTATTAATATTCTAATGCTTATTGCTTCATCAATATGTACATATAAATATATGATTCTCTTTCATATCTAAAGCTGAAAGCATCGTCTCATGTCCATAACGGTGATTTGTTTTTTTTGTATGATACCATTCTTACCGAGAATGATTAAAAAGATATGAAGCATTTCTCTATGACCTGCGGTTATCATCTTTATCCACCCCATATCCTTAAGTCATGAGAAGTCCCATATCAGTTCCCTTATAGTAGCCTTCTTTCTTCCTTTTCTACATCTCTGCCAATTTTTCTAACAGCTGAATCAAGACTTTTGAAAATCAGTATAATACTCTTTATCATTGATAGAATTAAACACTTACATAAAGTCATTTGCACTCTTTAGCATCTAATACTGTGATGTTAAATACTTGCTTGGTTAACTATAAGTGAATTGTACAGAAGGCATGCCCCACCCACACTGGCATTTTGATACCAAGAGAAAGAGATGGTAATAATTAAACCATTATTTGGAACATTTAAATCAAATTGTCACTCTTTTCCTATGACTTGCAAGCTTACTGAAAAGAGTTATCTATGAACATATACCCAAGCATCATTCAACATTCATTAATTGAAAAATATTTATGGTCACCCACCGTCTATTAGGTATGTCATGGTGTGGTAGTAAGATCTCAATCAAACAGTCCTGGGTCTGCTCTGTCTCTTACTACCTGTATGGCTTTTGGAAACTTTTTACTCATTGTAAGCCTCAGTTTCCTCTTCTGTAAAGTTGTAATATTTTATTTGTTCATTTGTTTGTTTGTCTGTTTGTTTAGATAACATGTTCCAGTACTTGATGAGATTTAGGTGTCAACAAAAATATAAAGGCTCTATTAGTACGTAATTGTATAACCTTGAACAAATGGCATCACCTCTTTAGGATTCTCTTTCCTCTTCTGCAAAATGAGGAGTGGGGATAGAGTAAATGATTTCTAGATGGTTCTCAAATGTCTGCATCGCCTGGAAGCTTTGTACAAACAACAACACCTTACTAAAATATATAAAAGTTAGTGAATTATGACTTCTAAAGATAACTGAGTATCTGTTTACATAATATTACTATTTATATTGCATGTATTTTACTATATATGTATATATAATGTATGTTTGTGTGTGGATAAATATGTTTTCTATTTTTCCCTAGGGATATGACTTTAAGTTTTTTTAAAAATTTGAACCTACCTCAAACTTACAGAAAAGTTCCAGCTATACTATACAGTATATAGGATTTTTCTTTTCATCTGAACCATTTTAGAGTAAGTTCCCAACATGAGTTCCCAGCTTTAATACATTTTTTTAAAAAGTTTGGATGGAAAAGATATGGTGTGATATAAATGACGGTGAATAAAGGCGTATAGGAAGTTTGTGGTGGATGATGGTGCTGATAGAAGCATTGTGGGTATAGAAGGCAAATCCATATCCAGACAAAGTATCTATTCTAGTGAGGACAAAACACTGCCTCTTCCATGAAGGAAAGGGATCCACTATAATCAACCTGCCTTGGCTGGTCCCCTCAAGTACAGTACCCTATGCCTCATTACTGGTCTGTGTTGTTGGGAGATTACCCTTAGGAAGTATGGAGTATCCAGATCTGCTTTGGTGAGAGAAAATCTGTTTTGTTGAGCCCATGCATAATTTCCAACGCTGCCCTCATAGTTACTGTGTTATTGCACCCTTTTAGCAAGCCCTGGGTGACTCAATAAAGAGGCTGACTGACATTTTCAGAACAAGGTCATCTTGTCTACCTGATTATTAAGACCTGTCAGTGCCCTTACTTTTAATTTAACCTCATTTTTATTTTGATGAAGTGCAGTTTTCTTCATGCTTTTTGTGTCATATTTAAGAAATCTTTCCCAACTCTAATATCACTAAGATTTCCTCTTAGGTTTTCTTCTAAAATTTTTACATTTAGGTCTATGTTCCATTTTGAGTTAATTTTTAAATGGTGTGAGGCAAGGGGTCAAGATTCTCTTTTGTAATTTTTCATATAGTTACATGCATTTGACTTTTAACATAAAACAGCAGCTTAAAAGTGTCTTGGGTGGGAATTAAGGTATAGATTTGGCTCATGTTTTTGGATGATATAGAGAAGCTGGATATCCAGAACCAGGCGTCACCGTATAATGACTGATTCATGCTGATGTCCAGTTTCTATAGAGCAGGCCTCCAGATCATGAAGATAAGGTCCCAAGGAAATTCCAGCTCTCACACAGGCAATTTCAGCCACAGGTCAAGGGCTTGCTGCTCGCTTCCCACTCACCTCCTTTAGATTGCTCATCCCTCTGAGGAGGCCACATGTCCCAATAAAAATTCACTAATATCAAAGCCTACACTCCTCTTCACCAAAATGATACAAAGACAGAAGCTGTGAGCCAGAGAAGGAGAAGGAAAGGGAGAGGTGAGCACATTGCTGTTCTCTCACAGGTACCTGGGCTTCCTGTTTACTCTCCTCATTTTTAATGCCTGCCTCTGAAAGCTGTAGAAATATGCTAATTCTAGAAGGTTATGTCAAATATTCTATGTCACTTTTCAGTTTTCTTGTTTCAGTGTTTATTAATATTTCTACGTGGTTGTAACTAATTACAGAAAATACAGCGTTCAAAAAAACTCCACCTATAAATCCAGTATATCTGTGGGGGTAACAACATTATTAAAGTAGGTTTCACTTAAAAGTTATTTCCAGAGGAGTTACATTACACTGAATTTCCATGGATCATTTAAAACATGATTTCATCTCCATTCACATATACATAATTTTTCAAGAATGTAGATTACACTCACGTGCTGTATGGGTTCGTGCACACACATAGACCCCATACTCATACACACATCTCAGTTTTGAAATTTCTAAGAAGGGAAAAAATATACGCCAGACAAGTGGATTTATTTCATTTCACTACTGGTATTGCTTTTACAGGACAGAGTAAGATATTAATTTTTTGAAGGCATATTAAACAGAACAGAGACCGAAGCAGTTGAAATAGATACATTCAAAGTTACACATTTCGCAATCCACTCACTTATTTCACTACCAGAATAATCTGGTATTTGCTCTGGGAGCACACTTTTGACTACTGACCCCAGACATAAACTTACTTATGCATTCTAAAAACTATTATTACAAAACATACAAATATTCTCAGTAAATATTCATACTGCATGATATGAAATATTTTCCATTTTTATTGAGCTTTTCACATTTTTGCTTCATTGGTAGCCTTTGTGGCAGAATTCTGTGCAAGCAGCAAGGTCCCTGGAATTGATCACTCTACTGGGATGTTCCTGAGTGGATTGATAAGATGGGATGTTGAGTAGAAAATTCCGCATTTGAGTTACATTATTGTTCCAGGGAACAAATAGATTTCAGAGGGTGTTTTGAGTCAATAGGGAGACTTTTGAGGAAAACCTACATTGCCTGCACATAGAATTTCTTAGTTTTCTCAAAGTGTGAGAATGAGTGACACATAACCTCTCCTGCTGTTAAAATAAATTTGGAAGTTGCTCTCTCTGCTATTCACAGCAATTATGGTCACCCAAAAGGAAGAGGACAGAAAGCAAATGAATAAAAATAAAAATTCCCTAATGTGGAAAGATACAGACCATGATCAAACAGAGAATAACATTTGTTTTATTTCCAGTCATTTGGAATAATCAAACATTTCTCACTTCTGGCTCTACCACTCGGGAGATCATCCAGAACTCTCTGAAATGAAATCCACTGTCATACTTTCCACTGCGACAGAGTGTCCATATAAGCACATTGTTTTGCATTTAAATATATATTGCTTTTAAATTTTAAATGGTGTTATGAGTGAGAACCCTTGGCAGCAAAGAAATTAGATTGGGAAGTCAAGTGAGAAAACAAGAGCAGGCAAATACATTAAAATGGGGCTTTTCATTTGTTGTGTCTCAAATACCCACCGGGAATCCAGAATGAATTCACAGATGCCTGATACCCAGTTTGATGTTTTCTTGAATGTTAACATCTTCCAAGATGGCAAGCTAGCAATGCTTTTAAAACATACTATTTAGGGACAAAAGAAAACAAATATGGATTCATCAGAAGAAAAACTGTAAATCTCTCCATCTATATAGCAGAATTAGACTGAAAGAAGGAAAATGAAGAAAACGCAGAGCATAATTTCTCTATCATACCAAGTTCTTTCCCATAAAATTAAGAAATAGAGAACTCCTTGTCCCTATAAAAGTAAAAGATCAATTTATCCTGTCATTATAGAGATATGTATAAAGGTATAATCTATATATGTATGCATATCCCACTATATGTAAAGTTAAATGCTGTACTAGATAACATACATACTTTGGAAAGTGGAAAAAACAAAGGCTGTGTATTCTTTTGCTTTACATATGTGCATGTGTGTCCATGCATTGTCCTTGGAAAACAATATCCAGACTAAAAAAGATCAAAGAAAAGTAAGCAAAGTAATAGACAGACTTAAGAATATAACAGATAGGGAAAATGTGAGGGAAGTGAATATATTCTGAGAAAGAAATGGTACTGAGAGAGACAGGAAATGAAAACATTACACAAATACTTATATACTGAGCACAAACACAGGGTCAAGTCAGGCCCTCAAAGACTCATAACTCCCACTGAAGTCAAAAGTCTGCACTGGGAGTCATGGACTCGCATTTAAAGACAAAACTCAGCCTTAAACAGTTTAAAGGTGAGAAACAAGTATTTATTTTGGACAGAAACGGCCAAACAACTGAATTTAAGAGGAGGAAAACTCATTTTTGAAGTAAAGAGAACCTTTTTCACCATGAGGAAAAACAAACTCTGAAACAGCTTGTCTGATGAGGTAATCACAGTAAACAGTAGGCAGGCTTAATTTAAGATTAATTAGGTCGGTAGAAATTCTATGTTGATTTAGTCAGGGACTAAATGCAAACACCTAAGGATCCTTTTCCAGCAAACTACCTCCAGTGTGATAATATTAACCAATATTCTATTATAATAATCTTGAAACATCTCTCACTCTGCTCACTCTGGATACACTTCTTTTTGTTTTTGCACTTAGGGTATATTTACATGATCATGGACTTGAAAAAGCATAGAAATAAAATAAATTTAAAATATATTTCTTTGTTGAATGGATCTCGGGACACTAATGCATAAGTTGGTTCCTTCAACACAAGAATTCAATCTAATGTGAGAACATACTTTGACTTAAAGAAAAAACTTCCCTTCTGAAAACAAGACTTGTACTAAGCAGATTGACGGTCTGTCTGTGTTACTGTTATTGGCTCCAGACCCGGGGGAAGGGGGAAGAATTTCAGATCAACCTAAGTTCTAAAAGCTAGTTTCCGTTTGAGTACCTGGAAAGTAGTCAACAATCATCTCCATTTTACATTTCCTGTAGTTTATGAGATAGGAAAATTCCCTGAAGGTCTTAGTAGACCTGCTGACTAAAGATCCAAAGAAGGTTTTCCCCCACTGATCAGAGGCAAAACATATCATTGAATTCATTGACATTTTCATCTTATGCATTTAGCATGCAATATTCTCTCCAAATAGATAGAATCTATCGCTTTTACACTGTGTAATGGTAGGCAGCATATATATATTTTTCTAACGCAAGGGAATGTAAAAAATAACTGTGCCAAGAATGAATTATTTGAATTTAACACACAAGCTGCAGCTGGTCACTAAAACCCATTTGTGGCTTGTCAAAGAAATGTGTGGAATCACAGAATCATTTTCCCTGTTGTAGCTGCCTATTCGTGTGTGCAGAAATTGAACATTTCTGATTGGATTTATGAAAGAGAAAGACTTCTTGAAGAAACTCCTCTTAGCACTCAAGTACCAAAATAACAAATTTGAAAACCATAATACTTGTATTTGTGCATTACTTCTTCATACTTCAAACTGCTTCTGCAAGTTTTGAACTGCCTCTACAGCAATATTAGCTTTATTTTAAAAATGAGGAAATTGGTGTGTAGCAAACAATTTCCTCAAGATTGGTTAGTCAGTTGGATATGGACCTAGGAAAATTAAGACACCAGCTTCTTCTGTTTCTCCTGAAACACAATAAGCACAAAGTTTACAGACTCAGAATTTCTGTTTCAAGACTCACATACTACATACCTGCCAGCCAGTCTGCCACTAACCCAGCAGAAACCTAATAGCCACGCATTTCATCTATAATCACCTAGCCAGTCTTCAAGCCCAATGAAGCCCCTTATCTACTTTCCTCCATGGCCACACTTAACTTCCGCTTTTATCTTGGCGCTGCTGAAACTCATGATATCATACACATTGGCTTCACTAGGAATTCACATTGTCTGACACTGGCTGCTACTCAAAAATATTTTATTTATCTCTTATAAAACATATTTTATTTATCTTTTATTTATCTCTTATTACCTCTCATTAACTGCAGAACAGCTGGGTCAGCATTATCATGGGTTAGACCCACGTGATTCTGATATGTAACCAGACTGAGTACAGGAGTCTCACTCAGTTCCCCTTGATAGCCGTTCCAAACCTGATCTACTCTCTCCACATTCCCAGTCCCACTCAGTGCTTCCCACAACATCCAGTACTGTGTTTTACCCATATAGAAATTCAAGTATTTATCACATGGGTAAACAGAAGGATAAATGGATGAACTGATAGTAGGAATTTGGTAAATTTTATCAGTAAATGCATGTTCAGCTATCGATTACTCTTACAAGCAGCCACAAATTAGCAGCTCACAGGTATATTTTGTTCGACTCTCGAAATGTTGGCCCAAAGGGTATTTCTTAAATATTTGAATTAATTGGCAACATTTCAACATTGGGAGATTTCATGTAAAATTTGCAATTCCAGCTTTTCTTGGGAAAAAGAATGAAGATTTGGTAATGTTGAATTCACATACCAATATGACTACCATTAGCTGAAGCAGCGTAGGTGGCTCTGTTTAGCCAGGACATGCCCTTTGTTTCTCCATAGTCCTTTCTTTTGCCTATTGCCTCTTTAATACCAAGGCTGAGTGCCATTCATTATTGATCAAAAAGCCTGTGGTTCTGTTTTTCTTTTAAAGTAACAACTTCACTGTTTAATTACCTGCATGGTTTGTAATAGGATTTAATTTTGATCTGATTGATATATTTTTGGAATAAAATGTTCAGAGAGAAGATGTATTCTAGTCTTACCTTGATCCCAACCAACTCTGTAATCTTAGCGAAGTGTTCTGACTTTTCTTGTCCAACTTAATCATCTTTAAAAGGAAGAGGCTAGACTCTATCAATGATATTCGAACCTTAGTCTCAATCTCTTTGGTACCATAAAACTGATAACAGGCATCCAGAGACTATTGGGATTATCCTCAAAACCTAGTGAAAATTCCATATTTCTAGGATGGCTGTTTATAGCAACTTAGAATTGTACTGATTAAATATGGCTATTAACAATAAAAATGGGGACAAAATAAATTGCTTTTTAACAAATGCAGTTTTCCAGGTTATTTTTCAAAACATGGAGCCCACAGCAGCCTTTGGTACAGAAATGTTTGGGAACCACCTTTAACATTTATTCTTTTTTTTTATATATATAATTTTTATTGGAGTATAGTTGATTTACAATGTTGTGTTAGTTTCAGGTGTACAGCAAAGTGAATCAGTTATACATATACATATATCCACTCTTTTTCAGATTCTTTTCCCATATAGGTCATTATTACAGTTGTAGAAAACAAACTTATGGTTACCAGGTGATAAGAGTTGGGGGAGGGATAAATTGGGAGATTGGGATTGACATATACACACTAATATATATAAAATAGATAACATTTATTCTTAATGGAATAAATTCTGTGTAATAAATTCCATGTACCCTCTTCAGTCTCATGCCTATATGGGCAAATTGAAATAGTATTTAATTTTTCTCCTTCGCTGTTAGTCTTTCTAACCTTTTTGTTCTTAATTTTCTCTCTAATTGTTATTTCTTAAGCAATTATCACTTTCTCATGTACAAAGCATGAGAAATCAAATGAAATCTTTCATCCGGAGGCCTTTGAACATGGCCAAGCTTAGTAAATGGAAGGTAGAACTATTACTATTATTAATAACCATCTCAACAAGGAGGGAGGGGATAGGTATGGCAGATCTTTTTACTTTGAATCGTCATCTAGTGCTTATGTCACTGTAGCTTTGATGTTCCAAGAAAAACTCTTAAGAGTATCTGTAAGATACTTTCCAGTCTCCACAAAGAGAACCTAACAGAGTTGGCTGATGTGCACACACCAATCTGGAAGGTGGGGCAGGGGACAGTGGCTTTAGTGTGACTGAAGTATCTCCAAATTGAAGTCAAACTGAATTTGACACACTGTCTTGGAAAAAGGGGAGGATGTGGTTTTCCACTCTCTTTCCACCATCCCTCTCTCCTGTCTGGTATTGTGAGAGGGAGGAGAAAGGGATGTCATTGTTCAGAGTGAGAACAAATGAGATTCTGCATCATACAGGTCAGTATCTGCCGTTTTCTCCAGTTTTCAGAGCCATTCTCTGCATAACATCTGATGACTACACAGCCTTCTAATAGTTCTCCTTCCTGATACTGGCTGGTTTTCTTGCCAGAGAGTCTGTTGGATTTATTTCAGATTGATGTCATCTACAAATTAAGTAAACATTCCCTGAATCTGAACCTTGAAGCAAGAGCAGACATGACACTTGCTAGAACTTTCCGAGTAGCCAAGTGAAAATTGAAACACCCAGGATGAAACTTGCTGCGGAAGTGGGTGAGGGAGCCTCTCCAAGAGGCCCCATGGTGGGGCAGGCAAGCCCAGGGAGCATGTCAAGTGCAAAAATTATTTCCCTGATTGTTACCACTGGCAACACTGAAAGCACAAATAAGTCTCTGGCTCATCAGTCAATTCCATTTAAGACACTGAACAAATCTTCCTATGGATTGTTAAGGATCTGGCTGATTTTTCACAAAAGCTAAAATGGGATATGAAGTAAGTAAAATTACAGATTTTTAAGCCAGTCCACAGATTCCTGTAGAGAAAGAGGCCCAAAGCAAACTTCATATGAGATGTGACTAAAGCTTGATTCTTCATGCAGTTCACTCCAGAAGACAGAAATATCTTTGGAGAATCTCACAAAATTTGTTTTTAAGCACGTTTTCATTCACTGTGTTGTAAATGTGAATCCCCCTCATCTGGAAATGCTGATTGCTGGATCTAACTCTGCTAATATTTGTGTGTGTAATCTTCTGGGGGGCATATTATAGTTTGTCCATTAGCTTTTACCTTATTACTCATTAGAAGCAGTTACCTGGTGTGCTGTGCTGAAATGGATTCTGAAGCTGTAACGAAGACCATATGAATGATTGTAGCACTCTATTAGCAATGCCTGTCGTGGGTGAGAGTGTGTAAGTGATGGAAATAATGGCAAATATAGTCCATCTTTTGAGCAAATGATCTAAATTTCTTTGAATTCAAAATTTTGAGGTTTAATTTTTAACTTACTGTATTCCATATGTACAGTATAGGATGCTATTTAGAAATGCCTGTTTGAAAAATGGATGTTAAATATATTGCTTGCCAAAAGCAAATGCTCCAGAAAGGCAAAAAGAACAAGAAGCAGGGTATGAAAACGGCTGCATTGGGAAACCTTTCTCACACACATCTCTCTTATGATGTCCTCATTTTTCTCACCCTGAAAAACCAAGAGATGAGCAAAACATTTCCACCTCAAGAAAAGAAAATACAGTTACCGTCAAGATTTTCAATCAATAGTGCATCATTGCTAACTGAGCACATACTCTCATGGAAAGGAAATTAGCAGAAAATGTTATTCTGACAATTTATTTATAAACACACAAAGCCTAGAACAGAAAAATCTGGAACGATAATGATAAAAATAGCTAATATTTTTAACCACTTTATAAAATGTTGAACACTTTACACAATGATAATGACAATAACTAGTTCACATTTATTGAGCATTTACCACATGCCAGGCTCAGTGCTAAAAGCATTTCATGTATAACTCATGTATAACATTTCATGTACAACTTTCAATTAGTTTTAATTTAATAACCTTAATGAACAAATGCATTATCTCATTTAATTATTATGACAATCTAAGAAATAGGCATTATTTTTAAAAATTAATTAATTTATTTATTTTTGGCTGCGTTGGGTCTTCGTTGCTGCGCGCGGGCTTTCTCTAGTTGCGGTGAGCGGGGGCTCCTCTTCGTTGCAGTGCGTGGGTTTCTCGTTGCGGTGACTTCTCTTTGTTGTAGAGCACGGGCTCTACGCGTGCAGGCTTCAGTAATTGTGGCATGTGGGCTCAGTAGTTGTGGCTCGTGCGCTCTAGAGCGCAGGCTCAGTAGTTGTGGCGCACGGGCTTAGTTGCTCCGCGGCATGTGGGATCTCCCCAGACCAGGGCTTGAACCCTTGTCCCCTGCATTGGCAGGCGGATTCTTAACCACCAGGCATTATTTTTATCCTAATTTTACTGAAACTGAGGAAACAAGAGGTCAAGTGACTTGCCTAAGGTCACGTGGAGGTGAATGATGTTGGCACTTGAATCCAGATAGTCTCCATCCAGAACTCCTGGGCACAAATCATTACACAACCATGTGGATCAGAGTAAAGATCTTCTAAATTGAGCTGGACAAATCTGAACCCCTGAATCTGGGCAAAGCCAGAGTGTGAAGCAGCAGCTGTTCTGGGAGCTGCACATGGACCTTGGCTGACATGCCTTTAGCTTCCTCCAGGCTTCAAAAGAAAACTCCAAAAAGCTGCTCTTGGCTGTTGACTTACCCATTGTCAGACTTTCACAATTTGAAGATCTTCTTACATGATTTGGAGGGGATTAGGTATTTTAAACATCAAATGGAAGTTCAGACAATTTGCCCAGTCCACTCTTGTCACTGGGGAAGAAAAATTACGTCTTCAGATTGGAATAAAAATTTGAGTCCTGTAATGGTGCTTTTCTCTTGGTTTTGATTTTCTGTGCCCCGGGCATGAGCCCAGCTGCCAACTGGGCTAACCACGTAGTAGGGTTATGTCCTGACACCTATGTCCTGACAAACCCTTTGCTTTTGTCTCCTCCATTTTAAAAGGCTCTGCTGCCTTACAGTCTCCCTTCCCTCCTTCTGTAGTCTTTTATTGAGGGGAGTACATATTGTTTGCAGCAGTGGGTTCTGCTAGAGAAATGGAATTTATATCCTTCTCAGCTCCAAAAGTCACACACCATTCCAGCATTGAAAACAATGAGTTTATTAAAGTCATTTAATTGGTGCAATCTAATTTATTTCTTTCCAATGTGGAGGAGCCAGGCAGGCTGAAGAATAATGTCTTGACTCTTCAGAGGTTTTCTTCGTAAGACATGACTTAGAATCTTTAGTAGGCATTGAAGAAAAAAGAAACCTGATATGTATTTGGAGAGAAATATTTAATAGTAGTTTGATAAGAAGTAAGAAGAAACCCACTTTTTCCTCTGTATATAATGAGCATGATTAATGGGACCTCATGGAACAGGAATCTTATAAAGGATTCCATTTGTAAATAGGTCTTCAGAAAATGTTTACCTGGTAGCTACCAAAAAAAAAACAAACCCTAGTCTTTCACAATAAAATGTTCATATGAGGAGCTCCCAAATCAGATATTTACCTCCTTGGGAATGCACATGATGTCAGATGAGTCTCCCTATAATGTAAGAGATTGAGTCAGTCAGGATCCCAGCAGAAAACATACCACACATTTAGACTGGATAATTCAATATGGATAAATTGGATAATTTAATAAAAGGCATATTTACAAAGGTGTGAAGGATTTGCGAAACCACAAGGAATAATGCTCTACTCTAGGATACTTATATCCTGAGTGTGGAATGCAATGCATCCCAAGTCCCAGAAGGCAAGGGCAGGAAGCACTTTCCAGAAGAAAGGGAGGGAGGATGAGAGAGGGGGAGGGAAAACATGAAGCCATGTGCCAGGGACTATGGAGCTTTGGTCAAAGTCCACCCTCAACAACCTCCCAGAGTGAGACCAGGAGAATAAATGCCCAGACCTCATTCTCTTTTCTTCTTCTGGTTTGCTGCCCATGCTGTCCAGTGGGATGGCCAACAGACGCTAGTCTCCCAGGGCACAGAGCAAAGAAGAACAGAACCGAGGCATAGTAAAGAGGAGCAAAGGGAAATGCCCACCAAAGAGATTTTCCCATGTGCTGCTTTGTCTGAGGCAGGAGAAGGAGGGAAGGGATGTTGAGCAAAAAGAAAGACAGAAAAAAATTCAGCCCTATGCACTAGGGTCTCCTCCTCCACCGCTGTGGCTTTACCTAACCACAGAGCAGGCCTGCTGAGAGCCCCCTCCTCCCTCCTGAAATCCTCTCTTGTACCTTATTTCCAGGGGGCTCTGCTTTTAGCCACTGTCATTAAATACTACCACCTCCTCTCCCCTAAGGAGTTATCTGATGATAGTTTATAAGATTTCTCAAAGCTACTAGACTTTCAATGGGGCACGACTGAGGATGCAACATTTCCTAAAACTCGAAGAGCTATATCAATAAATCTAGGCACTTCTTACACTCTGAAGATATTAGATACCTGGCTGATGAGCCTTATGCTAGGAGCTGTGGAAAAGATTAAAAAAAAAAAGGTGGAATATTTTTAAGGAGATAACTCAGGTGGAATTGTAGGTGGTCGAGGTATTTTTCTGTAGCGTTCCCTTCAAATTATGTCATGAGTTCTTCCTGTTTTTCTCACTTCTTGAACCTACCCTCTGGTCCTTTCATTTCTGAGCTCATTGTAAATCAGCCAGCAAGAATTTATTGTGCACCTCCCATGCGTCATGCCCTGTTCTGGGCCCTCTAGAGGTATGACATACTCTGAGAATTCAGAGAAATAGCCAATCTCTATGCAGGTTTCTGGACAATGATCTAAATTCAGTTCCCCTTGATATCCAAGACCTTTAAAGAGATCTCTGTTCTTTCCTCATAGAGACTCAACTCACTACTCATTTTATGTTTTACAAGTTCATGACCATAAATGGCAATTTAGGCTTCCTATATTTTGCTCATTCTGCTTGGGTTAGCCTATACCATCCCATTCAAACAATGTACCTTTTCATGTCAAATCATTATCAGGAATCATCATCAAGGTCTAAGAATGAAATTAGACTTGATTTTATCTGTGCCAGCATTAAAAGCATGACACTAATGACATAAAATTAGCATAAATCTGGAGCTCTAAAATAAGGTCTTTTGTTTGAAGAAAAAAATTTTTTAAGGGAAAATGAAGTATATTAACCAACTGAATCAAATAGGATGATTGGTTTCTTGTCTACTTGAGAGACTTCAAGGCCAGACATAACGTGGGATATTCTCAGCATAGCCATAGTTGGGTTATTTTGGCAGGTGAGAATCAAAGAAGGGGCATTCCAGATGGCACTAACAACGTGAGCAAGAGTGGAGGTGCGTGATGAACTGCCATATAGAGGGGGGAATAGGAAGATTTGACTAGAAAGGAAGACTGGATCCTGATGGTAGAGAATCTTTAATGTCTGCTAACAGTATGTGAGATCATGGGAAAGTTTTGAAGGGTTTTGTTTTATTTATTTTTAACAGGGGAATGAAGTGATCAGAACTACAGTGATAAGTAATCTTGAGTTAGAAATAGCAAGGTGACTTCAAAGATTTCAAAACCATGGGTGAAATGGCTGAAAGTGGGATTCAAACTATGTAGGTAAAGTAAAAAAAAGTTCAGTAAGTACAATAAGGAAATTCTAGTAATTACTTAAGAGAAAAACATTGCCAGGAGTGGAATCTGCAAGCCATTTTTGCTTTAAGTTCTATGTTATCCCATACAATATGCTGAAGGAAAGCAAAAAGGGACAGAATGTGTGCACAAATCTGGATGCTTGAGAGAGAGAGAGAGAGAGAAAGGTGGTGTGCAACTCCATGTGTTTCTGTGTAAAACACAGTCCAGTGGGAGGCAATTTCACTGTCACTCAGTCACCCTGTAGCCAAAGTCAGTAATCATTTACCTGCCCAGCATCCCAGGTTTCAATAAAACTGAAGCATACATTACCTTTGTGATGTTGAAGGGAGGCTGACAATCCATGTCAAGATTTGATCCAAAGTGCAAAGCGATGCTGATGAAAAACATAAAGGCCAAATTACTCCTTCTGTCTGGTGTCACTGCCCAACTCTAATGGCCCCTGTGATCCCTATCATGTTGCTGCAAGTTATAACACCGAATCAAGGACTGCCAGGTTGGAATGGTGGAGTGGATAATGCGCTTCACTTTTCTAACATACCTCATCCTTGAAGTACAGTCAAGAAATGGTTCACTTTCAACACACTGGAATGTAAACTCCATGAGAGAAAGGTATCAACCTGCTTTTATCCACTACCACATGCCTGGTACATTTTGGGCACTTAGGAAGCATTTGATGGATAAATGATTGATTTAATGAATTAAATCTAAATAAGCTTTTATATATAATTTATATTAAATAGTTTTATATATAAATATTATATACATTTGCCCCTTGAACATAGCAGGTTTGAACTGTGCAGGTCCAATTATATGCAGATTTTTTTTCAATAAATATATACCTGTATTTTTATTTTACAGATCTTTAAATATGGGGAAAAGTTTGTGCGCAATTAGAGCTCACAGTATGTGGAATAAAAAGAACTAGGATTTGAGCCTTGATCCTATCCAAGCTGTTTCAGCTTCCTGCCCTTGGGTGTGTCATTTATCAATTCCTTTGTTTTTGAGATAGCAGAACATGGATTTTCAACTGCATGGGGAGGGGGGTCAGCACCCCTAACCCTTGTGTTATTCACAGGTCAACTGTATTACACATCACAGACACACAGACACACACACACGCACACGCACACACACACCATGGTAATTATTGTCACTAGAACTTAGCTCAAAAAAATTTTAAACCATGTATTGAAAGCAGGTAACTAATTATGTGAAAATAAGAATTGAACTTTGGACATTAGGAGTTATGTACTTCTAGAGAAAATGGCTAGTAGAATAACCTTTTATAGTTAGTGTTAGTTTTTTAACTTTGAGGTCATTGGATTTCATCGGTAACCTCATTTTCCTAACTGGCTCAAAGCTCCTGCCCTGGTAGCAGCGTTCACTGTAAAATCTCAGCAGAAAGATTGAACAAAGAACAACAAGGAGACAAGGAGGAGGGGGTTTGGCAGGAAGAAATGAGCGTGGTCTCTTGCTTTTCCTCTGTCTCCGCCCTGTGAAAGAGCACCTCCATCTCCACCAAGTTGCTAAATCGGGAAACCGAGAGTTCTGCTGGGTCACTCACACTGGCTCAGGCCCACATTCAGACTGGTCCCAAAGCTTGGTGGTTTCCCAGTGATTTTCAAATCATGCCTAGTGGGGTGAGTGGAAGGTGGAGGGCAGGGGCTCCACTTTGACAGAACAACACTTCCCTATGTCTCCACTGCAAGATTTTGCTTGATAAAAAGAATTCCACTATGATAGCAGTGTTTTGGCAATTTTAACACTTATCTTCTGTGTTGGTCACCTCTTCTCCAACCTACAGCTTTTCCCTTGGTCAGGCCTTCATTATGAGCGCTTGGATTATAACAAAGGCCCACTCGTGGATGCCCTGCCTGTGGTCTTCCTCTTTCCTACTCCTGCTCCATTCTTTTACTAGAAAATCATTTGCTTCTTTCTTTCCTTCCTCAAATTTCTTCCATAGTTGCTTTCTGAAGCTGTATGAAATACTAAATACCTTTGCATAGAAGGCAAAACCTCTGTAATCTCTTTTTGTTTCCTGTCTGGTTCTTCTCCCACCAATCGCCCCATCCCCTGTCACTGCTCCCACAGTAATATTATTCTACGTATAATATTATTCTGTGGTTACACAGAACCCCTATCTCTGTTCCTTTGTGCTTACTGATCCTTCTCTCTGGAATGCCTATCTTTGTGTGTCATTACTCTTCTTTAAAATTCAACTCAAGTACCACCATCTCTGGGGAGCTTTTGTATCAGCCCAAGATAACCAAGAGATAATTACATTTTTGGAACCACATGACAAATTATCTATTTTCAGGAACTCCAAGCCCTCATATTCCTATTCTTTGAAAGAAAAGTTCTCATCTTTCTATTTTTTCTTTTTTTAACCCAGGGCTCTCAATGCATGTATTTTATGGTGTTCAGCTTTGAGGAAAATGTAAGTATGATGTAAGTCCTTTAGGAGTTTGCAGTCAAACTGTGGAGCTAATTTATGAAATTTATCAGGCATTTTCAGGGCTGTATATTTATCTTTGTCACCAATCACAATTCAGGAAGAGCCCTGATATTACAGGCAGGGCAACTGGCCAGTCTGAGTTACTCGCCAAGTGACTCTCTAGTGTTAGGTGCTTTGTGATGGCATACATGCTACATCATTTAATTATCATGATTATTACATAAGAAGACTATGCAGTTATTATTACATATCAAAGACCTTTCTTATTATTCTGAAGAATAGAAGCTTTTGGTATTAAAACAAAAACAATGTAAAATCTGTTCATACTGAGGGTCTAGAATGGTTAAGAAAAAAGCAAGGCAGCCAAAACTAGTAGTATGGTGGATAAAACTGTGACATTCACAGTTGCTAAATTAGCACTGACTGTGTAATGCCTTTTCTCTTGAGGTTGTTTAGTTTCTCCAGGGTACTATGCCTGCAACTGTGTACCTGCTACTAGAGAGAGGTAAGAGATGAATAAAATAATCTAACCAACTCTAGTTTTTTTAAAAAAAAAACAAAACACTACAATTAACAATTGTTAATATTTTAGTGAACAATTGCTATCTGTTTGTGTACTAGCATTTAGAAAAGTGCTATTTGAAGCTAGATGTAAATGAACACAACACCTAGTTTCAGATCAATGCCTTCTATCTAGTCATCATTAAGTGCTTCTTAACTTGACCTTATTTTGCAACTTATGAGACTTCACTCTTTAGAGTCAAAAGCCTTCCTGGTTTTGGCCCAGATCCAAAAGACTCTAGAACTGTGCGGGTTTGTAGTGTAAGCTTCGTAACACTCACGGTGCATGTTCTCTCCCCACACAGTGCCGTACAGCTTTGCCTGACCTCGCTCCATCCGTGCCTGTGATCTCTTTTGCCCTCATCACTGGCCGATGCTGCATTATAGAGCCCTTTTGTGGTGCATTGGGGATGTAACCACCCTGGGGCTCTGCCACTTGGCTGGTCACACTCTTCCTCCTCTCCCAGTCCAACTGCCTGCTCTAGAAGGACCAAGGCCCAACTACATGGCTCTTTTCCTCCTTGTGGCTTTAATCCCCTAAAATGCACAAGAAGAAAATGCACAAAATATGACAGGAGGTGATGAGCTAAAGCTAACTTTTCTTACCATGGCAACATCACCAGGTGCTTGGTTAAAACTCACTTTTGGTGTTGCTCTTTGTGACTAGAATGAGTATTTGTACAACTGTACTTAGATGTTAAATGTGGTAGACAATTTGCACTCTCTTCTAACTTCATTTTAAGGAGACATTGCTTCTTTACCCCTTATTGGGATGAGTAGGTTTCTCAAATTGTGAAAAGGGTGGCATATTCACTAGTGAGATATAGCCCATTGGGGTCAACTTTTATTTGCTTCTTTATCATTGAGCTTCCTTTACTCCAGCAACAGACTGTAACTTTTTATTTGGCTATGCACCTACTTTTAGTCCATGGGGTCTGTGTGGGATGCTACCCCAAACTTCAGGGCTGGTGCCTGTGACCCAGCCTGAAGTCAATTAATGCACCAAATCTCCTGGTGATGGCGGTAAGTTCAGGGGTGGACACATGATCTCAGCCTATGAAGTCAGAGTGCATCTCAGGTCTGACTGACCCATTTGACTTGAACTTAAAAAAATATGAGGCAGGGAAAACTGCAGCTGTCTTGTGATGATGTGGAGCTAAAAATGGAATCAATATGCTAAACAGAGGACAGCAGAGGGAAAATGAGTTCTGAGGATACTGCTTGAAATCTGAATGCAGCCCTACCTGAAGGCATATCTCTCCCTAGACTTTCCACTAGTATAAGCCAATATATTTCCTTTTTAAAAAATGTATTTAAACCAAGTTGAGTTGGGCTTTCTGTCACTTGCAAAAGAAGGAGTCCTATGTGACACTTTCTGATACTCTGTGCTACGTTTAAACACACAGGTCTTTTGTCGCTTGTGGGATTTGAGCCTGGCATAGATCTATAACAAGTAAATACATTTCAGGGACACCTTCTAATAAGCTGCTCCTTATGTAGGGCAGACATCATCTTTACCTCCAGTTCTTCTATTAAATATTCTATTCTTTTAACCCTTAAATTTAATTTTTCCTCTCCCTTTTAAGGAACATTTAATATTTTGAAGTCATTTTCTTTACTAAAGCAACCATCAATTAGTTATTGTTTGCCCTTTTATCAACCCATACTTCAACTTTGTGGTAATAAATAATACCATCTCACCTAAAAGTTACACTTTCCACTGTACAACTGAGGTATACATTTCTCATCCAGCTGTTTGAGATATTCTGTCCTTTATAATTGTGGGAAAAAGTCCAGTTAGTGGAAACCCTAATTGATCCTTAATGAGTACAAAGATTATTTCGTCACACCATCTTGGAGCTAGACTTATTTTAAAATTGATTAGCTTCTTGCTTCTTTCCTGTTCTCTTTAAGAAACAACCAAGCAAACCATGCATGGCACTTTTGTCTCTGTGATCTAATTTCAACCTCATTATAGTGCTATTAGGCAAATGCAAGTATATTTTAAAATAAATGTCACTTACCATAAGAGGCTTTCTACCTAGATAGTTCACTCACCCTCCAGCAATAAAGAATTAAGAATATTTCAGTAGTACTTAAAAAAAGATTAAGGGCATAATAGAAAAAAGGGAAATTTTTGTTCTTCCTGTGAATGTTCGATTTCTATAGAAATAAGAAAAATGGTTGTAACGAGTATATGTATGAAACGTGAAGGTGAGAGTCGTAGTTTCCCTCTGTTCTATGAAAAAAAATATCAATAATAAAGACTGCTTTCTCCCCAAGGAGGAAATATTTGGCTACATTTAGACAGGCAAATATTTTAGAATGTCTTTAAAGTATAAAATAAACAAAACAATTTTCTTTCTCAGAAAAGGTTATTTGATATAGTTCTGTTACCCCTTCTATGCATATCCTCTTTAATGAGGTAATACTGTCTGTTCACTTCCTGTCTGGGGACTTTTTGCAGGGATAGATATATTCTAAGCATGTTTATTTACCAGCTACCATTACTTTCTTCAGTTCCCAGAAGGCCTTTTCTTCCACCCACAAACTATAATGAGGAGAAAAACTGTTAAAAATACAACTGTGTCCCTTATAATCGTACATAAATTACTCGCTTATGTGCTTGCTTTGGCTAACACATTTTCAACTTTTATCAAATTGATTCTTTTAAATTTAAGAAAAGCAAATGAAATTTCAGTTCCCCTATCACAGCCTCTAACCATATGACAAAATTTGACCACCAAAGTCCACAGGAAGAAAAAAAAATTTTTTTAAACGGAGTGGTTTTTGTGTGTTACCTCTCTTGGCCAGGAGTCCTTTTTCTTTTTTCTTTATCCTTTCCTGGCATCATTTTTTTTCCCTCCCAGTTTCCACACGATTCCAGAAAATCTTTTGTTCACTGTCAGGTCAACAAGAAGCCAAATTAAAAACTAACAACTTTTGAATTTCAACAGCCAGACAAAGTGAATGTTGACTAAGAAGAGAAAAAAAAAAAAAAAAGAAAGAAAGAAAGAAAAGGGGGAAAAGACCCTAAGGGAAGAAAAGACCAGCTGAGGGATTTGGAGGGCAGCGGCTCTGGAGGGGCAAGGCTGCCTCGTTTGATGTGGGAGGTCTGAGCACAACCTGCTGGGATGCTCTCTGGGACATCTCATTAACCGTGTCATCAAAGCCCCCTCAGGTCCAGCGAATCATAACATTATCTCTGACATTACCACACAGATACAAGGTTCCCGAGGCAGTCTATAAACATGCCTGTACTAACCAATTCATCGTGGCTTGACACCCCGGCAAGGGCTGGATGCCCTTTAGTGAGCTCTGTGAATTGCCCCAGTCATTCATCAAAGTTTCTTGGAGTGCATTTCACACAGCATTAAATTTAATTAAAGCAACATTGACTGCATTGTAATGCTCAGGAGGCTCTTTGTCAGAGGGATCTGGAACACTTTCAGCTTAAAATATCTATTGTTTTCTTGGAGTTTTTCTTGGTTGTTGGGTCTGGGGTTTGAACTGCTTTTTTTAAAAGGTTGGATATCCGGATCAGATTGAAGCGATGGCGACTTCCCTTTCATTACTCTTTTCTTTTCTTTCTTGCTTCATCTTTTTTGACTGCTGCTTCTTCCTTTTCTTTTTTTAATTTCCAAAATCAGAAAAACCTAAGGATTTGTTATCAAAGTAGCTTCAAGATAGTAGCTTCACCATAAGTTAAGTATTTATTGTGTTATTACATGACCCCAATAATGCCATCTGCACACATTGTTAGGAAGCGGGAGGGCACAAGCACACAAAGACACGTTCGCGTTCAGAGATGTGCTCACGTCTATGCCTAAATGCGCCAAAAAGCCCAGAACAGGCTAAGAAGGGGCCACGTTAGCATTGCATCGCAGTCAGCAACTGCATGGAAGGTGCTGTTTTAAAATCTGAAGTTGTGCACGTAGTGGTTGACTACATAATTCTCGTCTACTAGACCCTTGATGTCCTTAGTGATGTTTTAAAGTAAAAGCCCTTGATAACTGGGGCTGAGGAAAAATGAATGTCTTTTCTTTTCATCAGCAAAGAAAACTATGACAAGGAGAGGAGAGCACATCCAAGAAAGTCAGTGAGCTACTCTAATACCCTTTAGTGCTTGTATCACAGCTGCATTATTTATGGAGAATACGGATGTGTGTGTGTGAGTGTGTATGAGTGCGTGGTGTGATGGGGCTTCATTAGGCATGAAGGGAGAGGGAGGAAAAATGAAGAATAAAATGAAACTTGCAGGGAATTTTTAGAGTACGCCTTTACCTGGTGACACTTTCTGGCTACTTTTTGAAAAATATATGGATACTAAGTTTAATTCTCCATCTACATCTACCCTCACAAAGGATGAAGAAAAATCCAAGAATTAAGGCCAGAGGACATAATTTAGTTATAGCGATTTGGGGCCAGTATAATCTAGTTTAAACAAAATCAGATTGGTCTAATTGTAGAGTTAACATTTTTCCTTTCAGGGACTTTTCACTCATTTTATGTGTTTGTTCTTACCATTGTGTGATTGTATTAAATGACTTGATTTCTCCAATAAGTTTCCCATGGGTTCAATTCTATGAATTCGGTGAATTAGTCCTAGTAGGCATTACTAGGTAAACTATATACATCTAATCCATTTTGCCAGAAATGGATAAGTTATCTAAATTTTATGTTTCAGTTTCTTGGTCTACAAGATGAAAATAACAAGATCTAGCTTACTGAGCTCCTAAAGATATTATAAAGACCATAAAAAAGAATGTATGTAAAAGTTCTTTGAATAGAATAAATATGCTTTATAATTTCTTAGAGTAAAATATCAACTAAAAAAAACAGTGACAAATTGTAATTTTTTAATAAATTAAAACATTTATCATCCAGATGGATGATTTGAAACTCAAAGCATCACATATTTGTTTTGAATTTGTATGATAGTGAATAAGATATATGGGGGGAGAAGAGGAGGATGAGAAATTAGAAAGGACCATTATATATTTGGGCTTAACAAATAAAAAAAAAAATAGATTTAACATCATACAATCATGTAGTGATAGAAACAAGAGACCAGAAATGAGAACATTGATGTAAGCATATCAGATTTGAAAGGACTCCAGGAGGAAATCTGCCTTGGATCTAAAAAACAATTTTCTGATTCCACATTACCTCACAGTAGATGTATCTCATTGTTAGAGGAACAGATATAATACAATGTTGTCATGGAGGGCACGGGGTGCGGGGTCAGGCTGGCCTGGGCCCAAACCCCAGTTCTACGTCTTACTATTTGTATGATATTGGACACTTGCTTAAGTTCAGAGCCTTGATTTCCCAACCATAGTATGAAGATAATAACATCACCCTCTCAAGGCACTTACACATTTTTTGTAAGGATTATAGAAATTAACGTGCACAAAGCCTTTAGTAAAGAGATTGGCATGTTGTAAACACAGATTCTGAAGGGGAAGTTACAAGTAGAAGGTGTATGGATTGTATGATGGAGTCTAATAGTTTCCAGAAGTTTAACGCTAGGCCAGTCCGAGAGCCACAAGTCTATTCTGCCGCTTTCTGGACCGTGAAAGCATATTTCCCTGACTGCCCAACCCCTCTGTCTAGGATGGCAGTGCTACTTTCACAAAAGCTTTTGGTGGTCTTTCATTAAATAGGGGAAAATCATTGCCCTCTGGGAGTCAGTTTGGAATGTCAGCACAGAGTGAGATCAGAGAGGAGATGTGCAAGGACCACTGGAAGGAGGTAGAAAGATGCCCAGGTCACTGAGACAATTGCACTGAACGCATCAGCGTCAACATATGCAAAGAAGCATATCTATAAAGGGGAGTTGCTTAGCCATGTACGTTTAGAAAAGGGAAGTCAAGGAGGCAAATATTGACAATGGCTGTCTTAACACCCCCGGGGGAAAGAGCTTCAGCAAAGGGATTTTAAGTATTTCTAGCTCTCCTGGCAAGCAGGGCCTTTATGCAGGATGGATGCATAAGGCTCTCTTAGCCCAATGCAGTTCAGTATTCAACTGCCCCTACTTCCTCATCTGACTCCATCCATCTGACAATGTGGATACGGCTATGGGGGGCAGAATGTGCCAATCATGGGGACTTGGAGTATTTTTGATGTTTGTAACCTAATTTCTGATGTTTCATTTAACTATTTCAGCTTTCTGCCTTTGAAGTCAAGCCCACCCTTGGTATTTTTGATAAATGAGCTTTCTGTAATACCGAGGGCTAGATCCTACACTGTGATATGCCCACTATGTCAGTCAGGGTTCAAAGAAAGGAACAGAACCAGGAAGAAGGAGATTTGTAGTAAGAACTTTGTTACAAGGAATTGGCTTGCCCAGTTGTGGGCTGGTTAGACAAGTCCTATATCCATGGGGCAAGCTGTCAGGAAGAGCAGTCTGGAACTCTTGGGCATGGGCTGAAGCTGCTGTCCACAGACAGAATTTCTTCTTTATCCAGGGAAGCCTCAACTCTGCTCTTATGGTCTTCTAACTGATTAGATCAGGCCCACCTAGATTATCTAAGATAATCTCCTTTACTTAAAGTCAGCTGATTATGGATTTTAATCACATCTATAAAATATCTTCACAGCAACACGGGAGATTAGTGTTTGATTGAATAATTGGGAACTTTAGCCTAGGCAAGTTGACCTATAAAACAGACCATTGTACTCACCAATTTAATACTAGGGGTTAGATTCTAGATGTTACATACCCACGTAAATTTGGCACTGTATTCTAGAATACGATATATCCTCCAAGGTAAGATTAAGAGCTAGACCCTATGGTACAATATATCTATCACATAATAAAAGTTATGTGGTGGGGCAGCTGCAGAGCAGGTTTGCTGTCTTTTTCCTGCAATGTCCCAGAATCACCATGGGAACTCTCCACATTTCTGTGGAGGTCCCTTTTTCAATATTGTAAATTATACAATCAGCACATCCAGAAAGCAACAGTGACCTAAAAGTTTGGCTACATTTAGGATATCTCACTAGTCAGATTTCATCTGCCTCTATGACTGTACTTTTGAGATTTTTAAGATCAATCCCTCTACCTGTGTTATGATCCTCAATTGCCCTCACCACCTTGGGAATCTCATACTATCAATAGGCATTTTCTCTTTCTGTTTCTTTATCTGTTCTGATGATCCTACACACATACATTTAAACTTCCTCCAGTCTCTCCCATTTGAAAAAAAAAACAGAACTTCTGCATTCAACTTCCCCCTACCACTCTCTGTTCTCCTTTTCCAGCCCAACCTTTCAAAAGAGTTGTTTGTATGTCTTATTTCTATTTCTTGCCCTATCCTTTCTCTATAACCCATTCTACCAACTCCACTGTGATGGCTCTCATCACAGTCACCAGTGGCCTTCATGTCATTAAATCCAGCAGGTATTTTAAGATTCAGCTAATAGCAACATCTGACACCATTGAAAATTCATTCCTTTTTATAACTCCCTCTTCCATCAGTATCTTTGTTTTACACACTCTTGTGGTTTTCTTCCAGACTTTTTAGACACTCTTTCTCAGTCTCCTGTTCTTGCTTATTATTCTTTACCCAGACTTTAATGGTTGGGGGTCCTCAGATCTATGCTGAGCCTTCTCCTGCCCATTGCCTCCAATTATCATCCATATGCTGATGATTGTCAATTTTTTAATCTACACATGTCAGTTAGAAATGAATTTTGCTGCAATTAATAAGAAAAAGAGCAGCTGAAATGAATATAATTTTGTTTTTGTTTAAAAAAGTCTGAGGGTAGATTTTTTGTGGGCATGTTTCATCTATTCATTAGACATAATGTATATATTATATTCATTATATATAATGTATATATTGTATTCATTATATATAATAAATTATATATAATTATATATAATATTCATTATATATAGTGAATTATATATAATATATATAATTATACATAATATATATTTATATTTCATCATCTATACATTGTAGCTGAAGTCTTTATGATTCTCTAGCCTTTTCTCTTATGGCAGCAATATGGCTGCTGAAGCTCCAGCCATCATATCCATATTCAAAGAGATAGAATAAGGCAGAGATGAGAGAGTATCTATATCAGAAAAATATATTTTCCTGACAGTGGCTTAATAAACTGAAGCTCATGTCACATTGACTAGATCTTTGTCACATGACCATCCCTATATGGAAAAGAGACAAGGAAACAGAGCGTTGCTTATCCAGCTGGTATAGTAGAGGTTGACAAAAGAGAAAAGAGTTGGATGTTGGGTTATCCAACTTACAGTTCTTCCCCACCTAGCCAGTCCTTTCCATTGAGCTCCCAACTGCCTCTTCAGCATCTCCACTTCGATGTTTCCAGGGCATCTCAGAATCAAAATACCAAAAACGTAACTCATGATATTTCCTCTAAGTATGGTCCTCCAATTGTGCTCTCTCAAGAAAACACACTGCTATTCATCCAGCTACAAGAGCAGGAAACCAAGACTGTTATCCTTGACAGTTCTCTCTGTTATCCAACACACAAGCAAATACAGACACATCAGATACATTGTCAAGCTCTATTAATGTAGATTTCTAAGTATTTTTCAAATCCCTTTACTTCCTTCTGTTTTAGCCACTGCCCCTCTAGTTCAAACTAACATCATCTCTTTCCTGGACAGCATCCTCTCGTGCCATCCTCTATTCTGTTCTCAAGGTGATGTTTTTTAAAAAAAGCTTAAATCATGATCCTCTGCTGGTCATGACTTTCAAATACTCTTAAAACAAATAGTATGACCCCAACAGTTCTGCACAACCTGGCCACTGTCCAGCTCTCTGGCCTCATCTCTCACTCATTTCTCCCTGCTTCTTGAGCTCCTCAGCTCCTAGAAAGCACCTTGTTTCTTCACACCTCAGGACTTTTATCTTTCCTGATTTTTTAGTGGGGCAGGAAGTTTCTGGAACACTCTCTTCATTCAAGGAGTTGATTTCTACTTACCTTCATATCTCAGCTCCAACATCACTTCTTTGGAGAAGATATTCTTGAACCCTACACCAAATTACATCTTCCTGTTAAAATCACTTGAATTTTCTAGTTATTTTATTTCACAGCTTATATCACAGTTTGTAATTATATATTTATTTGCACAACTATTTGATTATCGCCATGTTCCCCTATTAGATAAGCCCCTTGAGAGAAGAGACCATATTTATTTTTTTCATTACTTTATTTCTAGTGCCTGGCCTGGCAAAATAATTAATATATATTTATAGGAATTAATATATATTTGTTGAGTAAATATTGACACAGATTTGTGTTTACACATTGGCAGATTTTAATCAAACAAAAAAGAGAACTTATCGACTTCTTACTATGTATCCAGCGCTGTGATAAGTACAAATAAAAAGACTACTGGTGAATTTGAGAAGACAGGATTTGCTAATCCTCAAAGAAATGCCATTTAAAGATCTCCAATACTTGTCCCATGTCACCATCTAATTCTGCTGGCCACACCATTGGGAAACTGTGGATATTTAGTTCAAGACCAGTACAGTCACAGTGACTTCTGCCAAAAGCCAAAGAGATAGATTATTACAGCTCTTCTAAACCTCTTACAGACCTTACTGTTGGGTGATCTCCATGAAACCCCTTTGCCCAGTTTTTAGATCTTATTAGTTCTCAATCTGACAGTACACTTCTGTTCTTTCCAGAGCTAGAACTGACTCCCTACCTCTTTTACCAAACTAATTTTATCTCAACATGACAGCTGCAGGCATGGTTTTAAGGAGACACCAGCAAATAAAACTGAAGTAAACTCTTTGTGCTTTATGCTGCTTGAGATTAACGCCTGAATGTCAGAAGAAAGGTTGAACTTCAGATGAGTAAATAACCTGACCTAGACTCTTGTACCCTCCGTTCACCCCAACCACGTTTATTCTCTGAGATGAAGATTCACCTCATCCTTCCCGGAGTACATCTAGTGACCTGCTAGCCAAAATAGCACCAATTGGTCAGAGAGACCCCTTAAAGAAAGAATGAGCATCTCCATTTTCTTTTTAGAGTGTATTCTTCTTTTCTTTAGTCAGACCAGCTCCATCTTTATAAATGTCAATGAAGCTTCTATAAGAGGTTTTGGGGGTGGGTGGGTCGGGGAGTAGGGGATATATTTGATTATGATATGAAGAACGGTCACACAAATTCACAGTATTGGGGCTGAGCTAGTTTCTACTCATTCAGTGCCCCTGCAATCTTCACGTGCTCCTCCAGGTCCACCCTCACCTTACCCTCCTTTCTAGAGGTTAAGCTGAATGGGTCACATCCCAGACTCCTGAGCCCTCTGACTTCCTTTAGATTCAGCCAATGATAGGAGCCCGGATAGGAGGCTGGAAGGAGGCAGGATGGTGAAGTCTGGGTATTTAATGCTTACAGCACCTTCCTGTGAGGTCTCAGGGGCTGGCAATGGCTTAGCTGCAAGGACCTCGCTCCTAGTAAGATAGTCCGCTCTACAGGACTTTCCCTCCTTACAGATCTCGTAACTTACCCCTTCTCTTGTTTCTCAGGGCCTGGGAGTGGGAGAGCTCTGCCGCTGTGGGTCTGTGTGTATCTCAAGAGCACAGACTAAAGGGTTCTTAGCTCTTTCCCTACTGCTCTCCAGTTCTGCTTGTTCTTTAAAAGTAGGTCCAAATACACATTTTCCTTGTCTCTTCCTCAACATTCAAGGAGGTGGCATTCCCATCAAGTCTCAAGGTAAGTCCAGGAAGTATCAGGTGCTCCACTTCATCAGAATGAAACATGCAGGTAATGGCTGGTGGGTTGCTGCTCCCAGCATTGCTAGACTTTCTCTCTGTGTCAGTTTTGTGATCTGCTTTCAGGAAGTGTCATTCTTCCCATCCCTCTCACTGAATGTCTGTAGTAGTAGTTCCCAAATGCCAATTCCAGAATGAACAGTCCGAAGGTGATTGTTTAAGTTATAAATACAGATCCCTGAGTCTGGGGTACAGTGTTGCATTTTGACAGGTGGGTGAGGCCCTGAAATTAGTGCTTTTATAAGTTTTCCTAAGTCTAGTCAGATTTGGGAGCCATTGCCCTATGTCCCACTTCTTCAACCTCCTTCTGTTTCTTCTTCTGTTTCTTAGAGAGATTAACATAGAGCTTCTGTTATCAGGTTTGTAGATTTCATCTCATCCTTCTTATCATATATGGTTATTCCCCTGTCATGTTTATCAGATCAGCTTCTTTAGAAAAAAATCAACCCTTCCAGTATGATATGTCACCATTCCAAAACCTCCAGGCCATGAAAATGCCTATAAGATCACATATACAATTTAAATCAAAATATTAAGTTGATGTGTAAGTATTTGTATAAAATATACTTATCCACACAGTAGACGTATATATCTGAGAACACGAGGTTTCTCACCAAACTCGTTCCTTAATATTTTCTTCTATACTCTTCTCACAGTTATCCTCTTTCCTGCCATATCTGTTGTCTTCTAATTGTCTGGAATTTCAGTTTTGTCTGATCTTTATTCTCAAGTTCAGTTTAACCTCTTGACCAGGTCAGCACATTTTTTCCTCCAACTTATTTTTTTATTTTCAAAGAAACAGTCCACCACTCCATTCTAGTATTCCTAATCTTCCTTTCTCTTTCAAAGTCAACTTTCTGCTGAAAGAAACACCACTGTTTCCCAAGCTGTTTAGAGCCTCTTAATAGACTTTTTCAAACAGCATCTTTCATTTCCACAAAGTTCATCAAAATTAGATGACAATTTGATGAATCTCATCAGGCTTTCCATTAAGTCTCTGAGACCTGTCCCCACTAGATGGCACATCCAGCCAGACAACTCTTTTATTCTCTAATTCCTGAGTCTCAGGAACAACTGCTTAGCTACCCCTACAACTGGCTCCCTCCACCAGGCTCCTGTCGTGGGGATGGAGGGTGCTGTTCCAAATGCTGCCTTCAAGTCTGGTGCCCTCTCGGTGTTTGCTCCCTGTTAGCCTCCAATCTATTCAATTGTTAGCAATTACTCATATTGTCTCCCCAAACCCAGTTTCATCGTTTTCTATAGAACCTCTGATTTTTTAGTCAAGTACATGATCACCCAACATAAAGACCACATTTTCCCCGGAGTGCTATTTGAGTGGTCTGCGAAACTCTGGAGATGGGGTATATCTTTCTTCATTTCCTCCCTGCCCCTCATGGGACTTTGCTGGAAGTGGCAGCTGCTTGGATTGTTAATTTGATGCCAGGTAGTCTGTCTCGGACCGTGAGGAAAGGACAACATCCTAGGGGAAACATAGTAGTTGGTTGCGAAGGACCTGGGCCTCTAAGCACTTAGAACAGAACCACCAGGGTAGCCTGAACCACTTACCCTCAGGTATTGTTGACATGTAAGAAAACCACACCATATTATTTAAGACATGGTTATTTGGGAATTTCGATCACTCTCAACTAAACCTAATCCTAACTGATTCAGAATTTGGAATCTAGAAGTAGGGTATTGCAAGTAAATACACCCAAAATGAGTCATTGGCCTAGTGGATTTGGTAGGATAGTCAATAGTATAATGAAATGTTGCAAAACATTTGGTTAAATCATTTCCAGCAACAAACCATGTATGGATTGAGGCTGCAGGGAGAACCCAGGAAACTGGTGTGTGTTGGCCATTTTATGTCACTTTCAGCAAAGTCCCAAAGGAGAAAGATAAATTTGGGCCAGAACTAGCTCCTGCAAATAGAAGTAGAAAGGAACATTCTTGGCTTGTGGCTTGCAAGTTACCAAGTGCCCAGTAATTTGGGATTTTGCAGTGATGAAAACCTAACTGCATTTGTATCCTCAATGGATTGGTAAGAAGCAAGGGCTGCCTAACCACAGATAGGACTCCACCCCAGTATGGTTTTCAAGCATCTTCTAGTAATTGTTCTCTACAAGACAATGGGAGCCAGCTCAGAGCCACATGTCAATTCAGGGAGGTTGTCTTCAGATGCTGCAAGGTAGCCACTCCTTAGGTGAAAGAGAAAGGAGTAATCACAGAGGAAAGTAAATGTCAAGGGCTTTTATACTTAAAAATTATATCAAGACCACATCTTTGGCTAGGATTACCCACACATGGAACAGATTGGGCACAAATAGATCAGAAGCCTACTAAGTTTCTGAGGGCATTATATGACCAAAGAAACCACAAACTTGGTCTGCAAAAGTCTCTCCAGACCCTAAAATAATCCCTGCACTCTAAAACCTGTGCCAGCAGGAAGCAGGATATAAAAACTGTGAAACCCCCCAAAAAGGCGTAGCTCCGGCACCCACCTCAGATGCAGTCATGCAGTAAAATGGAGGAGAAGAAAGTCCAGAGTACAGAACCGGGGACCACAGAGGACAAAGGTCAAAAGAGAGCTTCCCAGGGACCAGAAGGAAAGGCAGCCAGGTGGGCTAAACACATTTTTTATGATTCTTGCCAGAGGGAGTCCATTGCTGCTATGGGCTGGTGTCTTGTGTGTTCCATTCTTTTTCTAAAAAGCCATTTTTCGCTGCGGTGATTTTGTTTCTATTTCACAATTGTATATTGGGTGTGTGAGGGATTGAGGGGATAAATAACTGGCATGGGTGTAATTATATTAAGTTCCTAATTTTTTTAACTTCCGATATCTTTTTCAAATAAGAAATATACAATGCCAAACAGGCCTGTTGTTCTATCATAAAGCACCAGTACAGCCCCTGAATATATACAATTTTTTGCTTCTTCTATAGATGACAAGTTAATTATGTATGGTAGAGTAAACTTACTACTGTAAATGCAAAACAAAAAAAAAAGAAGAAAAGCAAAAAAGTTTCATAAAGTTAAAAGTTGTGCATTACATTATACTTTAGATGACCTCCTGCTGGTTTTGAAGGAAAACAGTTAACTTTATTCTATTCTCCCTTGGTATTAGCTTCAATTTCCTTTTCAAGCATCTCAAACATACAATAAGCTTTTGATTATCAAGATTTCAAGTGTTCTACTAGACAGCCAATGTGTATTTATGAATGGAATTACTAAAGAAGCAACTTGACTCCATCTAGGGAACAGTTTCCATGAGCCCTAAGCAATTCTCTGGGACTAAAGAACTGAAAAGAACTCGTTGGCCTTATTTTCACAATTGTTTTGGTACCTCCAGGGAAATGCACAAAGTGTTGCTGAGAAGTATATATTATACATTTCTTATTTGTTTATTTATACCCCACCTTATTCTAGGAAGGATTTAAGATGGCTTATGGAGATGCATATGGTAACACAAATAAATTCATGAGAGCTGAGAACGTTGAGGCAAAATAAAAAGTGTAAGAAAGAAAGATGTTACCAGTAATACATTTAGTGTATGAAAAGTATGTCCATGAAATTGTATACATTTGCCAAAAGTGGGCCACCATTTTGTCTGTTCAAAAGGATACCATTAAAATGTTTTCTCTAGTGTTTGTAAGATAAAAACCAACCAGTAACTCCAAAGCAGCATGACTACTTCAGAGAGACACATGTCCTATGGTTTCTCATAGAATAGATAATGTCCTTAATTTGCTTTACAGCAAATACTTTCTTCTTATTATCTCTTATAACATCCCCCATTGTAGACTGATGAAACCATTCCAAGGTACATTTTGATTAATAACATAGTGGGTGGGGGTGAGGCAATATCTAGGGATACAGGTATACACATCTCTTATACTGAATTTATCCAAGGATAGATTCTGAAATATCTACAAGAATGGAAGAACTGCATATCCTTGTGGCAATCATTTTCTTCCTTCACATTAATTAAATACCTATTATATGCAAAGCACAGGGCTAAGTTCAAGACATAGAATCCTTAAAGTACTATCTTTGTATCTGTTTTTATTTGGAGAGGAAGATGACAGATGTTTATCAAATAATCTCAAAAACAGATATATAATTATAACTATGATAAGTTGGTTAATGGAAACATCTGGCATGTCAGTGACAATTAATGAGACAAAGAGTAAGATTTATGCAGCCATGGGTTGAGGTTGTGGTATCAAGGGGAAAAGAGAGGATAATGGGAGTGGAGAGGAGGGGAGGGGTCTAAAAGCAATCAGCAGAGCAAACAGCACATACGAGGACCCTGAGGTAGAAGCATTTGTATACACTTGAGGGGAGAGAGAGAAGGCCAGCATTGCTGGAGGCCAGAGGGCAGGAGAAGAGTGCAATGAGATTAGACTGGAGAGACATAGAGGCCAGACCAGGCTGCACCTTGCAGAATGAGATGAAGATTTAGACTTTAACGTAAGAAGAGAGGGAAGTTGTTGAAGGCTTTTGAACGGGGGGTGGTTCAAACATATTTGTAATTTTAAAAATTGTTCAGGGTGAGGTGTGGAGATTGGAAAGGTTAGGTTAGGAATAAATGCGGAGAGAAGAGTTAGAAGGCTCTCGAGATGCAAAAAAAGACTGTGTGGCTAAGATTAGAGTGTTGTGATAGAAATGAAGAGAAGAGAATGAATTTGAGAGTATCTTGGAGTTCAGATCCACAGGACTGATATTTTTGCCTTCAAGAGACTTAAATAGCTATTGATGGGCAGTGATTTTGAGGATATATTTCCTACCAAGTCCTTGGAGTGCAGTTGTTTTATGTGGCAAGTTAAGTACAGAGCCGTATGTTTTAAAAGCCATGTGGCAAGTTAAGTACAGAGCCGTATGCTTTACAAGCCAGCTATGCTGGGGACAGAAGGAATAAAAGCTAAGCAGCCTTGGATAGAAGCCATCTCATCTCCCCTTGAAGGCAAGTAGACAAAACCCAAGGCAAGGCCAAGATTCTCTTCAGGAAGTAATTCTTTAAATCTACCTGGACGCACCGAACCAGTAACGAAGACATCGATGTCCTCTGTCATCAAGTGTGGGTGGTGAGAATTTTAATTGGACAATTTACATAACAGATTTTTCTACGCTGACCATTAGAAATGTCATGGAAGCACTCATGCCACTTGCAATTTCTACTGCACTTTCGGATAGCTACTTGTGCCTTCAACAAAATGAGCAACATAATTTTGCCTCACTTTTCTAAATGAAGTGAGTTGCTGCAAAGGATGATCAGATTGAAGCTGGCATGAGTTTACCAACAATAATGGCTTTGGGTTTGGAGGAGTTGATCTTTAGCCCTTTTGTCTAGCAAAAACTAGATAGTAAGGCCAGATGTCAGTCAAGACTACACCTAGTTTGGGATCCTAAAATTGTTTCATCACAAGTTACAATTTTTCATCTCATGAAAACTGCTCATCTCTCTAGTCTCTAGTAGTCTCAGGTCTATAGGGCACCCATTCAGATTTTCTCATATGGCTTAAAAGGGAGCTGGTAATGTTCATTGCAGCACTGTTTACAATAGCCAAGACATGGAAGCAACTTAAATGTCCACTGACAGAGGAATGGATAAAGAAAATGTGTTACATATATATACAGTGGAATATTACTCAGTCATTAAAAAGAATGAAATAGTGCCATTTGCAGCAACATGGATGGACCTGGAGATTATCATACTAAGTGAAGTCACACAGAGAAAGACAAATATATGATATTGCTTATATGCAGAATCTAAAAAAAATGATACAAATGAACTTATTTACAAAAAGAAACAGATGCACAGACTTAGAAAACAAACTTATGGTTACCAGAGGGGAAAGGTGGTGGGGGGAAGGATAGACTGGGAGCTTGGGACTGACAAGTACACACCGCTACATTTAAAACAGATAATCAACAAGGACTTTCTGTATAGCACAAGGAACTCTGCTCAGTATTCTGTAATAACCTAAATGGGAAAAGAATTTGAAAAAGAGTAGATGTATGTATATGTATAACCGAATCACTTTGCTGTACACCTGAAACTAACACAGCATTGTAAATCAACTATAGTCTGATATAAAATAAAAATTTTTTAAAAAGGGGGGCTGGTAGAGCTTAGCTCCATTTTAGCCCACTGAGAAGGTTCCCATTCTCAGTGTATCACAGAGCAGGGTATTTACGAGAATCGATTGTCAGTAGTCTTCACAGAGCTTAGAAGACAGCTAATTCCTGTCCAGAGAAGCAAAGCTTGTGGCCTCCACAATGCCTCTATCCCTACCTAGGCCACACCCAAGGGTAATAGTTAACACATGTAGCATTTATGTGTAAGGCACTGTTCTCAGAGCTTTATCTAGCTTCAAAATCAACTTGTTTTACAAATGTGAAAACCAGGGCACACAGCTAGGATGTGCCCAAAGTCACAGAGCTAGGATGTCACTGAGCCAGGATTGAACCAGGCAATCTTCTCTGGTATCTGTACTCTTCAATGCTCTATTTGGCTGGCTGGGCTTGTGCGCTCAAGAAATGGTCAGTCAATTTAGATGTAAATGTGTAGTAGTATTTCCTAGTTGGTTTTTCTCTCTCTCTTATTTTTTTCTGGGAAAATCAATGTTTACTGTGTTTCAGCAGAAGGAAATGCATGAAGGTATGGAGCATGGGCTCCATACCCTCACACCAAAACTTATTCACATTCAAGCCAAAAAGCCGAGGAAGATGGAGCCTGGGATGTGACACGTTCTTTGTTGCAACTTCTCTTCTGCCGTTAAGTTTGCTGAAATTTAATATGACAGCACATTGATAGGGAGCTTAATGATGCTTCTCATCTATTTCAAAATATGCTTTACTTAAACACCATGGCAAACCATTCAGACATTGTCATAGGGAACTATTTCTCTTGCTTGTGTATTAAACAGGTATATATGTTATGCCAGATCATAAAGAAAGACAGGTAGAATCCCTGCGCTCGATGAATCTGCATTCAGAGTGTAACCAGCACACTCCATGTGCCTTCTAAAGGTCCCCCCAGAAATGTCTGCTTGCGCTTAGAAGTCAGCTGCTGGGTACACTTGATCAGCTTCCTATAACTCAGGGAAAATGGAGACTATCAGGCAAGAACAGCCATAGGTTCTTTTCTCCAATGCGTGACTCTATCTATCTGTACTTCCTGACGTTCCATCTCAGAGGTAGGCTCTGTAGGTGGGCCACTACAAGGTGAGCTGAGAAAGGAAGACCTGTTGGTGCAATAAATACAGATAAATAGAGCAGGAAGAAAATCCACGAGAATTCCTTAGAGTATTAAAAAAAACAAAACTGTTTCACCTTACACCTGTTAGAATGGCCGTCATCAAAAAGATAAGAGAACAAATGCTGGTGAGCACCTGGAGAAAGAGGGCCCTTTTGCATTGTTGATGGAACTGTAAACTGGTACAGCCATGATGGAAAACAGTATATGGAGGACCCTCAAAAAATTAAAAATAGAACTACCATATGATCCAGCAATTCATCTTCTGGGAAAAGTCCAAAGGTAATGAAAACACTAACTCAAAAAGGTATATATACCCCTAATGTTCATAACAGCATTATTTACAGTACCCAAGACATGAAAAAAGACATGTCCATCAATGGGTTAATAGATAAAGATGTTGTAGTGTATATATATATATATAATATATATGATACAGATATATACGTATAAACAAAAATACAAAGAAATATTATTCAGCCATAAAAAATGAGGAAATCCTACCATTTGTGACAACATGGATGAAACTTGAGGGCATTATGCTAAGTGAAATAAGTCAGACAGAGAAAGACAAATACTTCATGATCTTACTTATATGTGAAATTTAAAATAAACAAACTCTCAGAAAAATAGATCAGAATTGTGGTTACCAGAGGAGGGGTGTAAGGGTGGGGGAATTGGAGGAAGGTGTTCAAAAGGTACAAACTTCCAATTATAAGATAAACAAGTACTTGGGATGTAATGTACAATATGGTGACTATATTTACTGCTGTATGATATACAGGAAAGTTGTAAGAGTAAAATCCTAAGAGTTCTCATCACAAGGAGACATTTATTTTTCTTTTCTTTTTACTATATCTGTTTGAGAAGATGCATGTTAGCTGAACCTAACATGTGGTCATGTTTCAAAGTATATTCAAAGTATATGTAAACCACCATGCAGTATACCTTAAAATTATACAGGGATATATGTCAATTATTTCTCAATAAAACTAGAAAAAATTAATATGCCATAAAGGTGGTATTTCAAATTAGTAGAAGAAATAGATACATGAAAATAAATGTTGCTAAGTCTGTTGGCTAACAATTTGTTATATATGAGTAAATAAATAAAATATACATATATATATATACATACAGCTAGATCAGTATTGTTCCAATCCAGGTTCTTGGTTGATAATAATGGAAACTGACTGTATAGTTTAGCTGAAAAAAATTTATTGGAAGGATTTTAGATAGATCATACAATTAATGAGAATCCCATGAAACTGTCTTGGGAAATAGGGGCCACCTATTATGGTTAAGCAGGTTGTGCACTACCCAAAGGCATTTGGCTGAAGGGATAATTAGGGGCTGAAATCCAGCCCACTTTCTGCTCATCAAGCCCTGGGTCCTGGTGTGTGCCACATCAACCCAGAGAAAAATTTGCTTCATGTCTTTACACAAAATCTCCATCAGTTTACCAACCTGTGCCTCCAAGGGCCTGTGTCCACCTGGAGGGATGTCTTTCTCTAATTTGCACAAGGGCATTGTCTAGGTTAGTCATGGCCTGGTCACAGAATTGACCTGGTTGGCCTATAGCCTCTGACCCTAAATACTGAATGCCCACTGACACCTCTGGACCCAAGATAGAGCCACAACCACTGAAGTGGATTTGAAGCTGCTCCTATTGTTTACCACTAACTCAGGATCCTAGCTGAGAGAGGCCAACTGGCCAAGCTTCAGCCTTGTACCCTCAACCTAATTGTCTGGGGCATGGAAAGCAAGTGTCTGGCTTTTTGACTTCCCAAAACACACAGTAGCATATTTCATGTTATTGAAAACCAAGATTTATTAAATCCTAGGATGATAAATGGCATAAAACAGAAGAAACTGCAATGACAAAAATTGATACACGCAGTACAGCATTTAAAATTCTTTGTCATAAAAACTCTAAATTATAAGGTAAATCAGGGGGAAGGGAATAATAACACCTAAGATAAATTAAACTTTAATAAGCTTATCATATAAAAATTTCTCAAAAATTAGTACAAAATATATCCTGTTAAAGAAATAGAAAAAGAGCATAAGAAGACAATTCACAGGGGAAACAAAGAACATGAGAAATGTTTGGCCTTTCCAGTTGTCTGTTTCATCCTGTGGGTGAAAACTTGCTGGGGCTGCAGAGCTGGGCCTGCAAGTGGCTACCAATTCTCCCCACCAGCCGTGTAAGATGAGGACAAAATGGAAAAACCAGGGGAAATTGTAAGTCAAGTCCAAGAGAAGTGACAATGAGCAAGAATGAGATATATATAGTGAAAACTTAGCTAAGAAGAACAGTCGAGATGAAGTTACAAGATTCAAGAGGCTGTCTCCTCACACTATCTCATTTAATCCTGAAACGACTACAACGTAGATACTCTTATAATGCCTATTTTACAGCAGAGGAAATGAAAGCTCAGAAAGCTGAAGGGATTGGCTCAAGGTACCTCAAGCTCATGGAAGAGCCAGAATTTGAACCTACTTATGTTCGTAGCTTATTGCTGTTTTAGTTGTCAAAAATATTTATGAAATTTACACGGCCAGAGAACAAATAGAACAGAGCCACAATCATCACAGCTGATTTCATGTACTATCACGTCTCAGACAATTATACTTAATTTCGCCCTGGAACTTTGGAGAATGACAGTCACTTGGGTGGGGCCCTAAGAACCCTGCGGGTGGGTGTGTGGGTGTTATGATTTACTGCGCCTTGTTACACCCCCTGCTTCTGTCCTGCTAACCTCACACTTGGCTCAACCCTTTTTTCCTAAGGAACAACGGTCTAGACAAAAAAACTCCTCCCTGGGCAGAAGCGCTTCCATAGAGATGCTAAGCGAATTCTTTGAGCCTCCCCCTCCTTGCAGCCCTTCCCTGCAGGCCACCCGCCCCTCTTCCTCACTCTTTGCAGCTGCAGAATCACCACTACATCCCCGCTCATTGTAAGTGACCAGACTAGGCAAATAGGAAGACGGATGGTTAGTCAGGGAAATTTGGGCCACCGTGATGGGAAAGGTGCAGAGGAAAACATTATGGCCTGAGCCCCTTTGAAACATGCTGACAGTTGACAGATGAGTATTCCATAAAATGACAAAGACCTCCCTGTGTAAAGACCTTTGCCACCAGCGCTTCTCCCTGGGAAACTAACTGCCCTCAACTGTCAGTGAAAATATTATTTTTTTTCTGGTAATTATTCCCCTCCCCGTTTCTCTAAGCACAGAACCGCCTGTACTTTGCATATGTGGGTTTTCTCCATCCTGGTGGCAGTGGCAACCCCTGCATCCCCATCCTCTCAATAAGAGGTAACAAGTTATCCTGGTGATTAAATGGTTATAACCGGGATAATAAGCTGGAATGTGTAACTCTATGATCTAATCGCGGTTCCAAGGGACATGTATTTGGAGAATCCTAAGATTTTTTTAAAAGTAGTGTTAATGATCCCTAAAGATTCATGAAAAAGACCTGCACACATTTACAAAACTTTGAGTCTGCAGCAAACAATGGATACTAAAAATGCTGCTGTGTACATCCTTAAAGAAGCCCTGCTGATGTGACTGCAGTTTCTAATTCTTTTCATTTTGTCTGTCCCCTCACTTTCTGCAACAGAGAATATTAAACAGGAGGAGAGGAAAAAAAAGTGGAGGGAAACAGAGAGGGTTGGATGTTGTGATAGACTGTGGCAACTCAAAAATAGAGGGAGGTATCTTCTTTCCTGCAGGATTCCTTTATCTTGGGAATCCTCTCAGGAATTCAAAGGGGGCCATTTCTCCTCTCTGATGATAACGTTGGACTCAGGGCCTCTCTTGATCGTTTTTTTCTAGAGCGCTGCTGTCCAATAGGATTTTCTGGAATGACAGAAATGTTCCATATGTGTGCTGTCTAAAAGGTAATCTCGTGTGGCTACTAAGCACTTGAAATGGGGCTTGTGTGACCAAGGAACTGGATTTTAAGTTTTATTTGACTTTAATCCATTTAAATTTGGATTTAAGTGAGAACCCATGACTAATGGCATTGGACAGTGCAGGTCTGGAGCTGCTGTCGTGTCCACCTTGGTGCTGTATATAAAGTAGTCAATTACTGTGGGTGTAAACTTCAGAGGGAGATTAAAAATTCGACACACAGCTCAAGTACAGAATCTTGCTAGATTCGGGCCATCTAACACAAGGTTAGGCAGCAAGGGAGACTTTCAAGAAATTCCTTGTAGCCCCTCCCACTTCCTGCCCACAAGCCTTTCCTTCAGAGACTAACTCTGGAATGTTCTACCTCCTCCCCGAACTTGGACTGGACTCTATTTCAGTCTTCATTGAACAAAAAGAGCAGATCCTTTGCTTTTTTGGACTTCAAGCCCATTTCCATTGGCTTCAAATAAGAATTTCCTCTGTGTCAGCTACCCGATCCACCAACTTGGCCAGTGTCTCCTGGGCTCTGAGCTCAATAAATGCTGAATCAGCTTTTCCTAGGTTCTCAGGTCGGCCTCAGCCTTAATCAGTGACACCTGCTGGGTTCTAGCCCCCTCTGCTCCGATCCTCCTGGGTTTTTTCTCCTAGTACTTCCTGTCTTTGCTCTTCCCATTTTGAACCTTATGCATCTTCTTTTCCTCTTTCTACCATCTTTAGTTTGGCTTTTTACATGCTCTGGAATCCCTGAGTCACGCACATCTCTTGGGTAGCTTCAGAGTTCAAGTTCATATTAGGTTTGTGAAAGGAAACTTTCTCATCACTTTCCAAATTCCTAGCATTGTTTACTCACAAATATTTATAATTTTAAGCTTTACCACTTACATTTTGCCATATTTGCTTTCATTCTTCTTTAAGTTTGCTTTTTAGTCTACTGCCCTTTCTGGGAAGATATTAGAGAGATTTTTTTCTTTGTTTTCATTGCTATTGTTTCATCTGCCCTCACATTCACACACACACACACACTCACACACCCCAGAGGTATATATTAGAATAATTCATTAAACCATAATATAAACTCAGTAGAGAGGGGCTGCTCCTTTAAATATGTGTACCAGTATTTAGCTAGAGATATTTATGAATATATTTTATACTCCTCCCCACTTCACCCCAAGAAAACTTCTTTCTTCATTATCATTACACTAACATGACAAGGAATGGAAAAGCATTTCAAAGCTTGTACAGCACCATATAAGTGTGAATTTTTGTCATTATCGTTTCAACAGCACTCTTGGAGGACCGCCTTTAGGGTGATTGTTTCAGAGCAGTGGAGTGGCTGCCTTCCCTGGAAGCTGCCTGCCTGGCCAACATGGTGTGTCCTCAGCTCCCATTCTCTGTATACAACTCTGTCCCCGTTACTGACTGGGCCAGAGGCAGGGACTCAGCCCCTGCTGGACAAATGACATTCTCCCTCCTAGGAATTTGGTTTGTGATAGAAAGACCGGCAGTCAGTTTGAGCTCATTACATCGGAGGAAATGTAAATATGCACAATTTAGAGAGAAAATCTACCTTCCAAGTTGACTGATAATGTGAAAAAATAGTTCTGTGGGAGACTGGGAGAGAGGGATACTAGACTCATGGAGAGAAGCAGAAATGAAGTATAAAGACTGAGTTTTGGTGGTCCTTCCTGGCATCTAGTTGCTTGCCTATTCTTTGTACCTTAGCATGGTTATATGAATGCATGTTTCTATTACTCACAACGAAAGAGTTCAAACTAACACAGCATAATGCTGAGAAAGTGAAAATCCTGAGCATAATCTAGTTAACCGCATGCTGTTCTCTGGTTATGGGCTAAAACCCCTTGGTCTGGCCAGCCATCATATACAAGCATGTTTGTCTTCACAAAGGCGAGAAGAGCTGGAGGATCAACGCAAATTCATCACCACCTCTACAACCATAACACACTGTATAGCCCGTTGATGGTTCAAACCTTGTAACTAGCAAGCAGAACATAAGATGGAAGTGGCCATGGCCATGGCCCTGTAAGGCACCTGTATAATTGCTTACTTTTGTAGTGTCAGGGCCTAGGGAACCCTGGGGGGCCGGGCACCTCATGAAATCCACTGCCACGTTCCCTCTTGTCAGGCAGTATGGTTCTCATACGTGATAAGCAGCATCATGAATTCCTGCCAAGTCATCTCCAGCAAATATTTATTGGGCTGTAGGTACATAGGTCCTGCAGCATCTGCCTCCATTTCTCATCTAATCTGTGGGCAACCCCTCAGCCAATACACACTATGTGTGTGTGGAATTGTGTGTTGTGGTACGTGTGGTATGAGGGGGGGAGGAATGAGTCCCAGAGGCCTGGGAAAGAAGATGCTTGTGATGACAGAGCTCTAGGCTTAGTTCAACCAGCATGACCATGTCTTTGGTGTCTCTACTTGAAGTGACAGCTATCTCCTGGTTATCGTTTTCATGTTTAAGCTGGAAAACATTATCTACTCTAATGTATATATTCACATGGCCTATTAAGACCAAGGTATCTGCTTCTTTGTCTAATTTAGGCTATATAAATGTATATTGAGGTGATTTTTTTCTATGTTACTACTCATGAAAAAAGACTTTCATTTCCTCTTCTAGGGTCTAATTCAATGAGGAGAAATGAAAGGACAGAATCAGGTATCTGTCCTTTCCTAATTCAAATCATGCTGCAAAAGGGACATGCACTCACGTTTTAGAAAAAGGAGAGAAGAGAGGTCTACCCATCTTTGAAAAGAGAACTGCCACTCAGACACTACAGGGAGTGGTGATGCTGTGGACAGAGATGCAGAGGGGGGGCGGGTCACAGAACCTGGTCTGTTCAACTACCCACAACGAGTCCCTCTAATCATATCTTGGGGGTTTCTCTTAACTAACCACAAGAGGCCTCTTTCCTCATCTAATTTTTTAAAAATAGAGATAATAATGGTCATACTACATTTCTTACAGAGTTGGTATAAAGATCGAATAAAATAAGGTATGGAGTACTTAGAAAGAATGAAGCATGATGACAATGTAAGCAAGACTTTTCTTTTTTAGCAACAAGTGTATATATATATATATAAATATTAAATTATATATTAATATATTATATATTATTAAATAAATTATAATTTATATATAATTATATGTAAATATATATTAAATTATATTAAATATAAATTATTTTTGTGCGTGTTTTCCAGTCTCTCCAATGGTTTCTTTTGACCACACTTTCGACCTCACATCTCCTTTCATAAAATACATTTCCAGACATTTTATCTTTACAAAAAGAGAACACTTTACCACAAATTCAAGATAAAGAAAGAAATTTGCAGCTAAAGGTCTACAGGGGAAAAAATCTAAATGAGTCCATTAACGATAACTAAAAAGTCAGTCTATAACAAATGGAAAAGGCAAGTAAACAGTCACATTTAATGAAATCTAGTTAAGGAAATAAATCACTCTCTATTTCTCTTTTCCCCAATGCCACTGTTTCATGACTAGGTTTTTGAAACTAAGCATTTAGAGATAACGGTAATTCTAAATGTGGTTTCTCAACTATTTAAATAGCAAGTCTTTCTCCCATGTTTACTTAAATGCAAACACAGAGCTGCATGAAGTCCAAACACTGAGGGCTTTATATACTAAGACTATGTAGTATTAGTGCAAATGAGAATCTACGTGATAAGAAACATCATTCTTATACCCCATTCTTTTCTGTTCCAAATGGAATTTCTAGAGATTAAATCCTTGAAATTAATGATTCAAAAAAGTTAACTTTTTAGTATCATAATGAAAACCAAAGTTGATAATTAGCCTCTTATACCATACATTGTATGGCTGAGATTCCCATTTAGGCCATCAGAAAGTCACTTTTTAAAAAATGTTTTTCAAATATTCCACATTTTTGTTAAACAAAGATTTATAGAATGCTTATTATATACCAGTTGATATTCTAGGCACTTGAAATACATCTGTAAGCAAAAGGAAATATATTAAAAATTTGAAGGTAACAGAAGGCAATAAAATGTTTTTTAATGAAATAAAATTAAGTGTATTTTTTGGCTTATCTAGTAAGTGGTTAAAATAGATAATAGTAATTTCTCTGTTTTCTACTCTATAAAAGTAATAGTTATCTTTCATAAACCAATGTTCTATTTTGACATACAACAAGAAGAAAAGATATTTGTTTCTATCTGAGTTTGTTTGATCTCACAAAGCACACACAGTGATGCTACATTAATAAGAGTTTTAGTTCAAGAACATCCCACCATCTCTCCTTTCTTTCTTCCACATTTTGACGTGAGTGTTAGTAGTTGGAGATAAAAAAATTAATAGGCATAATTTTGTCTTTGTATTTTGTTTATCCTTCCAAGAAAATTGAGAATATAAATTAAGTTAGAGGCCATGGCTGTACATGGCAGAAGTTAACATACTTGTGAGCATTTCTCTAGCACAGGTATAGAGTGAAAAGAGCCCTGAATTAAAAGTTCAAGTCGTGGGTTTCACCACATGCCTTGATGCAAATTTGTCTAAACTCATGACTGCATTAAATCCCCTAGATTGCTTCTGCATCTGCAAAATTAGAGTTGGATCCAATGACCTGAAAGATCACTTTTAGATATAAAATTCTCTAGTTCCCACTGGTAGAAATTATATAAGACAGAGATCAATATGTAGTTCTGGGCATGAAGAAAGAAATGTTCTAAACAAATATATCATTAAATACTACTCTGGAAAATGACAAAGCAAAAAAGACAAGTTTTTAACTCTAAATAGATTAAAACTGTAAGAACTATGAGTTATATTTAACTCCCAATACCACCGTAGCCTGTGGGAGGAAAAAGGTATGAATATTAATATAAAATTAACCAAATGACAGTCTTTGCATTCATACCTGCAAAAACTATTGAGATGTCTCATAGCCCAATTTTTCTCTCCTCTCCTGACAAGGCCAGATTACATTAAAATTTTCCTGTCATTGCTGTATGTGCTGCTCTGTGCCCCAAGGCCAGATGCCTATGAGAACAGTGTCTGTGTCAATGGCAACCACAAGTCACCTGGCCCAACTACACTCAGCAAATGTTTATTCCTAGATCCACCAACACCAACTTCACTGCTTTGATGGTCCCCATGACGTCCTCATGGAGATGGGAGAGGGCTCCCTCAAAAGCTTCTATTTCATGCCTCACTTCTTCCATTCCTTACAGTTTTCTCTTTCAATTAATTCATTCCTTCATTCAATATTTTTTTAAATTAATTGTATATTATATGGAAAACACTGCTAAAAACCAAGAACACAAAAGTATTCATGGTTGTCAGTATGGTAGGGAAGATAGACATAGAATACATAATTACAACTGTTTGGTAAAATAGAATCTCTAAGACACTGTAAGAAGGTACGATGAATTCCCCCCAGGTAAATTTGGAAGCCATTTGAGCAGCACCATCCGATCGTGGAATTATAAGTATCTTCTCAGGAACAATCCACAAGCATCTCAAGATTGCACACAGACATGTCAACTCTGTCCAACCGCCAAAAAAGTTTTCTACCAATTTCAGAACCATTTTTTTCACCTTTGTCCAGGAGTCTTAATATTACATAATTCTGGGGCCAGATTGTTAGTCCCCAAATTGTCTTTATCATATCAAGGTCCCTTTATACCAGGGTTCATGAGGTAGGCATGCCATAGAGCGGTGAGAACATGGACTGTTAGGTTCAGATCACAGTTCCAACACTTTCTGGCTGTGCAATCTTAGGTAAGTTAGTCAACTTCTCTGAGCCTAATCTCTTTACCTGTGTCATGGGGACTCATAAGGTTATTATAAGGTTTAATTGAGATATCTGTGCTTTACACATACCTTATTCATAATGGGCCCTCAAAATGTTAGCTTTTGTTATTCCTCTGCTCCCTGAAAGCTTATTTCAATATGTAGTGTATACTGATAAGTACTGAAAGGAAATAAAAGCATTTAAGTAGTGGATCATGGTGATAGAGTTGTGGGTGATCGTTAATGATTTCTCAATCTCTGCTATACTTCGTTCATCAAATATGTTTTACATACTTAAACTTTTCCCTTTACACAGGTAGCACCTATTTCTGGTATAAAATATAGAAAATCAGGAAAGTAAAAAGAAGAAGAAAAATGATCACCCATAATCTCACAATTTAAAGATGTCTACTACCAAAATAAATTGATTAAATGCTGGGTGAAATGGTGGTAAACTTGTCAGAAAACCTCAATCCCATATTTAGTAAAGAAGGGACAGATCCTGATGAAGGACTGACTTAAAAGGAGAGGAGAAGGGAAGGACATGCTCAGGTAGGGTTTTAGCTGGAGGATCATGAAGATGCCATCTCTATCCATATAGCCAATCTAAGCTGAGGGAGCCCAATCTAGAAAATCATCAGAACCAAGCAAGAAATTCCAGCTCATTCAGTTCTAACAATGAGGCACTGTGAGCCTTGGTAGCCCTGGCCACTGGCCTTCCTCCCTGGGAAAACAAGGATCATCTTGGAAGACTCTACCTCCTTTCACCAAGTTATCCTATAAAATACTTAATCTGGCTCATCTTCACAGCCAGTTTTATAATGTGCTGCACATCATTCTCTGCCCCTTTTTACCTTACATTTCTGCCTCAATGCTCATTGATGCTTCCTCAATTTTATAAGACAGAGTTTCTAGCCAATCTTGTTCATGTTGCCTTCTAGTCTCTTTAGGTCTTAGCAACTTTATTTTTCCCTGTAGTTATCACTGTCTTAAATACTAAGATATTTTACTTATCTGTTTGGTTTTTGTCTTTCTCTTATTTCTGGAATGAGAGCTCCATGTGTGTAGGGAATTTCATTTCCTTCATTCTCTGATGTATCTCTAGCATCTGACACATAGTGGTTGCTCAATAAATATTTGTTGAATGAAAAACAAAAAATCCTAACTCATAATCTGACAATAAGGAAGTATAAAAGACCATCTCAGGTCACTTACTCTTTTGAAGATGGGAAAAGCTGAGGACCAGCCACTGGGTATAAAATGGAAGAGGGGAGGATGAAAAAAGAAGAACCAGTATTGTCTAGTAATGTCGTATATACACATCACATACTCCATGGCACTTCTAAGTTACAGTGGGTTCATCTTCATTCAGGTGGGCACAAATAAAATTCTTCACTGACTCTATAAAATCAAAAATATGAGAAAAGCCAGCATATTAGTCTGCAAGGGCTGCCATAACAATACTACAGATGAGTGGCTTAAACAACAGAAATTTATTTTCTCACATTTCTGGAAGCTGGAAGTCCATGGTCAAGGTGTTAGCAAGTTTGAGTTCCTCTGAGGCCTCTCTCCTAGGTTGGCAGATGCCCACCCTTTGCTGCCTCTTCATGTGATTTTTCCTCAGTGCATGTTCATCCCTTGCATCTCTCCTATGTCCTAATCTCCTCTTTTTATAAGAATGCCAGTCAGATTGGATTAGGGCTTACCCTAACAGCACCATTTTAACTTAATTACCTTTTTAAAGATCCAAATAGAGTTTCCAAATAGAGTTATATTCTGGGGTACCAAGAGTTAGGACTTCAACATATAAATTTTGGAGGGACTCAGTTCAGCCATTAACAGCCAGTTATCTCAGTTTTGGTGGAAAAAGCACTCTGCTTCAAATGCATATAAAGCTATTTTAGTGAGTTTTTTAAAAATAGATCTTTATCGGAGTATAATTGTTTCACAATATTGTGTTCGTTTCTGTTGCACAACAAAGCGAATCAGCTATATGCATACACATGTCCCCATATCCCCTCCCTCTTGAGCCTCCCTCCCATCCTCCCTATCCCACCCCTCTAGATCATCGCAAAGCACAGAGCTGATCTCCCCGTGCTATGCTGCTGCTTCCCATCAGCCAACTATTTCACATTCGGTAGTGTATATATGTCGATGTTACTCTCACAGTGAGCTTTTTTAACCTCAGAAAATTGTGTGATTTTGTTTCCAGGAGGCTGTTTCACAGAGGAATTATTGTTGGGTGGTCACTGACTTGTAGCGATACATGATCTTAATAATACATATTTCAAGGAGTGTAAAGTTCACTAAATCCCTTACAAACATGATTCAAAACCTTATGATAAAGGTGCAATAGAATCCAAAATGTTAGAAAATCATTGAAAGCCAAAGAAATGTAAGAATATTAAGTCACATATATCTAGATTGCCATGAAAGTTTTTGAGATACAGATGTACAAAAAAATTTTATACAAGGTGATTGGAGGTATTTCTACTAGATCCAATCTCATTTCTTCAAAAATAGAAAGTAGAAATAAGGCAAAAGTATTTAATGCATATAAACAGCACAGAGTGAAGCTCCTAGACATAGGTGAATATTTGAGTTGTGCAACCGAGGATGGCAAGTGCGAGAATGTTACATGCATGGGTTAGAAGCAAATTAAATATCATTTAGTCAAGCATTTTTATTTTGTATAATGGGAAAGCAATTCTTGAGAAAGCAAACTGTCTCCTTCCTGTGACAGAATATAAATAGAATCCAGACCTATCCTCTCTTCCTCATTCAGAGCTCTGGTTCCCATTTCTATACTCACTCTGATGAGATATATGAGATCCAAGGTGAATGTCTTGGTCTGCCCAAAAGCCTTCCTAACTTAGGTAAAATGAGATGTGCAGATATCATAAGGAATAACTGCCACCAGCAAAATTTAGGTAAGAAATAAAAGAGCCTAATGAAAAGAGAGTAGAATCCAGATTCAAAGGACATGGGAACACTGTTTACCATCTCTGTGACCTTAGGCAACACCCTTCACTTCATTAAACCTAATTGTGTCATCTTCACACTGGAAATAATAATAATTCTTTCCCTATGGGCTTCAGTGGGCTATTGGTGAACAAAAAAGATAGAGAACCTGCAAACTCTTTGTAAATATTAAAGTGGTATTCAAACACTGTATGTGCTAATCACTGTTATATATCAAGAATTAGTGTGCCAATGAGATCTAGTTTTTAGGCAGAGCACTGAATTAGAAATTTAATCTGCGGTAGATATACTAAGAATGAAAATGTCAGTTTTATTTACTTTCTTTAAAAAAAATAGTGCCAGCTACGTGAACCAACTCAGGGTTCAAGTTTAAAGAACACAATCTCCATTTTAATTAAAGTACATAAACCATGGCCTATAATGACAGCTACAACCAAGGGGAGATGGTATTAAAACCAGTAATTTCCTGGCACCAGTCCATTGGATCTAGTCTGTTTAGTATAGGGTTGGTACAGAACTGCAGAACTGACTACTTTTCTTAGAAGAGAACTCCCTACTGGCGGGTCTCTGAAAATCCAGTTAACAGCAACCATCAGGAATTAGTTGTTGAAGATCACATCTATAAAAATGCTCATGTCCTTGCTAGTCTTTGCATATAAAATAAAGTCACACATTTTCTCCTGGAGCCCCTACTTGCCTAATCTCCAGAAAACATCTCCCCTCGAAATAGCTCCCTGTTATTTCTGAGTTTCCCAGGAGGCTCTCTTGGGAACTGGTCCTTCACCTTCTTCTGTTCCACACCATCAGTGGTTGCCTTTGCTACTGATGAGTATCATGAGATCCTGGTGTACTGTCCTCTGCTGGCAATAGCCACTGACATCTTATGGCAAAATCTCCTGTCTGGCCCCTGGTCTTCCCCCACATGGAGACCTCAATTCATTTCAAGGGCTGAGCATGCTTCAAGCTTCTTCTGGCCTCAGGGCCCAACTCCTTCTGAACTCCCAATCCCTCAACTGCAGACAGAACAGAAAGGCCTTCCTGCAGCCCTTCCCTCCACAAGTCCAAGCCACTTATCATGTCTTGCCCCAGGGCTAGTCTATTCACAAGATGATTGACAAGTTGCAGATAACATTTCCTTCTGAGAGGAGGAAACCTCTACTCACAGACTGGGGTCTGACCTTAGAGTCACACAATTAAAGCAGAATAACTTTCCCCAAAGCTGGTTTGTTAGGTCTTAAAATTTTGACATTTTCAAGATACAGAGTCTGGTCCACATTGCACTATTTTAGGCTCAGTTCATATCTCTTTTGAATTATTTCTTCCTCATGAAGTAAAGAGCTCAGGCCAGCAAGATTTCCCTGTTGGCTTGGTCTTGAACTTTCAGGCTCTTGTAAACAAATAAACAAATAAGAAAAGACCCTGAAGAGGGAATTGATTGGCTCATATAACTAGGAAGTTCTGGGATGGAGCTCCCTAAGGATGCCACACATCACTCATTGTCACATCTGGATTCCCTCTTTCTCTACCTCTACATCATGCTTCTCTCTTACTTTAGAAGGAATTCCTCCATGTAGCAGGTAGAAGGTGGAGGGTTTCATGGCTACAGACAATTCTAGGCCAGTTGTCATCCTATCCCATCTTAGCAACGGTAAAGAGGAGAGCAGCAAGGACACTGATCCACCATTGTTTGATCCTGCATCCCTGGGTCCCTGGACAATCATTATAGTCAAGAGGATACAGGCAGCTCCACCAGAACCAAGTGGAGTGACAGGGGAAGCCAAAGGAAAGGAGGTGCTGTTCCAAGAAGATAGGAACACGATGAACAAACAGAAACAAGGGATTAGGGCTGTGTAAATACAAATTTAGGAACCAGGAAATGAATTAGCTACCTCTTCAAAAGTGGTTTACTAAAACCTCCAATTCACAGTACTAAATAGAACTCTTAATATCTTGGTCTGATAAGCTGCAGTTGGGCACCTTCACTGAATTGAAGACCATTTTGGTAGTATTTGCCTCCTACCTTAAGTTCTAAAGCCCCTGCCAGATTGGTGAGCGGTGCCTATTGAAACAAAGAGAATATCTGTTCCAAGATCAGTGCCAGTTTCCTTCCTAGGAGGCAGAAATTGCTTGCAATTCTCTAAATTGGAGCTTTTCCAGGTTTAAAATTATCAGTCCCCCTGGAAACTGTTATATATGTAGTAATATTTAGTGATTAAATCATGGGTTTTAAAATCAGACAAATCTGAATTTGAATCCTTTCTCCACCATCTACTAAATGCATGACTTTGAGCAAATTCTCAGTCTCAGTTTCCTCGTGAGTAAAATGGAGATAGTAATTTCTACTCTACTAGGTGGTTGTGAGGATTAAATTAAATAATGCTTTATAAGTGTTAGCTATTACTAATGGTAGTAATACAGTGGTTTAATAATCAATTGAGCTTTTACTTTTACTCAAACCATTTATATGTACTTTATCAGGAAGTGAAAACTTTTTTCAGCTAAGTGAATCGTCTATTGTAATCATTCAACTGGCTTAAAAAAAGAAAACTGAGAGTGACATCAGTTTTTAGGTATATCCCATTATTTTTGAAGAAAGGGTTTACACTATGGGAGTTTGGAATGTATACAATGAGAAGCAGCAGAAGGAAAGAGAGTGAACAGTTTGAGAAGGAATGAATAGATGCCCCGGACAGTGTGTGCATCTGGGTGTAGAAAACATGTGCGTAGAGTGGAAGGGTGTGCGTGGAGTCCTAATTCTAAAAGCAGAGGGTTCTCACACTAATTCTAACTTAGAAACTCGGACTAAAGATCTCACAGTATGTGGAAATCTCAGTTCCACATTCTAGGAGATTTGGGACTCAGATAACATTCATTATAAGGTTGACTCCAGAGATATGCATGAATCTGGGTCATACCCAGTTTAAGTAGAAAGCCTACCACAGAAGGACCCCACTGAGATTGATTCTTCCTAACTAAAACAAAACCACTGGAAATGAGAGACCATTAAGGAAGTTTAATATCCCTGAGAAGAAGCAACCTGAATTCAGCAGAGTAAGGTTCCAGTCTTAGAAGAGTTTTAGGTTTCAAAGAATTACAATTTGGAGAATTACAAGTCTAGTACATTATGGACATTGAGGGAATATATTAAAATCCAAAAGTTGGGAGAAAATCTGAAGAATCTTCAAAAAGAACATCATTGAGTTTTGGCAGATTCTCTTCATGAAAAAGTAAGATTCCATACTGAGATTTGAGCAGGGTATTCAAGAGAAAGGCAGATGGGGAAGAAGGGAGAGGGAAAAGAGAAAGGAGAGGGGAAGGAGAGAGAGAGAAAGAAGAGAATAAGCAGATGGGGAATGAGAACATGCTATGGTGGGAATGGGAAATAAGAAAATAGGGCTCCCTCCCCTCCCTCCACCACTCCCATAACTGCCAGAGGCAGATTTACCGTGAATTAGTCAAGTTTAAATTTTAGGGTCCCTCTTTTGTTCAAGGCCCCTTTTAAGACCCAAAGGAGAAGCCTGAGCTGTCTGTTCTCATGGTTATGCTTTATTAAATTTGTGAACCTAAGGTTTTTTAACCCCAGTTGGTCAGGACCACTGGCTCTTTCCACTCTACCTTCCTCTCTAGTCAGGTGGCGTTAGAGGGACCTGGCATATTTCAGGATCAGACTAAAGGGAAGTTAAGTTCTGAATACCTTTGGGTTAAATTCAGTGGGATATATATTTATGAAGTCCACAGTTAGAGGGCCAGAGTTCATACCACCATATGGATATGTCCCCTGGTGCCAGCACCAGAAAAATGTGACTAAGGGAGGAGAAAGTATGCTTCTATGGACAGAGCTGGGCATTATCTGTGAAGAAATTCTTCAAAATATTACAGTTCATGTATGAAAAAACTTGATACAGGCTTTCCCAAATTTGACAACTCTAAAGTTTTGTACGACAATACCAGTAACAAGTTATGAGGCTGGAGAAATGCTTCTAAACTGCCAGTAAATTAAAAATTCTTTGACTAAATATTCCAGAAGAGAGATTAAATTATTTTTCTATTCCTTTGTAGAAAATGGTATTATTTGGGTTTTCAGATAAAATACAAGATGCCTGGTTAACTTTGAATTTCAGATAAAGAACAAATAAATTTTAGTATAGGTATTCCCAGTATTGTACGAAATTCAACTCTAAACATCCTATATTTCTTTCTCTTTAACTTTTTATTTTATATTGGAGTATAGTTGATTAACAGTGTTGTGATAGTATCAGGTGTACAGCAAAGTGATTAAGTTATACATATACATGTATCTATTCTTTTTCTAATTCTTTTCCCATTTAGGTTGTTAACATAATATTGAGCAGAGTTCCCTGTGCTATACAGTAGGTCCTGGTTGATTATCCATTTAAAATATAGCATTGTGTACATGTCAATCCCAAATTCCCTGTATTTCTATTTGTTAAATCTGGCAACCCTATAAATTAAAAAAAAAAACAAAAAACACTACTATAGGAAAAGATGACCAAAGAGTACGCAATCTAAAAATGCGGGAAAGAAAGCATTATAGAAGTGTGTCAGGCAATTAATTAAGAACAAATCATTGTTATTTTTCATGATTTTGTGATATTTACAGTACTTGCCAGCTTTGTCCTCTAATAAATACATTTATACTAAATTTATAATCAATTCTTGTAAGGCAGCCCATGGACCTGGATCTGCCCCTGCCCTTACTTCTTCCCCCAAAGGATACAAAAATCTCTCAGGACTCCCAGGAACAGCATGGGAAGGACAGCCAAAAGGAATAATGAGCTAATGCTGGCCAAATACATTAAAGAGAGTAAGAAGGTTTTTTACAACTGTACCAGAGAAAAGAAATATTTGAGCATATGTAGAGCCATTAACAAATAAGGAAAGGAGTGATATTAATAATGACTCTAAAACAACTGAGATAATGAACTCCTTTTTCAACTTTGGCAAGATAAGGAAATGGAATTTGCAGCATAAGTAAGTAATGAAGACCTTATAAAAATAGCTATTAATATAAGGTAGGCAAAAAATGCTTAGAAAACCCAAATAAATCAAGGGGACTTGGAAATATGCATCCTAGGGTACAGAGGTGAGCACATAATGAAGTCCCTAAACTATAGGTCATTGTTTTCAAGAATTGTGAGGTCTAAGAGAGGAAATTGAGGGCAGAGAGAGGGAAATGGGAGGCACAAATGTAAATGGATTCAAGGAAAGAATTTGAAAAGCATAAAAAATTATTTTAGTCACTATAAAGTACATTTGAATTATTTAATAACCCAAAGGAAACAGACTACTTATTAAGGAAATCCAATAAAACTATTTATTAAACCTCATAAGATTGCAAAACTGGAGAAGAGCCAATAATTTGTATGTATGTTAAGAAGGCTGCCTGATAATAAAATAGGCATGTATGTAGTATATTATACATAATGAACATTTTGTACTCAAAATAATTATTGATTGGCTGGATGAAGAATATAGTTATTTAATTAAATCAACAAAAGAATCATAAATAACAACAATAAACCATAAACATTAAAACATAATGCTGGAAAAAAATAGTAGAATACTGTAGGAATGGATTGAGCAGGAGCTATTCTACTTGTCAGGCAGAATCTTAATCTTCTTTTAAGAGATTCTCAAAAGAGAGGTAAACTGATAGCAGTTTCTCACTAGGAAGGTACCTCAACTTACACCTTATGAAATCAAAAAGTCCAAGAGCTATGAGGTACCTAATATAAGGCAGGAGAAATCAGTTTTTTACAAGGCAAAAAATGAAATCCACAGAACTACAAATCAATGAAGAATTGATATTAGCTAGTTCATTTATTTTATAGTTGGGAAAGTTGAGACTAAACAACTTGCCCAAAGGTACATATAGGCAAAGTCGGGATTGGAAATCAGATCAGATCTTTCTGATTTTGTGTTTAATAGTCATTTTTTATATTCTTTATATTTTGTTGTAAGCCCCATGAGGGTAGAGACCAAGTTTGTTTTAAACCACTATGCCTCAGCACCTCACCTCATGCCTGGCACACACATACGCAACATTCACTAAATTATTTAATGAGCATGATACTACCACTATTCGTCTTTACTTTTACTTCTTTTGGTTGAATTCCTTCCACTGGTTCTTAATGTCCTATTAGCAAGGGGTCTTGGTGCGGTTACTATTGAGGTGCCACAGGCAAATAACTACTTATTCACTCTTGAAAGTGATGTTAAGTTTATTAAAGGCAACAGTGACATTAAACCCCAAAGACATTAGCTCAACATTTTTGCCCTTAACGAAAAGATTTGTGGATTCATCTTTGTGACAACTCTTTCAGGAACGTGTGGGTTTACATTCATTCAGAGGGAAAGTGATCCCTAGAGAATTAAGGTTATGTATGTAAAGAACCTAGCCAAGAGCAAGTTTCATATAGAGTGGAAGAGTAGATGTTGAACAAATGTTTAATTTCCTCTCTCATCTTTGAAACAACAGGGGCGTTCACAGCCACTATAGTCAGATCACTTCTTATGCATCAAGGAGACAACCTCGAATACCAGTAGACATTAATGTGAATGGGGAACAGTTTAGAAAAGGTAAGAGAGAAAGGCCGAGAAATCTCAGTGAAACAAAAGGTTTCAATCTACTCTTAAGTGAGCCCTCCCTCCAACCATATCAATACCTGATTCTATTGTCAACTAACCCTGAGACATTAATGAAAGTGACTTGTGTATCTGTAAACGAATCAGAAGCCTCTGTTCAATGAGGACTCCAGAACTTCTACAGAGGAAGGGCTTATGAGAAGCAATGTTTAAATGTGCTAGGAAAATTTCATGGCAAACACCATATTTTAATGTAGATTGTGTATTTTCTTATGGAAAAACAACAAAAAGGCTAATCTTGGGCACCTTGATGTAATGTAGGGAGGCTGTAATCAGTTTAGCCTGGAAAAGATCTATCTTCATTATGATTAACAAATAACTTGTCTCTGGGAAAGACAGCACATGGAGTAAAGTACAACAGCAGAAGAAATGGGGGTGATTCACTCTGACTGCACCATCAGCCTGGGGGGCAGTTCAGAGATGATCCTAAATCCAGAACAACTAAGAAGGAATTTCAACTCTAGAAGTAGGACAGATCAAAACCCACACTTGTCTGATGCAGTCCTAAGTGCTGTCAGTTCTCAGAGACCAACCAGCTCAATGCAGCTAAGGATGTTTGGGAGTCTTTTGTTGAATGCTGGATTAGACAGCCTATTGTGATCTTTTAAAAATGAAGACTCCGGATTTCTTGACTACAGATAAACACAAGGTCACGTTCCTCGTTTGTCATTTAGATACAATGACATCTAAATTCACTTTTAAATACTCTAAAGTTGCTCAGATATGTTTCTTTCACTTGAGTATTTCCCCCCAAAATTACTCTGGTATTCATGTCCCTCTTGAATATCCAATCTTTCCACTCTTGGAAAACCAGAACCGGCCACTTTGCTTCAACTCTCTGTATTGTATTAAGAAAGAGTTGCTAGGAAGAGAGAGGAGAAAAGCATACTTTCAGCTGACTTAGAAATTAATTATAGAAAAATGCAGAGACAGGGTTCTTAGAGACTCAGAGAGATGAAAGCTGAGTTCAGACATGTTTCTGAAAAAGCAGAGGCATAAATTCTATTCTGCCATGGAGAAAATTTAGTCTTCCTTTCACTCAGTGATTTGAACTCAAATTTAAAGTTCATCTTCTCTTAGCAGAATATTGTTTCAATAAATCCTTTTTTGATAATAATTCAAGCAGACAAAAAAAAGTTTCATTACTCAATAAAAGAGGCAAGATGGTGCAGTTGTTTTGGCTGTGGCTTTTTAAGGAAACACACTTTAGAAAATCACCCCCAAACAATGTCAGTTTGAAGGTGCAGCATTTATTAAGCTCCAAGTACATGAAAGGCACTGTGCTGACCAAAGTGATTACTGAGATAAATAACACATGCTTTTGGATAAATCTAAAGACTTATAATCAGGAGAAGGAGAGGCACATTTACAAATAACCATGATCCAAAGCAACTATAATAAGTAACTGTGAATTCAATATATAAATCCACAGTTAAGGGCCATGAGACTACTTATAAAATCTTATGCTGCATCTGAAGTAGTAAAAATGTTTAGAACAATGAACAGCATTGTTTTACTCTATTTGGTGGTGGGTAGATCATATCTGTATTATTGGGTTGAGCTCTGAGTATCATATCTTAAGAGAGATATAACTGGAGTATCTTGAAATGACAGTGAAAGGATGGTGAGGAAACAGACAAAACATGTCCTGAAGAGTAGCTTTAGGAGCTGAGGATGTTTAGCCCTGGAAAGAGCAATAAAGTGGTACATGATAGATGTCTTTAAAGAACCGAAGGGATGTCGTGTGAAGAGGGGGTGAACTCCACCAGGTAAAGCAGGTACCAGTGGGTGGACATTAAAACAGACAGCTCTGGATATTAGCAGAATCTTCTGGTAATTAAAACTGCTTTTAATTGGAATGGTTGTTTCTGAAAAGTGAGATGGCTTGTTTGTAGAATTGTTAAAGAAAGGCTGCAAGGTTACTCATGGGGGCCACTGAAGAAGGGGTTCATGCAACAGTGAGGCTGGGGCTAAATGACTCTTCAGGACCCTCTGAGGTCTCTAAGATCCCTAGTGCTATATTAGAGGAGTAAAAACATATAAAGGAAGAATGGGCAGGAAAGATCAATGTTGACCATAAGAGTCTGGGGGACACTGTATCAGACATGGGACTTGAGCTGAAGTTTGAAGAGCAGCTAGGATCTCAGGACATAGTGATGAAGAGAAAGTGCATTCCACATACAAGAAACAGAATAAACAATTGTAAATGATGTTATCCTTGGGAAATGGCAATTTAAGGGTCATGGAAAGAGTGTGCGCTTTGAAGTTAGATTGACTTGCATTCAAGTCCTGGTTAACATTCTTTCCATGACTGCATCTTCACCCATGACTTCACCTAAGACTTATTCTCTCCCCAGTACCGAATCCTCGTCCTAGCTCCAAATCAGGACCAGAGGCATCCTCCTGTGTTTCACACACTTCTTAAACTCAATGTGTTTACAGCTAAGCTGGCAGTCTTTCATTTGAAATCTGCTCCTCTTTCTAATTTCTCAGTGAAAACATCACTGAGTACCCAGTTGTCTGACCAAAACATGGGAGCCAGCTTAGATTTATCCTTTTTTCACACTGTTTATACCCACTGCCAATTCCTACCTCCTGGCCACTTCAGCTCTTAAATAGATTGAGGCTTTTCTTCCTCCTTTCCAGGCCCGTACCTCTGCTTTAGTTCAGAAGGCTGTTGTTTCTCACCTAAACTCCCAAGTGGTTTATCTAACTCTATCCCCACCCTATTTTTGCCTTCAGCACATCCTCGACCTCAGAGTAAAAATGCCATATTAATCGTCAATCTTACGCCGTATCTTTTCTGCTTAAAGATGTCAGCAAATTCTTATCTTCATGATAAAAGCTACTTAATGAGGCACACAAGGTCTTTCACAGTTAAACCCCTGTTGAATTGAATTCAGTACAACCCTATTCTACTCTCAACTCCAGCCTTAGTGAATTTCTTGCAGCTGGAGCCCGTGCTCCACTGTCCCACCTTTCTCCAGGCTTCTGGTCCTTTGTTCATGGAAACTCTTGGGCCAGAAGCCCCCTTCTCAGTTATCCTCTTGGTTCACTCCTTTGCAAAGGCTCAGCTCTGGTGTCACCACCCTTGGAAACCTTCCCTGAGCACATTTCCCTCCTCCCTCTTCTACTTTGTCAGGAGTCCCACAGCACCCAGTGTGCACCTTTATCATAGCATTACCCACACCCCACTGTGATTGTCTGCCTATTCTTCCATCTTCCTTACCTGTCACTGAACTCCTTGAGGGCTAGTATTGAGCCTTCGGCTGTTGTATCCCTGGCTCCTGGTAGCTACACAGCAGGTATTGGTTGAATGGATGACAGCTCTCCTTACTGGTTCTACAATCTTGAACTTCTATGAACCTCACTTTAATAATCTGTGAAGCAGAAATTATATTGCTTATTTCACTGGGTTTTTGTGGGAGTAAATGAGAAAATAAATTATTATTAGCACTATTTTGTGCCTGGAGCACAGAGTGTATGGAAAGATGTAGCATGTAATAAAGTTAAAGATAATGAAGCAAAGGGGTTAGATACCAGGCTGAAGATGTTTACTTGAAGTGTGGAGAGATGGAGTCATTACTGCTCTTGAAGTTCAGCACCTACACCAGGAACACAACAGTTTCTATGAGAATTGGAGATATGGTCTCAAGACAGCATACCATGGTGGTTGTCAGACAAACCTAGATTTAAATGTCTTCCACTTATTAGCTGTGAAATCCTAGACCAATTATTTAATCTCTCACTCAGATTCCTCATATGTAAAAGTACAAAAATGTACTTATAAGAAGGTTGTTATTTAAAAGATAATATTAGGGACATCCCTGGTGGCACAGTGATTAAGAATCTGCCTGTCAATGCAGGGGACACAGGTTTGAGCCCTGGTCCGGGAAGATCCCACATGCCGCAGAGCAACAAAGTCCGTGCGCCACAACTACTGAGCCCGCGAGCCACAGCTACTGAGCCCGTGCGCCACAAATACTGAAGCCCGTGTGCTGCAACTATTGAAGCCCATGTGCCTAGAGCCCGTGCTCCACAGCAAGAGAAGCCACCGCAATGAGAAGCCCACTCACTGCAACGAAGAGTAGCCCTTGCTCACTACAACTAGAGAAAGCCCACACTCAGCAACGAAGACCCAATGCAGCCAAACATAAATTAATTAATTAATTAATTTTTTAAAAAGATAAAATTAAATTAGATAACATATGTAAACATAACATACTGATCTAGTTCTAGTTACTCAGTAACAGTTGTAATAGACACCATGTTAAGTCTATTTACCATGTGCCAGGTACTAAATGATTTACATAGATCAACACATTTTATTATCACAACAATCCTGTGAAGTAGGTTCTGTGATTACCCCAATTTACATGTGAGGAAGTGGTTGAACAGAGAGACTAAGGATCTTGGCCAAGGTCATAGAGCTAGTAAATGCCCAGCAATAAATGCTCCTTAGGAAATGCTGAATAGTTGGTAACTATGGGTGTTATTGGTTGTCTCTCAATACTCTTTATAACTTAGTTTCAGTGCTGTTGGTGAGTGAATATCTTGGCAAATGCCACGCTTCTTTGTTAAAGAGATATGTTTTTCAGGGTCAGATGATCACTGGGGTGAGACTGACAAATTTCAAGGGTCTGGCTTATTGTTTCATCTCTGGGAAGTAGAAGAACAACTCAATTGTGAGAATATATTTTTATCAACAAAGGGCTTGTTATTATAAATAATATTGAGTCATATCAGGATTGCAATCCAAAAGTAACAAACAACTTTACTTTTTATCTATTTTCTCATTTTTCTTTTTTTTGCTTAATAATTTTTGTGTCATTAGAATAAATTCATTTAAGTGTTCACCTCAAATTCTTTCTGAAACAAAGTAAAGCGTTATTTAATTTGCACCTAAATGTTTAAAGTATTGATTATTTATAAACTTTAACTTAGTATACAACAGATGTAAATATAAACAGTTTGTAAAACAGACTTTGCATTAAAGCCCCTAGCTATAACAAATTTATGGTGTTTCTATTTCTGACCCTATTATGCTTGTACTTTCCTTAGTCGACTTAAAATGAGGTAGTGAACCCAGTTCAGAGTAAGCAAGTCAAATTATGACAGGACCTGATACTCAGGCCCCAGGGATGCCGCACAATTAGTCAAAATGAAAGTGCACTCAGGGGTAGGATGACTGTCAGCTCAAGGAACAGCTTTGTTTTCATCCCAACCCTTTCTCCTAAACTCCAGGGTTTCATTAATGCCACCTCTGTAAGTCTCAGTCCAACTTGATAATAGTGAGGGCCACTACTGGAAGAAAAACCTTCTAATTCATTTATTCAATTTCCTAAAATGCCTATTTCATTTTGTGAAATACTGATGACAAATTCTAAAGACTTCTTCATTTAACTACCATTTATTAAACACTCACTAAGACTGAGCACTACGTTAGGTGTGCAGATGCAAAAGAACGAAGAACAGGTCCTTGGCACCAGGAATTTAGAGTTGAGGTGAGGAGCTCTGTGTAACAGAACAACTGCAAAATAATATAAAATGTGCTGAAATGGTGACACATAGGGTCTGCAAAGAGGATATACAAATAAAGGATGCCATGGGAGGCCTAGGCTTCTGGTGGTGACAAGGACAGGGATAAAAATCATGGTGAAAAATTAATCTTGAATACAATAGGGGCTCAATAAACATTTGCTGAGTGAAGTAGTCAACAGGGATCTTAAAATTCACAAGCCAAGGGTTTGTGATTGTATCTATTTAATCACTTGAACTTCTCTAACTACTGTATTTGGTCAACTTTGGGCATGAAGGAGAAACAGGAGATACTGAGGACTACTTGCCCAAGTATGGATACTGGAGGGGTGGGGCATATACCCCATTGCTCTTATTAATCAAGTATAAGGGTGGATACAAAATCTCATTACCAGTTGAATGGGCCCTGTTGAGGAGAGTGAAGACTCTAGCTCAGCCCCAATTTTCACACATCAGTTTCTTCCTACTCTCTATGTACACTGTCCTTGCAAGGGTTCTCCTCTGCCCTTGTCTGTCTCTTTGTTTAATATGCTTTTAAACATCAACTGTACAGTTTAGGATCCTACCTCTATTCCATTAGAAATGTACTGGATTCACTTTTTTTTTTTTTTTTTAACTTTGTTCTCATAAAATTTTTTTTTTAATTAATTAATTAATTTATTTTTGGCTGCGTTGGGTCTTCGTTTCTGTGCGAGGGTTTTCTCCAGTTGCGGCGAGCGGGGGTCACTCTTCATCGCGGTGCACGGGCCTCTCACTGTCGCGGCCTCTCTTGTTGCGGAGCACAGGCTCCAGACGCTCAGGCTCAGTAGCTGTGGCTCACGGGCCTAGTCGCTCCGCGGCATGTGGGATCTTCCCAGACCAGGGCTCGAACCCGTGTCCCCTGCATTGGCAGGCAGATTCTCAACCACTGCGCCACCAGGGAAGCCCCCCTGGCTTCACTTTCGAGTCTTCTCATCTCGTGAATAAAAGCTAGAAGAAAGACTGACCAAGGGAATACCTGAGGCATAAAGCCAAGAATATCACTCAGTTCCCATTTGGGATTCTTCTCCATTCCCATTCATTCTTCCATCCTCTCAAGGAAGCAAAAGAAGATGCTTGAAGGTAACTTGAGACAGTTGCTGGTTGTCATCAGCGTGGAGACAAGATGGAGACAACTCAAGAACCAGCCAAGGTGCCCAACCACGTGGAGCACAGATGGTGCATAAAATCATTCAGTGTGAAGGACGGGTGGCTGGGCCTATGCTCATAGGGAAGTCTAACCAGGGAGACCAGCCGAAGAGAAGAGAGATGGCTGAGACCTGCCAAGTTAGGTGTCTCATCTCTTTATAACAAGCTCACCCTGCACAGTTTGGGTGAGTGACTTGCCAGATACAGACAGCAATATTCTCATTTCAACCTTTAAAAAGGGAAAGCTACCAATGGAATTAGAGATTGGAGGAATTCTAAACCACTGTTCAAGTAAGTTTGCTGTGCTGAGAGAAGTGGTAGGTTTCTCTCTTGTGACCAAAAGGCTAAAGAGGATCAACCCTATCAAGGAACAAAAATTCATAATTTGTTTGCTGAATTGATAGTATATATTTTGTTTGGGGAAGGAGAGGCCATAAGAAACAGTCATTTCTTCTCAAGGATCCTAATTATAATAACAATGATAAACAAAGGCTTCCATATGGTTCCAGAAAGTCTTCCAAGCAGTTTCCATGTTTTAACACACTTAATCCTCAAAATACCTTATGAGATTGGTACTATTATTGTCCCTACCTTACAAATGAAGAAATTGAGGCACAAAGAGGTCATAAAATTTTGCAGACACACAGCTGGCAAGTAATGGAACGATGTTTATATTTATGCAGTCTGGCTCCAGGGTATGGTCTTTTAACTACTACAATTGTTTAGTCCAGGAAGACACCTATCTACCTAAAAAGATTCTGTGTTCACATAAATATGTTATTAATAAAATTCTAGTTCCAAAATTAGCTCAGAAAGGAAGATAAAAGAAAAAACTGAATGCAGGACTTATAGGTACATTGAAGAGAACATTGGAATAAGAAAGTTATATATAAGTCATACTGATGATTTTCATTCAACTCTACATCTACTACCTGTGAGTACTTTTATTTCCTCATTTGTAAAGTAGAGATAATGACATCAGCCTCACAGCAATATAAAATTAAATAAAATTTTGCAGGTAAATGCGTAGTACATAGTAAGTGTAAGTAAATGATATCATGGAACATTTGGCAACTATGATGGTAATTTATCTACTGTCTACCATTCTATGCTCACCTCTTTGACCCTTGTGATTACATTGGATAGATAATCCAGGATAACCATCCCATCAAAAGATCCTAAACTCAATCACATCTGCAAAGTCCCTTTTGCCATGTAAGCTAGTATATTCACAGGTTGTGGGGATCAGGATGTGGATATACTTGGGGGTGAGGGGGTCATTATTCTGTCTACCACAGGGACCATGGTCAGATTCTGATTGGAGTGACCACTAGTGGAAAATCCAAGAGTATTTGTCTTTGATAAGAAGAAATACAAGAAGAAAAGTTTAATAAAGATCAATAAATCAATAAATCCTAGGCTTCTCTTTTTATGGGATTATAAACAATGTATGTAATATGTTTATGATGGCAGTATTAACCTTAATGTGGCCATTACGTTAAATCTCTAACTTTTCTACTTTATGACAATAGAGCATCCATCAGAGACCTCTAAGAGAGGGATTGCCAGCTCAAATGCCCATTGGGACTAGGTAGATAAGGTAAATTAATGGAGCAGTTCAGGTATTGGATTAGGCAGGGACTCATATAAACTGAAGAAGTATATGGCTTGTCTAGAAGAGGCATCTTTCACACAGTTGCAGCCTGTTGTTGCCATATCAAATGCCAAAAAATTGTTCAATATAATTTAGAAATCCAGATTTTTAAAAAAATTTTTATTGGGGTATAATTGCTTTACAACAGTGTGTTAGTTTCTGCTTTATAACAAAGTGAATCAGCTATACATATACATATATCCTCATATCTCCTCCCTCTTGCGTCTCCCTCCCACCCTCCCTATCCCACCCCTCTAGGTGGTCACAAAGCACCAAGCTGATCTCCCTGTGCTATGCAGCTGCTTCCCACTAGCTATCTATTTTACATTTGGTAGTGTGTATATATGTCTGTGCCACTCTCTCACTTCGTTGCAGCTTACCCTTCCCCCTCCCTGTGTCCTCAAGTCCATTCTCTACGTCTGCATCTTTATTCCTGTCCTGCCCCTAGGTTCTTCAGAACCTTTTTTTTTTTTAGATTCCATATATATGTGTTAGCACACGGTATTCGTTTTTCTCTTTCTGACTTACTTCAGTCTGTATGACAGACTCTAGGTCCATCCACCTCACTACAAATAACTCAATTTCGAGAAATCCAGATTTTTATGTGAAAGTTCCTTTTTAAAAAATACTCACATTTAAAAAAATAATTATGCTAGTCTAACAAAACACTTCAGCCTTTGGTAATCTGCTTGCCAAACATTCATTTTTGACCTCTGACCTAATATCTCATCATTATTTATTTCCTTCCATGAAGTATCTAATACAAAGTAAACAAGAAAGTCCAAACTCCTCAAACTCAGGTACAGACCTGCCTAATTAGTCTTGACTTAGAGTTCAGACAACCTGGAAGACTCATCATTCCTCACTCTCATCCTGAGTCCTTTATTCTGTATCTTCCTTTTCTGTTCTTCTAGCTGGAATTCTTCCCCATTCTCTATTTCTTAATCCTCTCCACTGTTCACAGCCAAGCTCTAGGGCCACTCGCCTATGAGACCTCCTGGGAACTCCCAGCTAGACTTGACCTTCTCACTCCTTAGTACTCTCCCAGCATGTTTGGCCTTGTGCTGTACTTAATCTGAGTAACGTCTTATCTCTTCACCTAAACTGGGAACTCCCTGAGGCTAAGAACTGTGTTCCTCATCTTTAATGCCCTCCAGAGCTTTGCAGGTAGGAATTATCCAATCTACATTTGTTGAATGGATGGGCTCTGAGGGAATCAGTGAGACGAAGGGAAACTAAGTTTTATGTAGGTGCTTACTAAGTAATATGATGGCAGGTGGCACAGGTAACACAGTGGAAAAGTACATAGACTTTGGACTCAGAAAGACTTGGATTCAAACTTTGATCTTGACTCCTACTACCTACCTGGCCAATTTAGGCATATTGCTTTCCCTTTCTGAATCTCAATTTTCCCAAATACCCACCTCTCACTGGTCAAAATAAATGATACAACATGTGAAGTATTTAGTGTAATACACACACAGAGCAATTTCCCCTGCTGCCATACACACAGGTCTAATCAGAAATTTCCAGAAACCTCCTTTCTTTACATAATGTTTCTAAACAACTTTATGAGACAAACTTGTAGGCAGCTCTTCCTTCAACCAACCAAGAAGACTGGAAAATTTCAGCAGAATTTCATCAACTCCCTGGGAATTATAAAAGATTCTTTTTCATGAGATTCTCACATTTTTCCATATCAAGGTCTTCCTTTCAGTCATTATCACATTAGTCTAAGAGAACCAAAACCAAAAAACAACAACAAAAAAGTAATACACAAAGAGAGACCAAGTTTGTTGATAATCTCATTAGGCCCATTTCCTGAAATCTTTATGTCCAGCCTGTGCTTATTTTCCTATCAATGACAGCAAGGACCAGTTCCTGGACTGTATGGAATATTTCAAGGAGATGTGCCATTCTGACCTCTGAATGCCAGGTTGACTTTCACAATTCGTGGGGCTAGCTTTGGGGAAAGCAGCCTTTGATCAGCTCAGGGGGGCACTTTTTAAAAAAAATTTATTTATTTTATTTATTTATTTTTGGCTGTGTTTGGTCTTCGTTGCTGTGCACAGGCTTTCTCTAGCTGTGGCGAGTGGGGGCTACTCTTGGTTGCGGTGCGCGGGCACTACTCTTCATTGCGGTGCACTGGCTTCTCATTGCGGTGGCTTCTCTTGTTGTGGAGCACAGGCTTTAGGCATGTGGGCTTTAGTAATTGTGGCACAAGGGCTCTAGAGCACAGGCTCAGTGGTCGTGGCGCACGGGCTTAGCTGCTCCACGGCCTGTGGGATCTTCCCGGACCAGGGCTCGAACCCGTGTCTGCTGCATTGGCAGGCGGATTCTTAAGCACCGCGCCACCAGGGAAGTCCAGGGGAGCACTTTATTAGGAGTGCTTACTGAAGACAGTGCCTACCCACTGTCTACCCAAGACAAGGTAGTGGTTTATGGCCTCTTCTGACTCACGCAAGTAGTGCTTAAGGTTTAGTTTATTTCTTTTTAAAGTCTAGCTCCCTTCATAATGACTTGTCAGGGGGCAGTTTCCATCTCTTAATTGTCAAAGGAGCACCATGCCAAGATCAAAGCAGCTGTGGAGATGGAAGGGAAATATTAGGATAACCAAAAAAAAAAAAAGCAGAAAGGGGAAAGAAAAAAAGGAACAAAGGAGGGAAGAGTGTTCAGTGAGATGGTATTACAGCATCACTCCTGGGTTTCCCCTTCTGTTTGTTTGTGTCTATTAGACCTTCACAGCCATGCATCCTATATACCTAAGATCTATGGGCAACAGGGGGCCCCGGGGCATGTTACACTCGTATTCCCAAAGACAGACCAGTAAACTTTCAGGGACTTGGCCATGACCACTGTCTCTGGGCTCTGAATACACATTTCACACTGGGTTCTGTTTGGCCACTGCCTAGCTTCGCAGCTGTCCTGATTGCTCAGTGGGGAATGCCATGTCTGTTCTCCAGAGGAATTTAACAAATTAACTATGAACAAAGTCACTTGGACATGACACAGATTCACACATGCTGTGTCATGCCAAGGAGAAGCCTGTCAGCTTGCTGTTTTCACAGATATGAAAAGAAAATTCCCAGGACCCACCAAATGGATGGAAGTACAACTATGTTTAGAAAAGAAGGCAGGAGACGAGGTGAAGGAACAGGGCAGCACCTAGGCCAAGATGAAAATCCCTAGAAATACCCCCATTAACCAGATTACAAAGGCAATAATTAGTGATAAGAAGAAAAATAAAATAAGAAAGCTTATTTTATTTAAGTCCTAGCAGATTAGTGTAATATCTATACACATACAGAGGTAGATACAATGATTTAAAACCAAACAGTGAAAAAGGAATGACTGGACAGCCTGAATGCCTAGGGTTTCTGTCTAGTACTTTATGTACACAATTTCATTTTAATTCATACAATGATCCAGTAAAATACATGTAAACTCAGAAAGGTAGCGGGGGAGCCTGAGGTTCAAAAAGAAGTTAAAGCAGTTAAATAGACAGAAAAGGTCACCAATTGTATGATTCCACTTATATGAAATATCCAGAATAGGTAAATCCATAGAGATGGGAAGTTGATTAGTGGTTTCCAGGGACTGGGAGGAAGGGGAAATATGAGTGATGGCTTAATGGGTACAGGTTTCCTTTTGGGGTAGTGAAATGTTTTGAAACTAGATAGAGGTAATGGTTGCACAACGTTGTGAATACACTACATGCCACTGAATTGTACACTTTATTATGGTAAATTTTATGTTATGTTAACTTTGCCCCAATGAAAAATGAAATTAAATAAATTTTGTCTAGAGTTATACAACTAGTAACTAGTAGAGCCTAGATTGGAAGCCAGGTTTGGCTAAATCAGGTCCATAACAAAGATGAATAGTTTGTGAATTCATTAGTGATTCATATACAAAACTAACCATATTTACAAATATACAGTGTTCTCTTTTTAACGCTGGCCCCTGGAAGATGCTAGTTCTTCCAAATGCTATTTCTTCAGTTCACCTGCCCTAAACTGTTGCCTAATTAACTTCTCACCCTTCAGAATTCCTTTTTCATCACTATGACCATAACCAGATGCTTGAATATATTACTTACTATGCTGTGTTTCAGTCCTGATTTATTTGTGGGACAAAAGAATTTTTACCATGATGGTTAAATACAAAAATAGCATTGGTGAAGCACTTTTATCAAAGAATGGCAAAGTTAAATGTCTTGATTAGTTTGAATGAAGAACCAAGGCAAAGATGTTCATAATAAATATCTCTTGGCTGGTGAAAGATCATTTTCATATGTTTTTATAGGCTTATTCTTATTTTCCGAATTTCAAAAAATATTTCTTAAAACCTTATTTTAATAAATTCATAGTGTACAGATATTCTCTAATTTTGTCATTAACCTCCATCCTCATTGTCCTTTAATTTTTATTCTCAAACGTCATCACCAAACACACAACAGAAAGAAAAAAAACTATCTTACTTTATTGCATTTCTCTAGTACATTTGTAGTACTTCAACAATATTTATGTTGTTTTTCTTTCTACCTTGAAGGTAAGAATATTTAATTCATTAATCTTGAATTTGTGTAAAAATATCTTATTTTCAGTTGCTTCATGAGTTTAAAAGTCTTTGTGAACTAGACTGAGATTTAACCATCACTTTCAAATTGCTTGTGTGGAAAAATATATCACAAAATCTCAATCTATGTAGAAAGAAAAACTCTAAATACAAACCCTCTCAAGCTGGGAACCGCCTGTCCTGATCTTCTCTTGAGGTGCCACTGATGCTAATTCACTTATCCATGCAGTGTCCTTGACAGCCGGTGGCAGGTGTTATTACCTCCATGTTCTGGATGGGGAAACCAAGGTCAGAGGGGTTAAATGATGTACTGAAGCCTCACAACTAATCATTGCCAAGTTGAACTCTCAATCAAGCAGAAGTGCTGATTTCCAATTAAAAATTTAAAACACAGCCAATGTGAGGAAGTAACATTTCTTTGTTTTCAAGAAGAATCAGAGTACCTTCCACATACTAATATCCTAGAAGCTTAGTCCCCTGGAACTGTTGATGGTCTGCCACTTTCTAGTCATCATATTTAAACTGAGTCCAGTCAACTTCACTGATACTGCAGAACACTGATCTCCTAAAGGCCAAGAATGGTTTTCCATGAAGTAAAGTTGGCGATCAATTATAGATAAACTGGCTAGAGATTGCAGATGGCACTGGATTGTTCATGGGGACACTGAATGGCCACAGTTAATACTCTGCCTAAATCCCTTGATTCGGCACAAATAAAACTTTGATTTATGACAGTAAACCTTTAAATGAAAAAGCAGTATGTTTTTGTTTGACTTAATTTGAAGCATACTAAAATTGTACTCTATTTCTACGAGGAGTGGATAGCAAGAAAGTTCAAGGGGCTCAGCCTATTTTTTAAGCTGTCATTAGAAATGATTAATATTTAAGAGAAATCAATAAAAATTGAATTTGAAAAAAATCAATATTTAAGCAAAAGCATTACAAATCACATGACTAACATTGACACCCTTCATATATTAAAAAGGTTTGTTTTCCTGTGGCATGTGGATAATGCTACAGCTGTATGAAGCAAAATTTCAAAGTGGTGATGTATTGGTATGAGCCATAGGGGTAAATCATTTTGAAAAACAACCTCAGTCCTTTAAGACAAAGAAAAACTTTGGAGTAAATGCCAGCAAATATTAAATCTCACTGTCAAATATATATTAATGTAAGTACATATGGATTTGTATACATATCTATTTCTAGCAATCTTTCTTCCACTCTTTCTTGCTGGCACAGTAGCTATGTCAAAAAAGCAGACATGGTTATTTAAAATAGTAAATATAGTTGTGTTGTGACAGACGAAAAGAATAACAATATCTTAAAATTCAGAAACCATGCTACAATCCCAATCCGAAAGGACTCTCCAAACAAACATACACTCGTTATAACTAGTTACACCTTTATCCCCAAAGTACTGTATGATTTTCTATCCTGGTGATCATGCATGAGCTTCACCTGCTCTTTTTGTCCCTTCAAACATTAGTGTCCCACAAACTGGGCCTTTCTGTAGTTCCTACTTGGCTTCTCAAGAACAGCCTAGTCTCATTCAAAGAGAGATGATACTCTATCCATGTCCCACTGTACTAGCTACATATGTCCCAAGAAAAACAATGAAAGACAATATTTGCCTAAGCTTTCTTCTATTTTAATTCTTTTACTAAAAGCCCCATTTAAAGATTACTCCTATCCTTTCATTCAGATACTTTTCCAACCTCATGTCATTCCACACTTGCCCATGTTCACTCTGCTTTAGCCAAATTGGCCTTGACATACAAAGAAATATTTACATACAAAGAACCAATCCTCTGTAGCTTGCTCAAAGGCCTACCCATCTACCTCCTCTGTGACACGTGGTCTAAGTCTACTAAGAGGATTAGAGACCCAAATTCCTCAAGCATTAGTAATACACAGGTTTTACTGTTCCTAATGGGTACTTCTAATTAAATGTTATCTCTAGGTGGTAAATCGGGGCTTTTTTCAGTGTGTTCGCTGGTGTTGGATCACAGCCTGGTGAGTTCTCTGGGTGAAATCTGAAACTGTCTCCATACATGGAGGACAAGGAGAGACTGAAGAAAGAGGCAGACACACCAGATTCTCAATTATCCTGTCTGATAATCCGAAGCTTGGCATCTAATACAATCAAACATGGAGTGGTTCAGGAGTTAAAGATGATTCTAAAAGCTTCATTGACTTAGAGAATGGTGCCTCCACTGACTGAAATGAGGAAAACACCAAGCACTGGGTGAAGAAGGAGTCTTCCTCAGCTTCGCTACCTGGCAGTGTGGCTGACAGGGTCTTGGTGCTCCAGCTGAGAGTCAGGCCTAAGTCTCTGAGGTGGGAGAGCCGACTTCAGGACATTGGACCACCAGAGACCTCCCGGGCCCACATAATATCAATCGGCGAGAGCTGTCCCAGAGATCTCTGTCTCAATGCTAAGACGCAGCTCCACTCAATGACTGGGAAGCTACAGTGCTGGACACCCCATGCCAAACAACTAGAAAGACAGGAACAACCCCACCCATTAGTAGAGAGGTTGCCTAAAATCATACTAAGTTCACAGGCACCCCAAAACACACCACTGGACGTGGTCCTGCCCACCAGAAAGACAAGATCCAGCCTCAACCACCAGAACAAAGGCACCAGTCCCCTCCACCAGGAACCCTACACAACCCACTGAACCAACCTTAGCCACTGGGGGCAGACACCAAAAACAACAGGAACTACAAACCTACAGCCTACAAAATGGAGACACCAAACACAGTAAGTTAAGCAAAATGAGAAGACAGAGAAATACTCAGCAGATGAAGGGGCAAAGTAAAAACCCACCAGACCAAACAAATGAAGAGGAAATAGGCAGTCTACCTGAAAAAGAATTCAGAGTAATGATAGTAAAGATGATCCAAAATCTTGGAAATAGAATGGAGAAAATACAAGAAACGTTTAACAAGGACCTAGAAGAACTAAAGAGCAAACAAACAATGATGAACAACACAAAAAATGAAATTAAAAATCCTCTAGAAGGAATCAATAGCAGAATAACTGAGGCAGAAGAACGGATAAGTGACCTGGAAGATAAAATAGTGGAAATAACTACTGCAGAGCAGAATAAAGAAAAAAGATGAAAAGAACGGAGGACAGTCTCAGAGACCTCTGGGACAACATTAAATGCACCAACATTCGAATTATAGGGGTCCCAGAAGAAGAAGAAGAAAAGAAAGGGTCTGAGAAAATATTTGAAGAGATAATAGGTGAAAACTTCCCTAATATGGGAAAGGAAATAGTCAATCAAGTTCAGGAAGTGCAGAGAGTCTCATACAGGATAAATCCAAGGAAAACACACCAAGACATATATTAATCAAACTATCAAAAATTAAATATAAAGAAAAATATTAAAATCAGCAAGGGAAAAGCAAAAAATAACATACAAAGGGATCCCCATAAGGTTAACAGCTGATCTTTCAGCAGAAACTCTGCAAGCCAGAAGGGAGTGGCAGGACATATTTAAAGTGATGAAATGGAAAAACCTACAACCAAGATTACTCTGCCTTAAATGTAAATGGATTAAATGCTCCAACCAAAAGACATAGACTGGCAGAATGGATACAAAAGCAAGATCTGTATATATGCTGTCTACAAGAGACCCACTTCAGACCTAGGGATATATACAGACTGAAAGTGAGGGGGTGGAAAAAGATATTCCATGCAAATGGAAATCAAAAGAAAGCTGAGGCAGCAATTCTCATAAAAGACAAAATAGACTTTAAGATAAAGACAATTACAAGAGACAAAGAAGGACATTGCAGAATGATAAAGGGATGAATCCAAGAAGAAGACATAACAATTGTAAATATTTATGCACCAAACATAGGAGCACCTCAGTACATAAGGAAAATGCTAACAACCATAAAACGGGAAATTGACAGTCACACAATCATAGTAGGGGACTTTAACACCCCACTTTCACCAATGGACAGATCATCCAAATGAAAATAATAAGGAAACACAAGCTTTAAATGATACATTAAACAAGATGGACGTAATTGATACTTATAGGACATTCCATCCAAAATCAACAGAATACACTTTCTTCTCAAGTGCTCATGGAACATTGTCCAGGTGAGAGCATATTTTGGGTCACAAATCAAGCCTTGGTAAATTTAAGGAAATTGAAATCATATCAAGTATCTTTTACGAACTCAAAGCTATGAGACTAGATATCAATTACTGGAAAAAACTGGAAAAAAAAAAAGTACATGAAGGCTAAACAGTACACTACTAAATAACCATGAGATCACTGAAGAAACCAAAGAGGAAATAAAAAAATACATAGAAACAAACGACAATGAAAACATGATGACCGAAAACCTATGGGATGCAGCAAAAGCTGTTCTAAGAGGGAAGTTTATAGCAATACCATCCTAACTCAAGAAACAAGAAAAATCTCAAATAAAAAATCTAACCTCACAACTAAAGCAATTAGAGAAAGAAGAACAAAAAAACCCCAAAGTTAGCAGAAGGAAAAAAATCATAAAAATCGATCAGAAATAACTGAAAAAGGACTGAAGGAAACAATAGCAAAGATCAATAAAACTAAAAGCTGGTTCTTTGAGAAGATAAACAAAATTGATAAACCATTAGCCACACTGATCAAGAAAAAAAAGGAGAAGACTCAAATCAACAGAATTAGAAAAGAAAAAGGAGAAGTAACAACTGACACTGCAGAAATACAAGGGATCATAAGAGATTACTACAGGCAACCGTATGCCAATAAAAAGGACAACCTGAAAGAAATGGACAAATTCTTAGAAAAGCACAAATTTCCAAGACTGAACCAGGAAGAAACAGAAAATATAAGCAGACCAATCAAAAGCACTGAAATTGAAACAGTGAATAAAATCTTCCAACAAACGAAAGCCCAGGACCAGATGGCTTCACAGGCAAATTCTATGAAACATTTAGAGAAGAGCTAACATCTATCCTTCTCAAACTCTGCCAAATATAGCAGAGGGAGGAACACTCCCAAATTCATTGTATGAGGTCACCATCACCCTGATACCAAAACCAGACAAAGATGTCACAGAAAAAGCAAACTACAGGCCAATATCACTGATGAACATAGATGCAAAAATCCTCAACAAAATACTAGCAAACAGAATCCAACAACACATTAAAAGGATCATACACCATGATCAGTGGGGTTTACCCCAGGAATGCAAGGATTTTTCAATATAAGCAAATCAATCAATGTGATACACCATATTAACAAATTGAAGGAGAAAAACCATATGATCATCTCAATAGATGCAGAAAACACTTTCGAAAAATTAAACACCCATTTATATAAAAACCCTCCAGAATGTAGGCACAGAAGGAACTTACCTCAACATAATAAAGGCCATATATGACAAACCCACAGCCAACATTGTTCTCAATGGTGAAAAATTGAAACCATTTCCACTAAGATCAGGAGCAAGACAAGTTTGCCAACTCTCACCACTATTATTCAACATAGTTTTGGAAGTTTTAGCCACAGCAATCAGAGAGAAAAAAGAAATAAAAGGAATCCAAATTGGAAAAGAAGAAGTAAAACTGTCAATGTTTGCAGATGACATGTTACTATACATAGAGAATCCTAAAGATGCTGCCAGAAAACTACAAGAGCTAATCAACGAATTTGGTAAAGTAGCAGGATATAAAATTAATGCACAGAAATCTCTTCCATTCCTATACAGTAACAATGAAAAATCAGAAAGACAAATTAAGGAAACACTCCCAATTACCACTGCAACAAAAAGAATAAAATACCTAGGAATAAACCTACCTAAAGAGACAAAAGACCTGTATGCAGAAAGCTATAAGACACTGATGAAAGAAATTAAAGATGATCCAAACAGATGGAGAGATATACCATGTTCTTGGATTGGAAGAATCAACATTGTGAAAATGATTATACTACCTAAAGCAATCTACTGATTCAGTACAATCCCTATCAAACTACCAATGGCATTTTTCACAGAACTAGAACAAAAAATTTCACAATTTGCATGGAAACACAAAAGACCCCGAATAGCCAAAGCAATCTTGAGAAAGAAAAATGGAGCTGGAGGAATCAGGCTCCCTGACTTCAGACTATATGACAAAACTAAAGTAATCAAGACAGTATGGTACTGGCACAAAAACAGAAATATAGATCAATGGAACATTTAGAAAGCCCAGAGATAAATTCACACACATATGGTCACCTTATCTTGGATAAAGGAGGGAAGAATATACAATGGAGAAAAGACAGCCTCTTCAGTAGGTGGTGCTGGGAAAACTGGACAGCTACATGTAAAAGAATGAAATTAGAACACTCCCTAACACCATACACAAAAATAAACTCAAAATGGATTAAAGATCTCAATGTAAGGCCAGACACTATAAAAGTCTTAGAGGAAAACATAGGCAGAACACTCTATGACATAAATCACAGCAAGATTCTTTTTGACCCACCTCCTAGAAAAATGGAAATAAAAACACAAATAAACAAATGAGACCTGATGAAACTGAAAAGCTTTTGCACAGCAAAGGAAACCATAAACAAGACAGAAAGACAACCCTCAGTATGGGGGAAAATATTTGCAAACAAAGAAACTGACAAAGGATTAATCTCCAGAATATACAAGCAGCTCATGCAGCTCAATATCACAAATACAAACAACCCTATCCAAGAATGGGCAGAAGACCTAAATAGACATTTCTCCAAAGAAGATATACAGATTGCCAAAACACATGAATGGATGCTCAACATTACTAATCATTAGAGAAATGCAAATCAAAACTACAATGAGGTATCACCTTACACTGGTCAGAATGGCCATCATCAAAAAATCTACAAACTATAAATGCTGGAGAGGGTGTGGTGAAAATGCAACCCTCTTGCACTGTTGGTGGGAATGTAAGTCGATACAGCCACTATGGAGGACAGTATGGAGGTTCCTTAAAAAACTAAAAATAGAACTACCATACCACCCAGCAATCCCACTACTGGGCATATACCCTGAGAAAACCATAATTCAAAAAGAGTCATGTACCACATTGTTCATTGCAGCACTATTTACAATACCCAGGACATGGAAGCAACCTAAGTGTCCATTGACAGATAAATGGATAAAGAATATGTGGCACATATATACAATGGAATATTACTCAGCCATAAAAAGAAAGGAAATGGAGTTATTTGTAGTGAGGTGGATGGACCTAGAGTCTGTCATACAGAATGAAGTAAGTCAGAAAGAGAAAAACAAATACTGTATGCTAACACTTATATATGGAATCTAAAAAAAAAAAATGTTTCCAAAGAACCTAGTGTCAGGACCAGAAGAAAGTCGCAGACATAGAGAATGGACTTGAGGATATGGGGAGGGGGAGGGGTGAGATGTGACAGGGTGAGAGAGTGTCATGGACATATATACACTACCAAATGTAAAATAGATAGCTAGTGGGAAGCAGCCACACAGCATAGGGAGATCAGCTCAGTGATTTGTGATCACCAAGAGGGGTGGGATAAGGAGGGTAGGAGGGAGGCACAAGAGGGAGGGGATATGGGAACATATGTATATGTATAGCTGACTCACTTTGTTATTTAGCTGAAACTAACACAACATTGTAAAGCAATGATACTGCGATAAAGATGTTAAAAAATAAATAAATAAATGTTATGTCTGTTAACAAGTATGCTAGGTCATGACCAAAAGTAGGTGCTGAAATATACACTCAATTTAAAAGAAATAAAATATACTTGTAATATGATAGGGATTTTACTATAATTGAATAGGTATGCAGGAAGAATAAAAAGGTATTTGAGCAAATTTTAGCATTACAAATAAATAGTCATAATTGTTTAACGTTTCTTTAAGATGCTTTCTAGAAAGGGGATTTACATTTGTTACCTTTTTTTTTAAGCCAGTTAACTTCCTGCCAAATATTACACACGGTTGGGTTAACCTAATTCCTTTTAGTGAGAAATTAATCTTAGAACCAAATGGCTCATTCAAATGGACTAGTTTTCTAAGAATTTGTATAATTTGCATAATGTATACTGTAACAAAATGTAAAGTTGGTTGAATGAATTCCTTTGTCAGTAATAATATAATCAGTATCTATCTCCTGGAATATGGTTGAATCAACCCTGCTTACAGTTTACTGAAAACAGTGTGATGTGGGATTCTTTGCCTTAAAGCAAAGATCACCATCTCTAAGCCTTCTATTCAGGGAGGTCATATGTGGAATTGTGAAAGGTCAAGGACACTAGCTACCAAAATCAGAAGAATCAAATCTTTCTTTTGGATACGAGAGGTTCTTTCCATCTCATCTCAGAATTAAATAAAATTTATTTCTATTGTGTCCTTGTTCCATGCACACTATGTTACCACTATATTAGTTCACTCATTAATGCATTAGTTAATTCATGCACTCATTAAGCGTATATTTATTGAGGGTCCTAATTAAGAAGACACATATTTAAACAGATAACTAGAAAAATATGATGAGTAAAATAGGAGAAAAATCACAAGATTTTTTTGTCGATGTGCCCATCGACAGACGAATGGATAAAGAAGATGTGGTACATATATACAATGGAATATTACTCAGCCATAAAAAGGAACGAAATTGAGTCATTTGTTGAGACGTGGATGGATCTAGAGACTGTCATACAGAGTGAAGTAAGTCAGAAAGAGAAAAACAAATATCGTATATTCACGCATGTATGTGGAACCTAGAAAAATGGTACAGATGAACCAGGTTGCAGGGCAGAAGTTGAGACACAGATGTAGAGAACAAACGTATGGACACCAAGGGGGGAAAACTGCGGTGGGGTGGGGATGGTGGTGTGCTGAATTGGGCGGTTGGGATTGACATGTATACAGTGATGTGTATAAAATTGATGACTGATTAAAAAAATAAAAAATAAAGTTCCAGTTGGCTTGCTTACCAACAATAAAAAAAAAAAAAAAAAAAAGAATGACAGGTTTGTAACTTGGGTTCCTGATATGTCACTCAAATAGAGAAACAGAATTCACAATGGAAGACTGGTTTAGGGAGAAGGTATTCTTTTCAATTAGTTTGAATTTTGAATAGTATGAATTACATGTAGAACATCTCACTACCAGAAATATACCAGAGTATCTTACAAGTTGACTATAGGAACTTGGAACAGAAAGTCTGGGCTAAAGGTAAATTGTAGAAATAATCAATGTTATAATGGTAGTTTAGAATACAAAAGCAGATGAGATCCAATTCTCTACTTCACTTTGACACTGAAAATATAGTTTTGATACCATAAACACAGCCACCAGAAGTTGTTATTTTATCTGACCTTTTAGAAAACTCCTTGGGTTCTGGAAGATATCAAGGACATTCTCCCTTTCTCCTCCCTTTTGATAAGAATTTTTTAGTGAGTGCTTTTCAAATTGTGTATCATGATTTGTTAGTGGATTGTGAACTTAATTTTGTTGATTTGTTACATATTCATTTTGAACGAAATAGAAGAGAACAAAATAGACTGGAATAGAAGAGGCTAGAAAACAGAGTGTGTCTCATACAGTAATTGTGTGTGTGTGTGTGTATAAAATTAAACAAAATTAAAGATTACTTACTCTTACAGTATGAGATTCAATTACTATAAAATATGTTTTCTCTTTTCTTCTATTCAATTATAGTCCATTCTATTTGCACATGCATCTGTGTGTGTGTGTGTGTGTGTGTGTGTGTGTGTGTATTATTGGGTTGCAGTGTGTGGGTTATGGTCAAAAACATTTGAAACCCCTGTCCCAGACTGAGAAAAATTAAAAGTGGTCTCTTTTAGATAGGGAAGAAAAGAGAAAATAGAGTATTCTAAAAATAACAAGGTAATATTTAACAGTTGATTCACATTTGTATTTAGGGAAATGGCTAGAATTAAGGCAGAGGTAAACAAGTCATGGGTTAAGAGAAGAGCCAGGAATTACATAAAGGTAAAATAATGATATGCCAATGTATATAGAACTTGGCTTTAAATAAATTAACCTCATTTCAATAAAAAGTAGATGAGATCAATTAATAATATGGTATAAAAGGGGAAAAAAGTGTTAAAGATGAAAGAAGTACATCAAAAAATATACTAGCAAAGCAAGAAGTGTCCACAAAGCAATTTGAGAAGAAATAATACGAGTTACAAGGAGAGTCAGAAGGGTGGACTGTCATTAAAGAAAAAGATGGTGAACAGTTTCAACACTCCCCCAAATTCTACAAAATTCCCATCCCCAAAATCTCTTGGGAGAGGTTGCTACAAAATTTCAAAAAAGTGAATGTCTGTTTGATTTCCTCTTCCCTTATAAAACCTCACTTTGACCTCCCTCTACACTTTAAGGTAAATTAAAATTAATTTTGAAATTTGAACTTTATGACTCTGGGGACAAATAAACATTATAAAACTAAGATGAAGAATCATGGTGTAAGGTATGGGTTTTCCTCTGACCATTAAGGAGTTGAAAAAAAATCATCTTTCTTGTTAAAACTTCTTACTATCATATCAGAGGATTTGATTCAGTGTTGGGAAACAGACAAACCTCAAATAACAGCAGCTTTAAAAATATAAATTTGCTTCTCCTTCTCTCAATCAAGAAGTACGGAAGTAAACAATTCAGGGTTAATATGGCACTCCACAGTGACAATGACCCAAATCCCCCTGGGTGTGACTTTCTTCCCCAAGGTCATCTCATTATCTAATATGGTGGTAGGTGCAGGGAAGGGAGAAGGAGGGCACATCCCTCCCTTTTAAGGACACTTCTCAGAGGTTCCACGTATTACTTGTATCCCATTGTCTAGTCCTTAGTCACATGACCACACCTAGCTGGAAAGGAAGCTAGATTTGGTCTTTATTCTGGGCTGTTTTGTGCCAAGCTATAAGTTCTACATACCTTACCAGAGTTCAAGAGAATCTAAGATCACTATCATCCAAATAAAAATAGTCCCCTTTTCAGGATCATCTATCTTTTCAATTTTCCTGGGGTTGGGAGGTTTTCTCAGATATGGCTTTCAGTACTAAAAGTGAGAAAGTCTTGGGTCAGGGTTAGTTATCACCCTACCTTCAACATAGTAAAAAAGATTATATACTTATTTTAAACCGTACTACCAATCCTAAAACCATGTTCAGAATACATTTTTGAAATATAGCCTTCAAAGCCTGAAGTTGATTTATGAAAATGTCCTCTGGGGTAGACAATCTTCATTTCATTTCTTCAAACAGTTAAGACTCATTTGGAGAAAAGTCTGATAAAGAAGGTCAGCAAAAAAATCCTCTGACAATAAACCCAAAATATATTTCAGAAAATATTCTGAACACTTGATAACATTGTTGAAGTAAGACTCAAGTCCTCTCACAGGACTACTTCGAAAGGAAATAACTGCAAAGGAAAATGAGTTGACAGTTTACAGGTATAACCCAACCTATTTTTTAAAATCAATGTAGCTTAACTAACAAAAGGTGCCAAATATTAATAAAATTACATTTAATTCCTTTGAAAATAACATTTTCTCAATCATATCTGTATTTGAATTTTTTTAAAGGCATTTCAATTTTCAGTAAACTTGCATTATTTTAAAATTGTGATTCAGAACCAGTATTGTCCAAGAAATTATTCTTCATTACAGTCTCTGGAATTGTCCAGAACTGCTTTTATAACCAATGATAAAAGCCAAGAGAGCTCACAGGTGGGGAGATCATTTTGATGGCTTCTCTAATGACAGCATCTGCACAGCCCACAAGGCTGTGGGACTTCTTTTCAGCCATAAAGGGAGGGGACGCCAAGGGCCCTCTCCAACTTAATCTTTACTTGTCAAATCTGGACCATATTTTATTTCACAGAATCAGAAGCAATATCTCAGAATAGTTGCTTCAGGGAAAGACTTCCAGATTTGAGTGGAATAGGGCAATTTCAAAGGACATTTCAATCAGGCAACAGATTTGTACTATTAATGGAGAAGTTAATGAAAACAAGTTCCCCCCCAAGAAGAACTAGCTGTGAGTCAGCATTTTAGACATTCCAGCACAGAAGAGTTTGTTTTCATTGACACATAGGCAAAGAAAAATCATTCTACTATTGACAAAGGAAAGTGCATTTTATCACCCTATCATATGTGAATACAAACATCTTCTAGAGTGAAAACATGAGAAACTAATAAACAACTATTTATCAAAGGAAGAAGAGGCAACACTTAGGCCTTGAAAGAATTGCTCCCAAACTAAATTTCATCTTATATTCTGCTTTGCATAAAATACATATGATTCTGTTTAGATTGTTCTAGTTACCAAAAAAATAAGTGACTTTTGACCTGACTTCATAGTTTTTATGATGTGCTCTCATTCACTTCAAAAATGGAAGGAGTTTTGTTTTGTTTTTATTGAGTCAGTGGGGTAAATATTAGCAGGAGGGAAAGCTCTGGCCACCATTTTCCTTGAGGCACAAGGAAAGTGCTTCCTACTTTGCTCTGTCCACTTGTACCTACCACAACAATAAATAAAATAGTCTCTCCCATTTTTCACATCTCTTCATATAAAGTATATGTAGTAAAGAATAATTATTGTTTTATAGCAGTTCATAATTTTCAAAGTGCTTTCTAAATCAACATCTCATTCTACTCTCCCCCAAACCCTTCTAGATTATTATCATTTTGCCTATTTTACATACAAAGAAATTGAGGTTTAGTACATTTAAACATCTTACCTGAGATCTCACAGCTAGGAAGTGGCTGAAAATTCAGTCCTTCTGAGCCTAAATTCAACACTGTTTCCCCTATGCCAAAAATTCTATTTGAAGTGTTATCAGAATTTTTTTGTGTCATCAGAGGATGAAAATAAAACCAGCTTAATGTTCATTCTCTGTTAATGTGAGAAAGAGACACTAAATATCAATATTCTTCAGCAATGAATTGCAGGAGCCAGAATCTAAAAAGGGACACACACGTGCACACACACACACACGCACACACCCAAACAAGAGGAAGCAGACAGTCCACGCTGTTGGAGTATATATGATGAAACCTATAAATCTTTTCCACAGAAAAATGCATATGCCACATACAAACTTTAGAGATAATTTCTGGGAATTTACTTAACCCCCTTAGCTCATCTGTGGACAGCTGTAAATAGGAACCCTACTGCACTGGAACTTTTTAATCACCATGGACATCTAAATCTATCTATTTTACCAGTACATCAACGAGTCACTTTCTAGTTCCTCTTACTGGGCTCCTCAGTAGCACTAGAGCCTGGTTGACATTCCTTTCTTCCTGAAACATTTTCCTTGTTTGGCTGTATGAGATCACAATAGTTTTTCCTCCTACTTCTCTGGCTGTTTCTTCTCAGTCTCCTTTGCTAGCTCATCCCTTTCTACCTCATCTCTGAATGTTTCCAACTTCTCAAGAAATTGATATTTTTCTAATTTATTCCTATTTTGAAAGAACGAACTTTAACTTTGTTGATTTTCTCAGTTGTTTACCTGATTTCCATTTCATGGATATAAACTCTGTAGTATTTTCCATCTGCTTGATTTGGGTTTCATTGTTTACTTCTCTTTTCTACCTTCTTAAGGTAGAAGCTTAGGCTATTGATTTAAAACCTTTCTTCTTTAATTATAAGCATTTTAAGGTAATTTTTCTAAATAAAATTTTAGCTGCATCCCACCAATTTTGATATGTCGTGTTTTCATTTTCATTCAGTATGAAATATTTTCTAGTTTACTTTGTAATTTCTTCTTTGACATTTATATTACTCAGAAGAATATTTTAATTTCCAATATTTTTGGATTTTCTAAACAATATCTTCTTATTGACTTTTAATTTATTTCATTATGGTCAGAAAATATATTCTGTATGATTTAAATCCTCTTAAATTTATTGAAACATCTTTTAGACCCCAGCATATGGTGCAGGTGCGCTTGAAAGAGTGTGTATTCTGCTGTTATTGGATGAAATATTCTATAAACATCCATTAAGTCAAGTTGGTTGATTGATAGTGTTGTTCATGTCTTCTGTGTCCTTATGGATTTTTATTGTCTATTTGTTCTATCAATGTCTGAAAAAAAATATTTACCTGTTTTTTCACCTAGTTCTTTTGAATATTTCACATATTTTGAAGCTCTGTTATTAGTTATATATATTTAGGGTGTTTATTTGTTCTTAATAAATCAAATTTTTTATTACAAACTGCCTTTATTTATTTCAGTTAATGCTCCTTTTCTATTTTGCACAATATTAATGCAGCTATCTTATGGTTAGTGTATGCATGTTACATTTTTTCAATCCTATTACTTTTAAGTTATATGTGTATTTATATTTATAGCACATATCTTATAGACATCACACATTTGGATCTTACTTTCTTCTTTAGTCTGATAATCTCTGCCTTTTATTTGGCCCTTCACTAGAGCATAATGAAGTAAAGAGAACAATATTATCCTAGGGTTCTTACATTATACGTGAAGGGGGATAACATTAATTCAAATTAAGTTGTGAGAGGTTTGGGATACATGTTTTAATCCCTAGAGGAGACACAGAAAATAATACAAAGAAGTAAGTTAGAAAAGATAAAATGGAATACTAAAAATATGTTGCATAGGTCCAAAGGAGAAATAAATGAATAATAAAGTATAAAACAAATAGCAAGGTGGTAGACTTAAATTCAACCATATCAAAAAAATTATATTAAATTTAAACACTTTATTTCTATGTATATTTTTAAATACACATTTTTATTATTTTTGCTTTATACAATCAATTATCATTTATGGAAATTTAAAAATAAGAAATAAAAGTGGTATTTTAAATATTTGATGAGATATTTACCATTTCTAGCATTCTTTATTCTTTCTGGTAGACCCAGATTTCTTTCTGGTTACATAACCTTTTAACCTGAAGACTTCATTTAGAATTTCTTATAGTTCTGGTCTGCTGGTGTTGAATTCTCACTTTCATTTTTAGAAATTACTTTTTGCTTTCATTTTTAAAGGATATTTTCACTAGATACCGAGGTCTAGTGCTTTTTTTTGTTTTTGTTTTCTTTCAAGCACTCTAAACATGCTACTTCACTGTTTTCTGACTTGCATTGTTTCTGGAGAAAAGCAAGCCATCACCCTTATGGTTGCTACCCTCTATATAATGTGTCTTTTTTCTCCAACTACTTTAAAATTTTTTCCTCTTTATTTTTGGTTTTCAAAAACATGGTTATGATGTGCTTCAGTATGGTTTTCTTGATATTTATCGTGCATGTGGTTTGTTGAGCTATTAAATCTATGTATTATTACTTTCATCATATTTAGAAATTTTTCAGCTAGTATTTCTTCAAGTATTTTTTTTACCCCATTTTCTCTTCCTGGGACTCCATAGACTGCTTATATTATCCCTGAAGATTTGTTTGGCTATATTTATTTTCAATTTTTTTCTTTCTGTTTCAGTTAGATACTTTTATTGATATATACTAAAGTTCTATGACCCTTTTTTCCTCTCCTGTCCAATTTAATGTAAATTTCACTCAATGTTAATTTTAGATATTCTATATTTTATTTCTAGCATTTCCACTTATTTCTTTTTGAGAGTTGTCATGGCTCTGCTGAAATATACCATATCTTTACTATTACATCCCTCTTTTTTCTATAAACCCTTTAACAGTTTTGTAATAGTTGTTTTAAATTGGTTCTTCTATTCACCCCATTCAGAGCAGGAAACTGCCCCTGATATAGAAGCTACCATAGTTTTTTGCCCACCTGTGAAAGTCTTATTTCCTTCTGGAATTCTCGTATCTACTGTTCTTTTCTAGTCACATAGAAAAAATAGGGTTTTATCTCTGTGGGTTTCTTGTTGTTACCATGACAATGAAGTTCTTTCTACATCCTAACTGGTGGTGGAACACCAAGATCGTGTCTGTTTTACTCACCATTAAGTCTCTAGTGCCTAATATAGTGATAGAAATTAAATATCTGTGATCATAAATAAAAATGGAATGAAGATGTTTCAGATATGTGGACAAAATAAAATATGACATTCGCAGTTTATAGGGTAAAATAATAGATGGTAGTTTGGGACCAGAATATTTTTAATGATGTTTTAAATAATGGTGTCATTGTCTTTGAAAAGTCAAATATCTGGTGATAAAATCCATGACCTGGTATTATTCCTTGATCAGAACAAGTAGGTAGTTGAGGGAATTCTCTCAGGCAACAATCTAGAATACAGAGATTAAAATCTAGGTCTTGAAAAAAAATGGCGATTACTTTTGAAATCCAGAAGATTAAGGAATGGAGAACATCATGAGGGAAACACTCCCAATGGAGCATTTACCTTCCAAAGGCTCAAAACTCTCCACTAACATCTACAGCTGGATCAGCGTGTTTTGCTTCTTGTCTTGCTTAATTTCCAGCTCTCCTATGTTTATCCCATTCTTTTGGAAAACTGAAAACTGTTAGAGTTTGACCTAAAGTTTGAGAGAAGACAGACCTTGAAAGTGAAGATCAAGTGTCCCCATGCTGAGTGGCAAGAAGGTCTGTAACATCTGGGAATCAGGCCAAGGTTGGCATCTCCCTATGCCTGGTGTTAACCTACTGGTAGCAATGCATGGAATTATACTCCTTATTCCAAAACTTCTCAGGTCTCCTAGTCTAAAAAGCATATGTGAATTAAAGTAGCAAAAGAAATTCAGTCTTTCCATTACACATTTTACAATGTTATTTTTATTAAATTGAAAATAAGTACATTTTAAAATACCCACTAGCAAGAAATGGTATAGAATACAGATGCATCAAATAGTGTTGAAGTGCCCATTTATCTCTGACTTATGGGTTGTGCCACATGTCCTGACCCCCAGAAGGCAAATTGTGAGTTTCTCTGAGCCAGCAAGGGGTCTAATAGCCTATATCATGTCCATTCTCCACTAGTGCCAATGATATTACTCTCATACTAAAATGTTGATATCAATAGCATTGTGTTAGAGTTGCTGTTGTTATGCTGACATTGGCATCATTTTGCTGGCATTAAGCCTGTTGGCCTAGCTCCTCCATAGGCAATCATTATTGCATCTAAAGGATTTATTCAATGCCTGCTTCAGTATATTTCTCTGTTGGACCTGCTCTTTAAGATCTGACAATATGTGATAAACAATGGTGGCAGCCAAAGACCCAAATAGTGAAATCAACTTTCAATAAATATACATGCATGTAGAGAGAGCAATACATTCATTGCAAAGGGGTGGTTGAATATAAAATTATGGAAGGAATGAGGTCAAAGGAAATTTTATACTCTTCCAATGGACTCTGAAAGGTTTCTCTTAAATAGGAAGATATTAGAAGCACTAAAGAAAAAAAGGACAGTGTGCAAATATATGATGATTTCTAAGCAACTTAGAAGTTTGAGATTAAAATGTTACATTTAAAAATTTTTTATACAATTTTTAAAGGTTATTTATATTTACAGTTATTACAAAACATTGGCTATATTCCCTGTGTTACACAGTACATCCTTGTAGCCTATCTTGCACCCAATAGTTTGTACCTCCCATTTCCCCAACACTATATGGCTCCTCCCCTCCCTTTCCCCACTGGTAACCACTAGTTCATTGTCTATATCTGTGTGTCTGCTTCTTTTTTGTTATATTCACTAGTTTATTGTATTTTTTAGATTCCACACATAAGTGATATTGTACAGTATGTCTTTCTCTGTCTAACTTATTTCACTTAGCATAATGTCCTCCAAGTCCATCCATGTTGTTGCAAATGGCAACATTTAATTCTTTTTTATGGCTGAGTAGTATCCCACTGTGTGTGTATATATATATATATATATATATATATATATATATATATATATATATATATATATATATACACACAACATCTTCTTTATCCTTTCATCTGTTGATGGACACTTAGGTTGCTCCCACATCTTGGCAACTGTAAATAATGCTGCTATGAACATTGAGGTGCTTGTATCTTTTTAAATTAGTGTTTTTGGGTTTTTTTGTACATATATCCAGGAGTGGAGTTGCTGGGTCATATGGTAGTTCTATTTTTAGTTTTCCGAGGAAGCTCCATACAGTTTTCCACAGTGGCTACACCAATTTACATTCACACCAACAGTTTACAAGGGGTTCCCTTTTCTCCACATCCTGGCTGACATTTGTTATTTGCATTTTAAAAGGTTATATTTAACAAAATATATCTAAGTAGTATGAAAGGGAGACTACAAGATCTACAGAGGATGGGAAACAATTACCCCATCTGTAAATGATCACCATGGCTGACTAATATATTCTAAGTATATTTCAATCAAACACATAAGTCCCAACTTCTGTATCATGACCTTATATGACATGATGCTAACTGACTGATGAGGCTAGATGTAAGTTAATTTTGGACCTAAAATGACACAATTGGATCCACTTCCATAAAGTAAACTTCTTTGTCTCCAACTCTTCAGCCCTTATTCCACGTCATGCCCTCAGCTTTGGGCATTGAGGACAGTCTCCCGTACTTCTTAGGTCAACTCTTTCCTTGACACAAGCCTCATTCTTCTTATCTCATTGACAAGAATACAACTTTTAGTCAACTACTTTGTCCAGGAATTTGGTTTAATTTAAAGTACATATAAATTCAACAAAATATAAAGTACTTAGGGATAAATCTAAAATGTATAAAGGATCTATATGTAGAAAACTACAAAACTCTAATGAAAGAAATCAGAAAAGATCTTAATAAATGGAGATACAGTCCATGTTCATGGATTGGAAGCAGGGAAGCAATATGGTCAAGATGTCAATTCTTCCCCACTTGATCTATAAAGTCGATGAATTCTCAATCAAAATTCCAGTAAGTTATTCTGTGGATATTGTCAAACTGATTCTAAACTGTATATCTGGGAAGACAAAAGACCCAGAACAGTCAACACAATACTGAAGAGGAAGACAAAGTTGGAGGACTGACATTACCCGACTGCAAGATTTATTATAAAGCTACAATAAACAGGACAGCATGGTTTGGGGAAAAAAGACATATACATCAATAGTATAGAATCAAAATCCCAGAAAGACACCTCTATGAATGCATGCAACCAATCTTTCACAAAGGAGTAGAGTCAATTCATGAGGAGAGGATAGATTTTTCAACAAAAGGTGTTGGAATAATTGAATGTCTATATGCAAAGTAATGAATCTAGACACAGACTTTACACCTTTCATAAAAATAAACCCAAAATGGTTCAGGGACCTTAACTGTAAAACCCCAAACCACAAAACTTCTAGAAGATAGCATAGGAGAAAATCCAGGTGATGCTGGGTTTGGCGAAGGACATGTTAGATAAAATATCAAAGGCACAATCCATGAAAGAAGAAGTTGAACTTTATTAAAATTAAAAATTTCTGCTCTGCAAAGGTACCTTTAAGAGAATCAAAAAACCAGCCACAGATTGGGAGAAAATATTAACAAAACATATATTTGATAAAGGACTTGTTTCCAAAATATACAAACAACTCCTAAAACAAAACAATAAGAAAACAAACACCCAATTTAAAAATGGTCAACAGATACAGCTCTAAAGAAAATACTCAGATGGAAAATGAGCATATGAAAATACGCTCAATATCATATGTCATTAGGAAATTGCAAATTAAAACAACAAAATAGAACTAGACACCTACTAAAATGGCCAAAACCCATAAACTGGCAACACCAAACTCTAGCAAGGAGGTGGAGCAACAGGAATTCTCATTCATTGCTGATAGAAATGCAAAATAGTAAGCCACTTTAGAAGACATTTTGGCATTTTCTTGCGAAGTTAAACATAGTCTTACCATACAATCTAGCAATCATGCTCTTAAGTATTTACTCAGATAAGTTGAAAACGTATGTCCACAAAAAACCCTGCACTTGAATGTTTACAGCAGCTTTATTCATAGTTGACAAAATTTGGAAGCAACCAAGATGTCCTTCGGTTGGTGAATGAATAAACAAACTATGACATATTCACACAATGGAATATTATTCAGCAATAAGAAGAAGTGAGCTATCAAGCCACAAAAATTCATGGAGGAATCTTAAATGCATATTACTAGTTGAAAGAAGCCAGTCTGAAAAGGCTACATACTATATGATTCCAATTACATAGCATTCTGGAAAAGCCAAAACTAGAGAGATAGCAAAAATATCAGTGGTTGCCCAGGGTGGGGGCAGAAAGGAACGAACAGAAGGAGGGATGAATATGTGAAGTATAGGGGCTTTTTAGGGTAGTGAAACTATACTTTATGGCACTGTAACATTGGATACATGAGGTTATACATTTGTCAAAACCTATAGTATGCTAAAACACAAAGAGTGAATGTCAATGTGCATAAATTTTTAAAAATCATTTAGGAGGTCAGAGGATCCCAGAGAAGGATAAATATCTTAACAAGAGACTCTAACTCTATGAAACAAGATTGGGGACAAGGTACCGACATAAGTAGCTTTGGAAATGAATGAAGTCTATAAGACTAAAGGCAAATAGTACTGCACATAAATGTAACCTAGTTGATAAATTTGTTTCTTATAGAGGAAGGGGTTAACAATTCTGATACTGCTATATGTATGTATGTATGTGTATATATATATGCACACACACACATATTCGGATTGAACAAAATGATTAGAACATGGTGAAAGCCAGGTTTTTCACTGCTGGAGTGGGAATTGACAGATAAGCAAGGGGAGGAGGCTAGAATGATCCATGTGTCAATGGACTAGAATTGGAGGCATCAGTAAGAATTCATCTTTGACTTAATATACAGATTGTTACATATAGAAATATTTATGTGTGGGTATAAACACAAGTAAGTATACACACATTTTTTTGCTCTATTAGCTGAAAGAATGTAAAACAAACAACACCCCAGTAGCAACAGGCACACTTAATATCTGGATCCTGGTTTCTAATACTATTATCCAAAAAAAAAAAAGAATCTGTGCTCCTTGGAAAAACGGCTGATTCTAGGATTGGGACAAGAAATATACAAGATGAGCCTTGAACATCTCATAGGCACATAATTAAGGAAGTGCTCAAAAAATTGATGGGTGTATGTCAAAGGGTCACAGGAACCACCTGAAAGAGCTCTCAATGGCCAAGGCTGGAACAATTTGAGCGACAAAATAAAGTAGTATTGTATTATAACTCAGAGTATAAAATAAATACTCATGAGTCTATACTGACATAAATAAATGATTGAATAAATTAATAAATGAGGAAGAAGAGACAAATATCCCATACAGAAGCATTCCAAATAAATTATGTACAAACTCCACCCTAAAGTAGGGGGACATTATCTCCCCACTCCTTAAGTATGTGCTATGCATAGTGACTTCCTTCCAAAAAGTACAGCATGAAAAAGGGTTAAAAAAAGAGTAGTTTTACAGTGGAGAAAATTGACAAACACTTCTTTAGCCAGGTGATCAAGATCAACATCAACTGTCATAAATCATAATCAAGTATATACCCTTGATAGGATGTGATGAAAATGACCCTTACCATTGTAATATTCCTCTCTAAAACCCATAACCCCAGTCTAATAATGATAAAAAGCCATCAGACAAATTCTAATAGAGGGGCTTCCTACAATATACTTGAACAGTACTCCTCAAAACTGTCAAGGTCATCAAAAATAAGGAAAGTCTAAGAAACTGTCATAGCCAAGAGGAACCTAAGGAGACATGACAAGTAAATGCAATGTGGTATCTTGGAATAGAAAAAAAGAACATTATGTAAAAACTAAGAAAATCTGAATAAACTGTGGATTTCACAGTTTATAATAATAATGTAGCAATATGTGTTCTTTAACTATAACAAATATACCATTCAAATATAAGATGTTAATAATAGGGGAAACTCTATGCAGGGAGTAGTGTTATATGTGGGATCTCTCTGCACTATCTGCTCAACTTTTTTTCTAAGTCTAAAACTATTCTAAAAAATAAAGTCTGTTAATTTTTTTAAAACCCTTTAAATCAGTTCTATTTTATATATTAACAACAATGGGAAATTAAAATAAAAATGCAATACCAATTAAATAGCATCAAAAACATAAAATATGTAGAGATAAAATTTATAAAACATAAGAGTGATATGTACACTGTAAAGCGTATGACATTACTGGGGGAAATTAAAGAAGTCCTAGATAAATGAAGGTGTATTTTGTTCATGGACAGAAGTCCAAATATTGTTAACATGTCAATTCTCCTCAGATTGGTGGAGACATTCAGTGGAATACAAATCAAAATCCCAGCAGGTTTTTTTGGGTTTTTTTTTGGTAGAACTTGACAAGCTGACTCTAATAAGTATATGGAAATGAAAAGTACCTAGAAAAGTTGAAACAAATTTTGAAAAAGAAGAATAAAACTGGAGGACTGATTTTAAGACTCACTATAAAACAACAGTATTGGAGTAAGGATAGATATAAAGATTAATGGAATGGAATAGGGAATCCAAAATTGAACACACATATGTATATGGTCAATTATTTTTAACAAAAACAAAACATTAGAAAAGGATACTCTTTTCAACAAATGGTGCTAGAACAATTGGATAGTCATATACAAAAAAAAGTGATCTTTGACTCACATCTCGCACTGTATACAAAATATGATTCAAAATGGATCATAGACCTAAATGTTAGATATAAAATTTTAAAATTTCTAGGAAAAAATAAGAGAACGTATTTATGATCGGGGGTTTGATAAAGATTTTGTAAAACAAAAACAAAAACTATAAGAAAATAATCTCAAAATCATTATGCTAAACAAAAAGGAAAATCCAATGTGTGTGTACATAATGTAGGACTCCATTTTTATGAGACAGTAGAAAAGAGAAATCAAGTCTGCACTGACAACAGATCAGTGGTTGCCTGGGGCTGAGGTTTGGGGTTAGGGATTTCCTGCCATGGGGCACAAGACAACTCTTCAGGTGCTGGAAGTATTCTATATAATAATTGTGGTGGTAGTCATACAGATAAGTCATTTGTCAAAACTCATCAAATGTACATTTAAAATGAGTGCATTTTATTATACATAAACTATACCTTTTAAAGTTGACTTTTAAAAAAACAGAAGAGCCCTTTTTATGGGTTCCTTTTGCATTTAAAATTAAAAGGGAGGGAGGAAAAAGTAAGAAAAGGCTGAGAGATGAACCAATCCTCCCCACCCAACATGCCAATACCACCACCACCAACCCCCCTACCCCACCCCTCACACTAAGCAGGACATTTTTTTTAAGAATCAGAGAAACTATTTTAATTGGTTACATTTGTCCCGTATGGTTCACAGGGAAATTTTTCGATTAAAGTGAGAGAATTTGTAAATGTAACCCAGGCCCAGGAAGGAGGCAAGTTATAACTTAGTGTAATTAGGTCAATGTTTTTATTTTGGGAGGAATAACATATAAACTTCAGTATTCTTGAGACTAAGTGATCCTGAGAAGAAAATCAATTTTTTGTGGCAGCAAAATATATTTGTTCTTAGACTAGAAAACAGCAAAATGAGTGACAGCCGTCGCTGATGGAGAATTGGAACTAGATGTGAAGTATCTCTTTCCCTTCTGTTTTACCCCTTACTGATGGCCCAGAGCACATTCCTCTTCTTCACCCCACCCAGCCCCCTGAAGCTTGGGCAGCTGACCATATTTTGATATCCAAACACAGCCTGAGTGTGCAAAAGGAAGGAGGTGACCTGGAGTTGAAACTTTACTTTAGAATGATCTAGAAGTGACAATTTGTCAATAAATCATGTGGCCAAACCCAGCAGGAAGGAGCCCTGTCCAAGTGAGGACACTGCAAAATTTCATGGTGAACAGGGTGTGGATCTTGGGAGGGATGAAGAATTAGGGCCGTTAATGAAATAAATTGATTACAATCATTCTTCATGCATGCAGTTATTCAAGTCCCTCTCACATGCAAAGTCTGCTCAGACCCATTGCAGGACCCACAAGTTTTTTCAGTTATGGTCTTAAGCTCAAAGTCCTGACACAAATCATGTCAGTTCCCTGAGCAAAAACTCTGCTCGCTCTCCAAGGCATTTAGAGAAGTGTACAACACTCTTCACAATCTGACCTCAACTTCCTTTACAACATCAAGTGCTCTATAAGCTCAGCCTCCTCTCCTAGGCAGGCAATATCTAGCCTTTCTTTATTACTTAGCACACCTAGCACACCAACACATCTTCTGTGTGTTGATGGCTCACTCTGGCTCTTCCTTCTTCCTTTACTGCCCTAAGCAAACAACATTTCTATCGCTATGCTGTGAGCTCCATAAGTGGAAGAAATGAAACTGATTCTTATTTGTATCCTTAGCACCTGGAACACGGTAAGTACTCAGTAAATGTCTGTTGTATGAACTAAAGCATTCAACTGGAAAAAAAAAATGGAGGCCTTTGCTTGCAGATAATTTAACTGAGTCAAACTTCATTGCTTTTTCTCCATAGGTCAGTCTGGAAATCTGGAACTGGAAGTGGAACTCTAATCTACATGGTGCTTAGTAAGCAATGGCATTCAAGTCATAATTTACGCAAGTAGATACAGGCATTTTCTTTGCTGGCATGTCATATCTACATGCACATTGTTTCTTTTCCTTGTCTGTTTATCCAGGAGGACTGAGAATCAATTTATTAGAAGCCCCACTCTTTCTGGTTTGTGCTTCAGTGTACGATTTGGGGGAAGAACTAAGGGAGGCTTGAAACACAGTTATAACATGACAGAGAAAGAAAGGGAACAAAAGAATGTGTAGGGGATGATTAAGTGCTTCTGAATTTACACAGTGAAATATGGACAGTTTAAATGTCTTTGCTATTTGCTTCTTTTCAAACTGTGAGCAGTTTCAAACACCCCATGCTGCTCCAAGATTAATTGAGTTCTGCATGCTTTTGGTTTGCTGCGGGTACCAAGGAGAAAGGATTTCCACAGAACCTGTATTTGCCAGAGCAAAGAGAGTATCTCATTAATGTATGATTAATAGTCATTTGTAAAGTGATTAATTAGTCATTTTGACAATAAACTGAGTCTATGTACATGCCTTTGCTGGACTCAAGTTTCACATGTAGAAGAAAAAGAGAATGTCTTGCTTCTCCTTGCTTTCTTCCCGCACCAAGACTAGAAAAATCCGAAGGCCTTTGCATATTCTGGTCTTGCCTGATTTCATCTGGTTTGTCTTTAAGAACAAAGGCCCTGAAATGGAAGCTCTCCAGCATGATTGATGGCTTCTCTTTCTATTTGCAAGTTGGAAATACAGAGAACGATTTTTTCCCTGTAGGTCTTACTGCTTATTGGTACAAGAGTTATTTCCACTTTGCCATAGAATTGATTTGCAACATTGGTGTATGAGTTTGTATATTTTTCTCACTGGCCCGTCACAAAGCATAAGTCAGCAAGTCTTCTGTGTATGCTGGATTATGTAGCCAGGAGCCTCCTAGGAATGTTTCTATTAAAAGGATGAGCACATTGTCACTAACTCTGGGGGGCTGGAATCATCCAAATTCTGTACCTTGACATCTCACAAACTATATTATTTAGTAGCACTCATTTCCCCCACATCCAATACTATCCACCGGACCTCGGGTAGATTTCTGAATCTCTGATCGCCCATTCTGTAAAATAATGACATTAGGAACACACTAAAGGATCAATAGCAATAGGTCTAAGCTTACATCCTGCTTCCTACCAAATAAAACCACTTATTTAATTCAAAAGAGGAAAAGAACAAAGAAAGTGGGGAAGAACACATGCTTATCTAAACTGTTACATAGAATCATTCCTTTCAAAACATACTGAAGCACATTAAGAACTTAATTAACCAAATGAAAACAGGAGCAGAAAAATCATACCTAAAACTCCTGATTTCTAGTTTTTTGTTAAAACCATTTGGTAGCATAGAAATGCTCATCTCCTCCTCTCCTTGTCTTTCCTCTCCTCCATCTCTATACAGTTTGGTGTAAGAAATATATGAGTGTGAGAGGGAGGTATATTACCAGAAGGCTCTTTTGGAACAAATTTCAGTAAAACTAAATAAAACAATATAATAAAATAAATATTAAAAAATAATCGTGATGTGTCTGGGAGAGGCATCACAGTGGTTAAAAAAAACAAGCTGGCTTTGGATTATGACAGCTGGGTTTGAATCTTGGCTTCACTAATTTTTAATTGCATAGCATGAACAAGTAGCAATTTTATTAAGCCTCAGTTTTATTTGTAAAATCAATATTTTACTAGCATTTACCTATGAATATTGTAAGATTCATATTTAATGCCTATAAAATTTACAATGTCTGACACATAACTAAGTTTCCCTAAACAGATGTTAGATATAGAGCTCTGAGTGCCTGCGTGAGTGTGTGTGTGTGTGTGCAACACTTTTAGTACCATTATTTCTCATCATTGAGAGATGCAACATGCCTACATAGCTTCAGGTACAACCATGGGGATATAGTTAAATGCCAGGGTCCAAGTGCTCTAGGGGCATATAGGGACGCCTGAAAAGAGATCTACAGATTCTGAACAACTAAGGTCTATACCAATAAGAGATGAAGAAAAGTTTTACTGTTCAGAACATTCTGTTACATAGCCCTGACTTTAGTTACCACCTTTCTGGAGAATATTTAGACTGAAAAATATATCTTTTAATAACTGACAGGTTATTTTTTCAATATTAACAGTTAACACACTGAAAAGCACATTGTATCACCAGTTATCCTCGACAGACATGGCCATATTACCATTTTCCAAAGCTGTGTGACTCAGATGGGGAAATGAGAGGCCTCTGAATTGGAGAGCTTAAAGAATACAGCTAATATTCTTTTCTAAATTCTTCTCTTATCATTCTAAGACATATTTTCTTTTCACATTTTATCATCTCTGATTGAAATCAGAAATGTCTTATAATCAATAGTGGGCCTTAGTTTAATTGGCAGCATTTTTTATTTCTTAATGGAACATAAAATATTAGTGTGACATAATTGATGAAGTCTTAGATTTGATGAAATATATTAAGTGGCTTGTGTGAACAAGAGCAGATATTGCCATAGAATACTCAGGGGTTCCATTAGGTGGCCTCTGGAGGGCAATGAGGGTACCACCATGGGACAGCAGAGCCCATGTCTGGACACTGTATACCACTTGTCAATTTAGCCAATATTTTAAGGTGAAAGAGCTGTTATGGATTTTGGTGGCAGAATATGTCTCAATTTAATAACAGTATAATTGAGAAGAGTGTTAGGGTAGCAACTTTTTTGAATATGTAATAATAATTTCTATAAAGCATAAAATAATGGCCCTACCCTCTAAGATAAGCATAGTAAACTTAATAGGAATTAATAGAGTGCTTTATTGTCACTTGACAACTTCCATTACCAAATTCACCATAAAACTAAATTATATATCACTAAGAAAACTCAATCAATATCATAGCCAAGTCATGATGTTATTTCATGTAACTTCAAGCCAGCAATAAATATCTTTTGATTTTTTGATTTGCTCTAAGTATCTGAAATCAAGTGAAATACTACCTGAAAGCAACTAGTTGACATCTTCCATTTTATTCTTAAGTTTTCTTAAGCCTTTGAATTCAGTCCTCCCAGGAATTTTTTTTACCTTAAGAAATTTCTGGCTATAGTATTATTTTTTTTTCAATTAATGCAAATGACATAATGACAGGATCACATGTATTATTTGTAAATGGATAAGAAAATGAGCTTTATCTTTGGCATGAATGATTCCTGCCCTAAAATAAGGAAGAATGTTATATTACTAAAGATTTGTAATAATGAGAAAGTTACTGAGAAAGGTGTTGAATTATCCTTTCTTTCAAAGAGAATTTACTTTTCATATCTATTACTTAGAATTTACCTACTATAGTTAGGGAGAAAAAAGCGAGTTCTAAATCCCCAGTTAAATCATAACTACGTTTTAATTCAATGATAGACATTCATTTACCAAAGTCTCTAGTAGGTGGGACTCTCAGAAACAAAGAATAAAGTTTGTCTTCCCTGGGCTTCCCTGGTGGCGCAGTGGTTGAGAGTCTGCCTGCTAGTGCAGGGGACACGGGTTCGATCCCTGGTCTGGGAAGATCCCACATGCCGCGGAGTGACTAGGCCCGTGAGCCACAATTACTGAGCCTGCGCGTCTGGAGCCTGTGCTCCGCAGCGGGAGAGGCCGCGACAGGGAGAGGCCCGCGCACCGCGATGAAGAGTGGCCCCCGCTCGCCGCAGCTGGAGAAAGCCCTCGCACAGAAACGAGGACCCAACACAGCCAAAAATACATAAATAAATAAATTTTAATAAAAAAAAAAAAAAAAAAAAAAGTTTGTCTTCCCTGAATTATGTAACTTAAATCAAAATTGGGCACATCAAACATATTCCAAATTAGTAATATATTACACTCCTTCTTAAATATGTTTAGACATGGGGATTAAAGAGGGATTTTTCCATTAAGCTAAAAAGCAATGATAAAGCACAATAAGCCAATCCCAGATTCATATTTATTTTTTAAATTTATTTATTTTTATTTATATTTTGGCTGTGTTGGGTCTTCATTGCTGCACACGGGCTTTCTCTAGTTGTGGCGAGAAGGGGCTACTCTTCGTTGCGGTGCACTGGCTTCTCATTGTGGTGGCTTCTCTTGTTGTGGAGCACGGGCTCTAGGCAAGCGAGCTTCTGTAGTTGTAGCATGTGGGCTCTGTAGCTGTGGCTCGCAGGCTCTAGAGCACAGGCTCAGTAGTTGTGGTGCACGGGCTTAGTTGCTCCGCAGCATATGGGATCTTCCCGGACCAGGGCTCAAACCCGTGTCCCCTGCATTGGCAGGGGGATTCTTAACCACTGTGCCACCAGGGAAACCCCCAGTTTCATATTTAAAAGTCTGTCCTTAATAATAAACATAACAGTAGAGTGGAATGAAATTCTACTCAGTTAGTAGCAAAAGATTGCCATTCTCTGAAACTAAGATCAAATTCAAGAAAATGGGAATTCCAGATTTATTTGTAATTTGGGTAATTATCTAAATGGATTTGAGTTCTGTGATTATTCTATGGATCATCCTAATCTTAGCCATCTTCACTCATTAAGGTATTCACTGAAAATATTTAATATTTAAAATCACTGGCATGACATTTCTGATATTTGCTATCTCTTTCTCCTTAGCAGGTATATATTCAGGGTGTGTGTGTGTGTGTGTGTGTGTGTGTGTGTGTGTGTTTAGCTGTGTTAACCATGGGAAGATAACAACTCTATCCACCACTCAAAACCCACTTGAGGGGCTTCCCTTGAGGGGCTTCCCTGGTGGTGCAGTGGTTAAGAATCCGCCTGCCAATGCAGGGGACACTGGTTCGAGCCCTGGTCCGGGAAGATCCCACATGCCACGGAGCAACTAAGCCCGTGCACCATAACTACTGAGCCTGCACTCTAGAGCCCACGAGCCACAACTACTGAAGCCCACGTGCCACAACTACTGAAGCCCGCACGCCTAGAGCCCGTGCTCTACAACAAGAGAAGCTACCACAATAAGAAGCCCACGCACCTCAACAAAGAGTAGCCCCCGCTCACCGCAACTAGAGAAAGCCTGCGTGCAGCAACGAAAACCCAATGCAGCCAAAAATTAAAAAAATAATAATTAATTAATTTTTAAAAAAACCACTTGATTTCCCACTCAACCCTTGACAGTCACTGATGAATGATGGAATCCAATTTAATTATAACTTTTTGATGTCTGTTCTATGTTAGTACTCTTCTCTTGGTTCAATAGCATTCTCTTATGTGTGTTTTTATTCAAATTACTTAGTTTTAACCTATTTAGGTTCATACTCCTCTTTGGAATTACGATGAAATCTGAGGACATGTTCCTTTCCAGAATACCGTTAATTCACACAGACTAACTCCCCACACAAACTCAATGGGTGTGTGGCATTTAACATAATGGAAGAGACAGGTGAGATGAGAGTGATGGGTCTATGGCACATGGACAGCATACGTTCTCTTGATTTTTGTGAGAAGATGACACAGCTGTAACCCTTTTGCTCTAAGAGAAGAAAGAAACTCAGACCTTCATGTGAAATCTCCAGAATTTTGAATGTGTAAAACTAATTCATTTTTAAACATAAGATAGGCCAAACTGACATAGTTTGGAGCCCAGAGTAGCTAGTGAACCCTTCAGGCATGCAACACCTGCCCAGGGAATCCAGCTAAAGACCCCTTCTCTCAACAATGGAATTGCTACAACCATTCACAGAAGAGCCATTCCCACCTGCCTTAAAGAGAGGGTGGAACTGACAGCAAGAGGTTTCAATTCAGTAACTTGTAGGTGATATTTAGAGATACCTCTAATCAGATGGATTTTCTCATAATCTCAAATACACAATCCAATATTTCTGATGTGTTCTGTTCCCACAGGTTCTCTCATCTCTCAAATATCTTCCAAATTCACAGGGTACATGCACAATGTATCTTTACTTAGGACCTATCATTTCCAGGCTCTGTGCTAGGCACTGGAGATACAATGAAAATAAACACAGCCCTTCTGTTGCAGGCAATCACAGACTACCAGGACTAGAGACATACAAAGAATTCGTCATATGATGTCTGTGATGTTGTAATAAATGAAACACCAAGGTACGATAGAAACATGAAAAAGAAATGGGGCAACTCTCTGTGGGAATTCATGAAAGATTTCACAGAAAAGCAAATCCTTGGGGAGAAGTCACCAAGCAGAGGAGGAAAGGATGTATGTTCCAGACTGAGGGAGGATAATGTGTGATGGAAAAGAGGAGGGAAAGAGAATAGAGCACTACAATGCTTTGGAAAGCATCAAGGGGCTTTACATGGCTAGAGTGAAGGTTCAGGATTGTACTTACAGAGACGGGCGGGGGCCTTGAATGCTCTGCTCTGCGTGCCATCCGAAAGAGTTGAGTTTTTCCTGTTCAGGCTGGATAGAAGTAGGGTAGTGAAATGATAACTTCAAGATATTCAAATATGACTCCATATGATCCAATTCTTCCTGGTAGTTAGGCACTCTGAGTCTCATCATAGGCCATCCCCACTCAAGGTGGCCTAACTGTATACGAAGAAATGTGTACTAGCAGTTTGGTACCACACCCCATGCAGTTTAATTTCCTTGAGGCTGCTTTCAAGCTGGCAGAACCAAAACAGCAGCAAACTGTATTTTCAGATTAAACAGAATTAAGGGAGGAAAAAGAAAGGAAAGTAAAAACAGGTGTATCTGCTCTCAGTGAGAGAAGAAAGGAATAAGTTAAGCTAGTCCACGTGGAGAGACATTTGAAATGGAACTCAAGAACTGGCCTCATATAGAGACACAAGAACCTGAACTCCTTCGCTCTGTCTGATTACTTCTGCAATAACTTGCTAGTTTTATTTAGGAATCTCTCTAGTTGGGGAGGGAGTCTCTTATGTCCGTCAAGTACCACCACTATATAAATGAAATAGCATTATAAAACAACAGACAGATATCTGCACCTATGCATATTAATGATGTGTTAATTTCCTGCTGTGGTTCAGAATTCATAATGAGCTTTCTTTCTGCCATGTGCACAGTGGCGCAGTATAGGTAACATGTGTGCAATCACACCTTTAAAATAAATGCAGTCCATTAATCAAATACGGTCCAGGGTAGCAGGGAAAAGAAATCTTGAAAATGTGATTTTTATTTTATTGCTTACCCCTCCATGCACATTTTGGCTCCTGGCCACTGACGGAGAGCTATTCCATGTGGCAAGGGGCCTGAAGCTGACTGTAAGGAAACCTGCTGTGTTTCTTCAGTTTCTTTTTAAAAATGAACACGGCATTTTAAAAATCAACTGAGTTCAGACTCTTTCTTCCATGCACGTAGCTGCATAGTAATAGAGCCCAAATCCTGGTCCAAGAGAAGCTGTGTTATAGCATAAAGGGGAAGAGAGACCACTGCAAGAGCCAAAACCATTCCTTGAGCGCCATTCACATACTTGGAAAGCTAAGAATTGTCCCCTCCCTGCCAGGTCATGCTTTTCTGCTGCCTTTCCAAAAGCATGGGTCTTCCCTATAATTTTTTTTACCACTATGCAAGGAAACTAGTCACTTCAGAAATCCCAAATCTTTCAGATTATTGCCTGCAAAATCATATGTGGTTGATATCTAGGCTGGAGTTCACAAAAAAACCTTATTCTATTAGACAAGATAACCGTAGCCTCACTAAAACTTTGCTTGAAATTTGTATGTTAAGTGAGATTGCACAAGTCTAAGAGGAAAAAATGCATAATGACATAAACTTAATCTTTCCACCTATTTGTTTTCAGTTTTATTCTAAGAAATGAAATTGCAGTCAAAAATATTATAGTTAACATTAATATTATATAATAGAATCATTATATATCATATATAAAATATCATAGTGCATAATATATTTACAAGTAATTACATGTCACATAATTATGTGTGTAACTGATAGAATAAGCAGACAAAAAACAGTAAGGCTATAGAAGATTGGAAATGAGACTAATAAACCTGAACTAATTGACATGAGAGTACTGCATCCAATAAATGCAATTTATACATTCTTTCTAAACTTACATAGAATATTTTTACCAAATTTTGCCAGTTGGTTAGCCAAAAAGTAGACTTCAATGCATCCCAAAGAATCTTAATCATTCAAAATATATTCTTTTAACACAACGGAATTAAAGTAGAAATTATTAATAAAGGAAGAGCTTTTAAAAACCCAAATGTTTGGAAATTAAACCAGGCACATATAATTAACTGAAGGAAATTACAATGAAAATTAGAAGTATTTTTGACTTTAAAAAATATATATATAATATATTAAAACTTGTGTGGAGAATTCCCTCGTAGTCCAGAGGTTACGACTCTGCTTTCACTGCTGAGGGCCCGGGTTCAATCCCTGGTCGGGGAACTAAGATCCTGCAAGCCACACTGTGTGACCAAAAAAAAAAGAGAGAAAGAAAAAACTTGTGGGATATAGCTACAACTGTGTGTAGAGGACAACTTATTGCCTTATTTACACTTACTAGAAAAGTTGAAACTTAGTGATATAAATATCAATCTCAAAAAATTAAAAGAGCAGCAAATTATGTATGAAGGAAGTAAAAAGGATAAAAATAATAAAGATAACAGCAGAAGTTAACTAAATAAAAAACACATTTGCAGGACTTCCCTGGTGGTCCAGTGGTTAAGACTCCACACTCCCAATGCAGGGGGCCTGGGTTTGATCCCTGGTCAGGAAACTAGATCCTGCAGGCTGCAACTAAGAGCCCGCATGCTGCAACTAAAAGATCCCACATGCCGCAACTAAAAAAAAGACACTGCATGCCAAAACTAAAAGATCCTGCATGCCGCAACTAAGACCTGGTGCAGCCAAATAAATCAACAAGTCAAAAATTCGTTTTTTGAAAAATAAACCTATGGAAGATAAAATTGATAAATCTCAGGAAAATTGATCAAGAAAAAAGAAAGTAAAAATTATCAGTGTCAAATATGAAAAAAGGGACATCATTACATACCCTACAGAAAGTAATGACAAATAAAAGGATATTTTAAAAAATCTATACTTTGCTCGCTTGTGCAAGTGTGTGTGTGTGTGTGTGTGTGTGTGTGTGTGTGTGTTTGTCATGTGTTTTTCCTTTCTCTGAATTAAAAGGATAAAATATAAGCATCTATGGTCCAAGGTCAAAAAAACTGTATGCTAACATTTAATAATTTAGATGAAATGGATAAAATCCTAGAAAAACACACCTTACCAAAAGTGACACAAGAAAAAAAATAAAATCAGAGCATATATATATATATATATATACAACCTTCCCTTAAAGAAATCTTCAGGCTCAGTTGGCTAGCAGTGAATTCTTCTTACCATTTAAGGAAGAAATAGCACCAATCTTAAAATCTTCTAAAGAATTAAAAACTGAAAATAGTCTGCAATTCAATATTAACAAATTGAATCCAAGTGCTATTTTTTTAAGGTTAATACATAATGATCAAATTGAGTTTCTTTCAGGAATAAAAAGATAATTTGACGGTTGAAAAATCAATCAACAAAATTCACCACATGTACAAAATAAAGGGGAAAACTCATATGGTCATTAATAGGTTTTCTTAAATGAGATACCATACTTATTTAAACCACCATAAATAATGCCTAGCATCTAACAAATACATACTCAAAATTATATTAGTTTGTTTTCTTTCCTTTCTGTTCCCATGATTGTCTTCTTCTGATGCCACTCACATTAATAGGCTAAACTCTACAGGAGATCAGCTATGATCATTTTCTTTTAATCCTCAGTCAAACACTACATTTTCCCATTGGCAATGAAATAAATTCCAAAGTCCTTATCCTGTCACTCAAATTGCTCCACAGTATGGCTCAACTTATCTTTTCTGCTTTTTTCTCAAGACTCCACCAAGTATTTTATATATTCTGATTTGCTCTCAGTTGAAAAGAACGTTGGAACCAATGACGAATTCACTGTAGAGAATTTGGTGGGTACATCATCCTTTACATCTTCCATTGTTCCCCATATAAATATTCACATAAATAAATTTTCTTGAAGAACTGTCATGTTTACTCCAATTGTGAAATAAGACCTAAGTAATTAACCAGTTTTCCTTTTCATACTGGTCACTAGAAATTTAAAAGTCATATTCAAATCTAGTGACTGTGTAGGATTTTAGATCTTTCCCGGCTGTGTCTATTTCCCTTCTCGTCAATCCCCTCTCTCCAAAGTAGGTGTTGAACTTTTGTTATATGTATTTTCAATCTTCCCATTATTTTCCTTTTTAAATTATTTCTGACAGTAAGTCTCTTGTAAATGGTCTATATCCCTTATAGAATGAAGTAGGTATGAAAATATCAAATTACAGTCTGGAAGAACATATTTTAAACTTTCAAATCTCTGTGCCTTTCTTCTTGATTTTTTTTCTTAACCTAAATTATTCCCACATCACTATCACCACCCCATCACCTAAAATGTTTTAATCTCTTTACTCCAATGATCAAAATTGTATCCTTCCTTCAGTGCTCACCTTGAACGTTGGCTTTCTCATGGAATTTTCCTCACTCCCACTGAGTGAGTACAACTTATACAAAGTTCACCTTCAAGTAACAGAAAACCTGACTCAAACTTGCTGAACTTCTCTTACTCTGAGCTCCTCCATGTGTTGACGTTTTCCTAAGGTGGCTGGGATGTTGAGATGACTACAGCAGTACCAGGCATCACATCAGTCAGGGCAACATGCAAAAGAAAAAAAAAGGGATCCATTCCCTCTCTTGTTATATGGTAAGGATACGTTTCCCAGAAGTCCTCCCCCACAATCATTATTGGCCAGAGTTGGGGCATAACCATTCCTAAACTATGCACAGGAGAGAATAATGGAATTCCCATGATTGGCTTAGACTAATCAACTTAAATCCTCTGAGGCTAGGCATGAACTCAGTTCCCCTGGAACCCATGATTATGTGGAGAACAGTGGATACTAAACAAAATCAAAGATTTGTTAGAAAAAAAAACAGGGAGATGAATATTGGGTAGACTAATGGTGGATTCTGTCATTGTGATCTCTTCCTCCCAGAATTCTTGGGGCATTTTGTTTATACCTGTCATAACTCACCTTATGTTTTCTGTGTTATAGTTTTCTGTGTACCTATTTCATTTCTACTTCCTACCAGCATTAAGTTCTTTGAGGACAGCACTTTGAGGTTGCCCCACTTAGCAACCTGAAGAAGGGTTGGCCATATTAGGCACTCAGTAAGTGTAGGTTCAGTTAAATTCCTCATTTTCCTCCTAAACAGCCTCGGCATAAAAACTGTGCCTCTTTGGATTTGTGTCCATAGCAGAAACTTTTTTTTTTTAATTTTATGAATTTTTAGAATTTTATTTATTTTTTTTATACAGCAGGTTCTTATTAGTTATCCAGTTTATACATATTAGTGTAAATATGTCATAGCAGATACTTTTGCGTAGCTTCATGCTTTGACTTGGAGTGCCTGCCTCCTATTAATTACCATCTACTGGTCCACACTTGTAAAGAGGCTGCTCATTCTACCTTGGGTGGAGTGAGTCCTGTGCATTGATTTTCCTGTAGGAAATGAATCCCTCATTTGTCAACATGCACTCACTCACCTGGTTCCCCTTCTGATTCATTTGCAGAATGGTTGGCAGGGACTGGGTGCAAACTGAGGCTAAAGGACAAAGCTTTTCTCTGTGCAAAGATGATTGACTCACACCTGGATCAAACTTGTGGCCCAAGCCTCATTAGCACCATATTCTAATCCTGCAGAGAGCTCCCAGCCAGACCTAAGAGCAGCAAGAACAGCAGACACTGTGCCCTACAGAGGCCAGACCCAGCCAAGAGGAGCCAGGGAACATCTGGTAGACTATAGGGTAGCTACAAAATATTCAGTGTTTAAAGAAAGAACTCCCCCCAACCTTGCCAGGCCCCAGAGATATAGCATTTGAAGAAAGATGTCTCCTCACTCAGAGCTGCTCTCTTTCCACCCACCCTGGCAGCAACAGTAAAACTTAAATAATCTCAGTGGTCCTTTTCCTCCTACAGCATGAATACAATCTGAGTATGAACAGGCTGTTGTTTCCAGGATTCAATGAAATATTTTATTTATTTCAATTAGAAATCATCCTAATCAGCTCATTTGAAAATGTATACCCTGGAATGCACAAACACCACTCTATTCCCTATAATGGAAGAAAAGATACATTGTCATGTGGAAGAGAGGTGAAACAAAAAAAAATTTCCTAGTTAAATTCCTGAGAAGCAAACCTGACCAAATTTCCAGCAACTGCTCTGATTAAAAATACCACTGTTTCCATGTTAAAGATACTGGAGCACTTTTATTCATTAATGTCTGACCAGCTGATAGGGGCTAGTAATCATTATACATTCCCCAAAAGTGTTTGGGGACTCACAAAAAGCAGGAAAATCCTCTGGGATGCCCACCCAAAAGGATCATTTCTGGGAATGTCAGACTCGAATCGGGATCATAAAACTTGTTTATGAATTTGGAGTTTAAATCTACACCACTCCCTTCAGCACATCTCTCTGAATTTGAAGATGCCTGTTTTCTTCGATCAAACACAATATAGGAAACCAGAGCATGCTAAATTGTTTCAAGGTGGCACTGTCAAACAGGACTGAGGGGGCATCACCAATCTGTTTTCCTACTTTGACTTCCTTGTATTGTACTTCAAGTTTTCTAATTTTACTTCTAGACAAGAAAGATTCAGATAAAAGACCTAAAGCAAAACATAAGAAAAAGAGAGTTGGGGGAAGGGGAATTCTTTCAGGTAACTAATATGTGTGTGTCTTTGAAAAATAGTATGATCCCTCTGCTAGAGTTGAAATGATGAAATCTAGGTACCAATATTCTAATGAAAAATGAATGAATGAGAAAATGAATATAGTTTAGGCTCTAACTGGCGCTTTGACATTAGATAAGTTACTTAGCCTCTCTGAGTCTCAGTTTCAAAATTTGGGGAGAGCAAGAGTTTCTTTTTTGTAACGTAAGGGGGACTAGGTGTGATAACCTGTGCACTGTGTTAACACAATGCTTAATACATTGTAATAACCCAAGAAACATCCATCACTATGATTATTATAATAGCTGGGCTTCCTGTTTCCATGGTAATGGGGCTCTGTACATGGAAAAGGAATGAAGGGATAAGATATAGCAACTTTAAACCTCCTGACCACAAAGAAAGGTCTTGAAGACCGAATCATCCTCAGTAAAATGTTATTCCATACCAGGGAGACATTATTAACTGTGTCAGAGCAAAAAAGAATGCTTCCAGCCATGAGGACACCCAGATAACCACTGAAGACAGCAAGTAGCCAGTCAACATCTCAATATCTTGATAGACCGACTTAACCAAAAGCAGAATCCACTGACCAGAGGTCAAACAGCAAGTTACTATAGCCTGACTGAGGAAAAAGAATCTCCACAATCAGCCATCTGCTGAATGTCATAGTGCTTGACTCCGAAGCCCCAACTAGAGAACTGATCTGAGGACGGTTAAAAGGATACTTGATTTTCAATTTGCCCAAAGCCAACATTTGGGGAAGAATCCTAGTCTCTCTCTTTTGTCTCACACTCCCCTCTCTTTTTAATACACCTGCTTTTTTTTACTCGTCTTCCAAACCCTGCCATACACCACAGATCAGACACACACATACACACTCTAAATATAGCTAACATTTGCATACCGCTTACCATGCGCTAGGTACAATCCTAAATGTTGTATGACTATCAATTAATTTAATTATCAGATCTTTGAGGTAGGTACCATTTATAGCCCTACTTTTACCTAATAAAACTGAGGTACAGAAAGATGAATTAGCTTGCCTAAGGTCACAGAAGTGATAAAGTGCAAAGCCGCTATTGAAAGGAAGACAGTCCGGCTCCAGAGTCTGTGATCTTAATATGGCCACTGTTGGATGAAATATGAAGTAAATATTTCAAATATTCAGAACTCATTTAAAAAATATTCATTTAGGCCTGCAAAAATTAGGTTAAAAAAAAAGTCTTCAACCTCAAAGATTTTAGAGTCTGGCAGATATGATAACTGCATACATAAATGACTATAATGCAAAGTAACAAGTGCTAAGTAACAGTGATATGGGATTTCAGGAAAGATGAAATTACTCCTGTCTTGGATGAGAAAAGTCAAGATTTGAGTTAGGGCCTGAAGAAAGGGTAAAATTTAAATATTGAGAGATGTCATGAAAAGACATTGTAAGACTGCTATTTTTATTCATAGCTGACATTAGAATCACCTAAGAATGTTTTTTAAAATACTGATGCTTGAATTAATATTGATTAAAAATACTGATGCCTGAAAGGGTTAGTGTCAGGGTGATAACATGTGAAAAAGATTCCACCAGCCATTGCTGGCTCTGAAGATGCAAGGAAGCCACAGTAATGCAGGCAGCCTCTAGAAGCTCGAAAGGTCAAGGAAACATTTTCCTCTAGGGCCTCCTGAGAAGAATGCAGCTCTACCGAGATTTTGAGTTTAGCCTGTGAGACCCATCTTGGACTCCTAATCTCCAAAATTGTAAACTAATAAATGTGTGTTGTTCTTAAAAAATACTGATGCCTGAGGTATCACTACATATTCACTAGAATGGCTAAAGTTAAAAAAAAATTGCCAAGTGTTGGTAAGGGTGTGGAACAAATGGACCTCTCACACACTGCTGTTGGGAATGGAAATGGTATAAGCCTCTCTGAGAAGAATATGGCAGTATCTATAAAGATAAACACAGACTCACTACATGACCCAGCAACCTCACTCCTGGAAAATTAAAAACATGTATCCATACAAAGACTTGTTGCCAATATCCCTAGGAAAATTACTCATAATAACCAAATAACTGGAAACAGCTATACTCTCCATCAACTGGTAAAAAGAGAATTAAATTGTGGCTTATCCTATACTATGAAATTCTACTCAGCAATAAAAAGGGGCAACATTGAGGAGTCTCAAAAACATAAGTATGTGATAAGTAGAAATAGTCACACCTAAGTGAATACACGCTCTGTGATTCCATTTATATGAAATTCTAGAAAAGGCAAAACTTTGGTGACAGAAAGCAGACCAGTGGTTGCCAGGGGTCAGGTATCAGTGGCAGGGGGATCAACCACAAAGGGCACAGAGAAACTTAGGGAGATAGAGCTGTTCTAAATATTGATTGTGCTGAAGGTTACACCACTATATACAATTAACACATTTCATCAGGCTGTATAGTTAAATGGATGAATTTTATTGTACATAAATTATACTTCAGTTAGGTGACACCACAGCATAGATGAATTAAATCAGCACCTCTGAAAGGTCTGGGCATCGATATTTCTTAAAGCTCCCAGGAACTTCTAATATGCAGCCAGAGTGAAGAGAAGAGCTGCTGCTCTAGGAAAAAGAAACGTAGGGCTCAAATGTATGTACAAAAATAAATAATGTTATTTTATAATTTTTTTTAATTTTTAAAAGCAATAAAACTGGACATCTTCAGGGAACAAAGTAACTAGAGCACAGAGTCTACAAATACGAATAGAGCAAATTAGTCTAGAAATACAACTTGGGAAAGATCATGGGAGGCCATGTTTTTTCATAGTGAAAAAATGTTCCAGACTATCCATCAGAAAGCAAATCTTTCCCTGAAAACTTGTAGAGAAAATATTCTCAATTTTTAGAAGTAAAAATATTATTAATATTCATGTATCTGCAAAATATTATTATTGTTATTGATAATAAATATTCACTTGGACTGTATTGTGTCCATGCTAAGGATGATAGTCAAGAAGAGAACTGATTATTATATCACTTTTGATCTTGAGCAAGTTTTCTATTTTTAACCTCAGTAAACTTCTGTTTACTAACCTGTAAAATCAATTGTTAAGCTAAAGGATTTCACAGCCTCCTTCCAGCTCCATTTCTTCACATGCAAAGGAATTAAACCCAGGAAACAATGCCATATTGAAAATAATGGAGCCGGGTCTCAAGGAACCTGGATCTGGAAACCAGTCAAGACACATGACTGTTATTCTTTCCTTCTTTTTTCTTCAGGGGCCATACGGTGCCTGTCCTTCCATCTGCTTGCTTCTCCTTTTTATATAGACTCATGTTTTCTGCTCACTTACCTTGTACGTGCTCAAAATGTCAGCTTCAGCTCCCAGGTCTACAGGATCTTTCAGATTCGTTTCCAAAACTTGAGAAAGAATTTTATCTCTGATTCCAACCTAAAGATGGCCCCTACCCTTTTGGGTCCAGTATCGATTCCTGATGCATTCATATCTGGTAGGGTTTTGTTTCTGGGGGTGGGGTTGGGAAGCAGGGAGAATTTAATACTTACAACTGTTCCTTCCTATGCAAGACAGGCAATGAATCCAGCTAATACCTTAGCAATCTAGTCATTTATTTTTTACTTTGCAGTGTTAATCATGGATCCTGCTATCTTTGAGAGTCCTCTACTTCTATTATCTGAATATAAGTTCTGGAGATGTGTGTCGTTTGTGTGTATGCTTCAGGCAACATTCTTATACTGTTTACTGCAATTTCTTCTGAAATCAATGATCAATTTATTGAACATTTTAGAACTATAAAGTTTTCCCAAATATTAGATATGCATTGCCTCAAAAAAAGGTATTGTTTTTATATCTAACAAGAAAGAAATTTTTTGTGCCTGGCTGTCTGATTATATCAGCAACTCTTTGATTTGAGTAGCAAAATCCCAAGAAAGTAGTAATTACACGTCTTAAACATAGTTGATAATGTTGGAGGTGATATCTGATCATTTGATACTTAAAATAGCCATAACTTGAGAATACTGAAAATGAACAAAGATTTGTAGTTTAAAAATCAGAACTTAGTTCTACTATTATGTGTGCAACATGTACAGTAATTTTATGTGCTTATATGCATATACACATAGTTTCATGTGTATGGTTAAGATCATTATAGAGTATAGGCTTGGTCTCTCAGCTAACCCTTTTTGTTGTCTTTATACAGTTAAAGAACCCCTTCCAGCACCAGGAAGAGAACTTACTGTGCTACCTACTGTATACACCTGTCCGTCTGGGTCCACTTCTCTGTGTCTGTCTCTCTCCTTCCCTTTCTGCTTGTTTCAGAAGTAACTCAAAAATTCTCCCTGGCATTTCCATGCTAATGCAGTTTTCCATGGCAGCATTTAAGCTTTCCTTGAGGGTAGATTATGCTCCCATGTGAAACAGATCAAATCTTTTGGGCCATTAACCATTCCTCAGGCTGTAATGCAGCACTGCCAGTATGAAATATATAATTGTTTATTAGAAACCAGTAAGAAAAAAAAATTCCCCAATAGACAAAATTAAAAGCCTAGCATCTCTAGATTGCATGCGTCACCACAGCACCAGCAGCTGCTTCCTTAGGCACTGGCAGAATAGTAAATCTGAGGGTGTAGCTATTCATCTACAGTATGGTTAGGAGGAAGCCAAGGAAAACAGAATAACACAGGGTGAAAAATGGGTTGCTGATTAGCAAAGGCTACTGTTTAACTCCAAACATTATGGCAATATAATCATCCTCCATCACTGTACAAGGGAAACTCAGTATTGCCCTAATTACTTTACTCTTTTTATTCCCAACCCAACATTACATCCAACAAATGAATGGGCAGACCATTCACTTATTATATACATATATTTATATTATCTAAGATGGCATATGTACTTTGATCTTGTAAAGAGGATTATGGGAATTTACATAAGTTTTTCATCTAAGTCTCCAAAGTTCTAGCCCAGGACACAGGGTTAAGCCATTACTCTTAAAATCAGCTCTGGCTCTGACTATTCCAGTGGGGGCAAAAGATATGAATTTTTAAAACTATTCCCCCAAATCTACAGCCAGTGGAAAGTTTATTCATCAGAGAAGGAACTGACTGACTTGACATTGAGGTGATACTTCTTCTAGGAAGGATCCTTTAGGAATCCCCAAAGTCTGGCCTCTAGAATTTTCCAATAGACATTTTTTATCTTATAAATTTATATTTTTTATCTTATAAATCTATAACGTCCCAAATGTTTTTGCTCATTTAGGTTTATAATAGTTGTCAAACTAAATATTCTGCACTAGTCCGCTTAGGAAGTATGTTATTTTACCTAACAAGAATATTATGTTTCATTTTATTTTGATATGATGATAATGAAAGGAAAAGTAAAAGTAGTGGTCATCCTTTAACCTTGATGGAACCAGAAGGAAGCCACTGTGTCAGTGAAAGATTAATGGATTAGAACTGGAACCCTGGTAATTCTCATTTCAAGAAAATAACCCATTCAGTATTTCTCTTCTGAAAAACACCATTTTATCTTATTATTCATTGATGAATATGTAGATAGTCAAGACAAAACAAAAATCTCCTATAATTCCAGTGAACAGAGATAACGTTAGTAATACATTAGGATATCTTTCCAAATATATCTGTAATATTATATATAATTATACTTATATAACATACATGGTATGTATTCTTTGTAGCTGGTCTGAGGATATTAATTAATATATAGATCCAGAGTACATGCAAGTGCATGAAGAACTCAGCACCTCTCCCTTCTTTGCTGTTAACACCATAGCAGGCCAGGGCAAAACACGAATATGATTTACTTTCTCCAACACAGTTTTCCCTGCTTCAAAAGTGTGAATTCTTTCTTTCAAGCTTGGAAATTCAGTACCTTTTCTGGTAAAAGTCATCACCATGGAAAGAGTAAAAATAAAGAAGAAATCCAAAACAAAATAAAGCCCAAAAAGTTAGGCATAGGCTTAGGGGATAGTTTTCTTCATCTAAAACTATCAATCAAGATGTTAAGGACTCATATCACATTTCTATCAAACTCACGTGAAACCTGGCACTTCCGAGCCTTGCTCCTCTCACAATCATTTGCTCCTGCTCCCTGTCAAACAGTTTTCAGCTTCATGGCAGCGACATCTGTACCTCCAGATGTTAGTGTGTTTTATCAGGCCCTTCTCAGCCATTTTGATCAGGGTACATGCACACAAATTATACCATAAATCTTCTCATGCTTCATATAGTATATCAAATAAGTAAAACCAGCAAATTTACACAGAGCTACAGTAAACCTAGGAAATGTAACTTGAGATGTAACACACTATTTATAAGGATGTGCTATTATTCTTAATCCCTCAATTAATACCAGCTAGCACTACTGTACAGATTTATTACGGACCATATGCTCCTTAATTATCATCGCCTCCCAAAGTTACCACTCTGCACATCTGCAGCCAATGTGGGCTGCTGTTCCTCTGTCCCTGCCTCAGCAGGATCTGATAACCATTTTTCAGCTGGACACCTTGAAGAAGAATCAACCCCAACAATGGCTCAGAAGAACGATTAAAATAAAATAAAAGGAAAGGGAAACAAACAGTGTTTCAGGGAGAACACTGAGGATGGGGGAGATCCATTGTCAGTGATGTACCTCATCTGTTCAGGTGCATATTAGCTGAGACGTTTTTAAATTGTAGACTGTTAATGTTCCGCCTCCAAAATCTGGCTGTTGCTAATGGAATTAAAGAGGAGTTCTCCTCTCTCGAAGCAAAGGAGATTGAATGCACAGTGTGCAAACAGTACCATTGTTCTCAGATCAAGATGTGTCTTGCTGATTTAAAATCTTTTGGCCTGCACAATCAGGGGAGACATAACTCCTAGGGACTTGGATTAAGTTTTTAAAGATTTACACTACAATTTTCAATGAAGTTCTAGTTAATTAAGCATCTCTGTACATCACAAAGGAACAGTTTTTATAAACTGTTTTCACCTTTATTGGAGTTTAACATTCTTAAGGTCACACATCTCTTTCCTCCAGTAGATGTAAGAGACATATGTACCAAGGCAAATGTTTCCTGAAATATTGTAGGCCTGATTAAAAGATGGCAAGCTTTAGCAGAAAGATAACTGGTTTGTGAATCTGGAGGCAGATGTTGGGAAAGTCACCTAACCTACAGTTTTTCATTTGTGTTACAGAGGGCTTAAGCTAGGTGAACCTCGAGGTTACCCCATCCCTAAATTAGTGACACTAACGCATTAGCACTGAATTCAAAAGAGTTACAGTCACTTGCATTTTAGCCATCCAGGGAGCTTGATGACTATTTTTAGTCCTATTCTATCTCAATAGAAATTAAGATCTCAAGAATCCATTTATTCACCAAATATCATACAATCAGAATCACTTTGAGGGTCAGTATTTTGCTTTGGAAATTTTCATGTTAATTCCCAAAAATTTCTTTAAAATTTTTCACAACTAAAGCTTTCAAGTATTTATTTACAGAAATAAATAGAGCTTAGAATACTCAAGAAAAATCTAGAAGATGAAGAACAGCAGAGCTGCAGGACTTGCTACCAGAGTTCAAGGCTTATTATAAAGCAAAGATAGCTAAGACAGTGAGGTTTCAGCCCAAGAATAGACAAGTAAACAAAAAAGACAGGATGGAGAGCCAAGAAACAGACCCACCCCGATCCAGTCACTTGATTTATAATAAAGGTCACTGCAATCCAGTGGGGACAGGATAGTCTCTTCAATAAATGGGAAAAAATGAAATTTGACCACTACCTCACACCATGCACAGTAATTAGTTTGAGGTGGATTACAGACCTAAATGTAAAAGGTATCTAATAAACTTTCTGAAAAAAAAAACAGAGGAGAATATCTTCAAGATCTTGAGACAGGAAAATATTTCTTAAACTAGAAAAGGAAGAGTTAGCCATAAGAAAAAAGATAAATAAATTGCTGTGCATGAAATTTAAAACTTCCACTCTTTGAAAAGCACCATTTAAAAAATGAAACAGCAAGCCACAGACCGGAAAAAAATAATTGCTGTACATGTATCCAAGAAATGACTCATTTAGAATATGTAAAGAACTAGAAATCAATAAGAAAAAGACAGACAACCCAAATTTATTTTAAATGGAGGAAACACTTGATCAGGCACTTTACAAAAGTGAAGTATACAGCCAATAAACATAAAAAGAAGCTCAACATTCTTGGTCAGCTGAAAAAATGCAAATTAAAACCACAGTGAAATACTACCACACATGATCCAAAATGGTGAAAAGTAAAAGGATCTACCCTGTAATAGCAAATGTAGTGACAACGTGGAACTCTTGTATATGGCTGATGGGAATGTAAACTGAAGTAGCCCCTTGGGGAAACTTTTAGCCCATCTACTAAATCTAAACACGGGTTTATCCTGTGACCCAACAGTTCCACTCCTGGGCTATGTCCACCTAAAACATTTATAACAATATTCATAGCAGCATTATTTATAATAACTAAAACATGGAAACAACCCAAATTTCCATCAATAAAAGAATGAATAACTAAATTGTAATATAGTCATACAATGAAATAATTCACAGCAGTGAAAAAGAACAAACTGTTTCTTCATACCAGAACATGACTACAATCTCATTAAAATAATGTTGGGCAGAAAAGAAGCCTGACACAGAAGAGTATATATTATATGATTATACTTATATATAGTTCAAAAACAGGCAATGGTAAATAATATATGGTGGTAAAGAACAAAATAGTGGTTATCTCTGGAATGGGGGAGAGAGTGAGGGCTGAGTGGAGGGCTGGAAACCTCCTGGAGATCTGGGTGGTGATTACATGCCTATAAAATTGTCTTCTTGTGATCTATACACTTTACTGTTTGTGATATCTCAACAGAAAAGAAAATGTATGTGTGTATACCTATGCGTATGTACCCATCTTCCAGAAAACAAAAGTGAGATTATAATCTATGGGTATCATAATTTTTGTTCATATTTTTAGTACATTTAAAATATTTTTCTGAATGTAAATTAGAAACCCTCAAAATAAAAAATTGAGTTTCCTCTGTAGATGAACATATTCTTCCTTGGACAGATTTACATTCTCAAACGGAGTATTAATGTAGGGCTCTCTTCTTATTTAAGCTGGCTAAAAAGTCGTGAGGTAAAGAGAAAATTGTTTAACGTACGAGAGTGCAGGTAGGCATGTGTCGAAGTGGAAATTTGTATCATGTCAAGTGAGTAATGCATTTGCAGAAATGGAAACAGGACCAACAGTCAGTTTGAGATCATTCTTTTTCCCTGTGAACTGAAGTGCATACGGGGCTGAATTATAAAGGACCGAGACCCAGAGCACCCACGCTGCTCCCCAAACAGAAGTGAGATCCACCAAAGACCAGAAGCCCCAGTGGGCTCCCCCGTCCTGAAGCTTAGATTCAGAAGAAACTGACACTTACCATTTACTATTTTTCTTTAAAGCAGGCTTTAAAAAAAGTCACACTTTGCTGCCTCAGTTTTCTCTTCTAAATGATTTTGATGCACACCAAAAATGGTACAAAAATGGCTCCCAAGTCTCAGCTTCCCATTTCCTAGACCAAATGGACAAAGCTTTCAAACAAGGAGCGAGAAGATGACTTATCTCCAGTCTTCCTCTCTGTCTAGAATATCAGTTCTCATCCACAGCAGCCCCTCAGACTCAGGTGGTGTGAGCAGATATAAAATGACTCACAGAAATGTATTGTTATAAGCAAAGAATCAAAGTTGCTTTTTAAGAAAGTAGTTTTAAGTAGTAACATTTCCATTTTAAAGTTGAAAAAAATGGCAGTTGAGTGGTTGATAACTTGCCGTAGGGCGCAAAACTAGAAAGAAGTAATCTTTTTATCATTAACTGTCTCTTCATGAGAGTGTATTGTGCAGGAAAACACTCACACACTTGTGCCGTGGAATGATGACTCATCTGTTACACACATCAGACCTCCTCATCAAGCTATCACGAGCTCCAGGTCTTATTTTCAAAGAATAAGTAAATTCACCTCCATGGCACTATATTCAATCAGCCATTTTTTAACTAGGAAACTGCAATCACATATTAAAATGTTGTGGTCACACACCTTAGGTAGAACAAATTCTCAGGCACTGGAAATTACCTGACAGGACTTCTGGCTCAGAAAAGTGATATTCAAGGTCTATGGAAGCAAAAATAGCTACAGAGCTGTGATATATAAGAATATTACACTTTTTACAATGTTCCTCAAGAGGCATGAAAATGAACATGTAACCACTCTGATATTGCCTACATCCCTTTTTGTGTTTTCTACATAGGTGTTTTCTTGTTGGAACTTAGACATTCCTTCTTAAGAAACTTACTTTGTGTCAGAGCCAACAGAGAGGCAATTATAACCAACTATTTAAATATGACAATTAACTTCCTGACTAAACAAAATAACACCTATTTCTGAATAGAAACAATTATTTTAAATCAGTAGGAAATACCATGTAATGTATTTATGCAGTGTAGGTAGTTGACCCAGCCAAAACTATGTGTCATTGGAACAAGGATAACTGCTCGTGCAAAGTTGTTTTCTATCCATCTTAATTGTGCTGATTTCCCTCACTGAAATCTTTGTTTAATTCATTCTAGAACTTCATAAGCATAATTAGCTCAGAAAGATACAAACTCACAGAACATAAGACTTAAAATAGATTCAGAGATGACCTAATCCAATTCCCTCCTTTTATACATGAGGTCCAGAGATGTGATATGGTCAAGTTCACAGAGCTCCCATTCCAAAAGTCTTCTATTGTGAATACAATCTAACAAATCCAGAAACCTTCCCTATTTGATTTGTGACTCTCTAGACTGACCCTGATAAACACTAGTTTTAGAAAATCAAAGTTCTTTTTAAAGGTCAACGTTCAAATATAAACAAAAGAGGTTCTTTCATACCCATATAATTTACTATTTAAAACTAAGGTCTGAGCTCCTTGACTTGTTTCTAACTATATGGAAATTACTACTGACAACTTTGAAGAAACTGGGAAAGCAAAATGAAAACATCCTCACAATTCTAACATCTTAGAATGCCCACTAGATGTTGTCAGGGAATCATGCCAACTCGATGCGGAGTAAACAGCAGTGTCTGCATTTATGTCATTTCTGATATCAGAAAGCTTGGGCTGTGACTAAGGGCTGTGACAGTCCTTACTACCTACCTATGAGGCCCTAGGCAGGTTACATAACTTCTCTGTCCCTCAGTTTCCTCTTGTATTAAATGAAGATACTAATAACACCTGTTCCACAGGTTTTTGTATACATGTAAACACACACAAAACACATAGAACAGTGCCAGATGTACATTTTGGCTATTATCATTCTCATTACGTTGATGATAATATGGGGATCATGATGATGGTGTATTGTTGCACATGTAAAAAGGAAACAGTGAGTAAGATTTAGTTATTTATCCTTAACTGGTCAGGAATAAATTAATTTCAATTTAAAATATACTTCAGAATTATTTTAAGAATTAATCCTGTCTTAAGTTCTCCTAGGTATGTCATCTCCACTTGCAAAGCCTAAACTCCATGCCTTAGATATCTCTGTATATAGGCTATAGTGCCTGGCAGCTTGCCTTATACATATCACCTGCTTAATAGGCATCTGTTGAATTAATGAATGAAGGTTTAAATAAACCAAGCTCAAAGGAAAAAGAGATTGCTGTCCCCGTCCCCTCACACACGCATATCAACCCTGCCCAATTTATTGGAAGGTGCCCAAAGCACTGATGAGACATTTGGCTCAAGTCTTCAAAATAGTACACAGATAGATAAATGGTCTTTTTTTCTTATAGCTTTTAATATCCTGTTCTTTATAAATGACTTTCAGACTCATTTTCTATTACAGTTATCTTCTGAAAATGTATTATACCCTAATAGCCAGGCTTCTTTCTCTGTCTCTAATCCTAGCTTTTTGGTTTGGTGCTGCTTTTTTACTTTGAGACATTAATTTAAGTATTCTGCTTGTCAGTGGATGAGTGAATGAATTATTCATTTTATTATGAAACATAAATTTTAAAGAACAGCATTATAACTTCTTTTTATATGCCCCAAATAACAGATCATTCCAGAAGCCATTATGGCACCCTTTATCTAACAGAGGGTGCACTTTTGAAAGCTGTGTCAAACTAATATGTTTTAGTATAACTACAACTATGAAACCTTAAAAGAAGCCAGCTCAATTTAGTATCTAAATAAAAATATAAGCTACACTTCAAGTCAGAAATTAGGTAATATTGGAATTCCTTGATTACTATCACCATTAACCAGAACAAATGATTAAGGCAAAGCCAATATGGCAGTCACAACCTTTTCTCCATAATGATAACCCAAACCCTCACTTCCCTTATCGAAATGTTATCCTCATGCATATGTGATAGATATAAACTAACAAACAAGATTAATATAAAATAAATTAATCTCAACGTTAGTTACAATTTATTCTGACTGAAGACCCTACCATACTCTGCACTTATGTATAAACATGCATATATAAATTAGACTGAATTGCACTAAATATCTATTAATATTGTATAAAGCATTATATCTAAAGTTTCTGATTTTGAAGATCACTGTTAGACATTAATATTTTAAAGCTGTGTCTCCATAACCAAGCATTTTAAACACCCTCTATTAACTATTGTTTTTTCCCGTATGCTATAGCCTCTGTTCAACATAATGACAAAAACAATTTTTTAATGTGTTATTATAAACTCCTGTCTACATACCCCCTTTCCCAAACTTATCTCATTTGTTGTAAGAGCAGCGAGGTTTAGCTGACTGACATCCTGTTAGACTCAACAGATAATATGCATATTACTTTCTGACCCATCTTTATTTTTAAAAATTAATAAAAAGGAACATGAAAGATAATCATTACAGACTAAGGAACAGTCATTATAATGGAGGAGATAGATTTACTCAATGACAGAGAAGTGAATGAACCTAGGCAGTTAAGACTATTGAGGAGCATGAAAAGCCTTACTGATTATTTTAATTTCCTAAACTCTTTAGTGTTCTGAAAGGCTCTTTAAAACTTCATATTCTTTCACATTTGTCTGTCGCTATTATCTTGTCCAAAGCTCTCACTCACCTTCATGCTACCGAGAAAGACCGTTAGCATCAAACTGGCAAGATTTAATCAGAGTTTATTGCCTCAGATAAAAACACTGCCACATTTTTTATCTTTTTATTAAATTTACAAACTTGGGCACCCACATTAGGGATCAAAATGTGATTGCCTGTTTCCTCTACCGGAATACAATGTTATACTTCTCATATAGTAAAAAGCCCTTTCTTTTGGTTTGGTAAAGAGAAATGAGGTTTTTTTTTTTTTTTATTCCAGCAGGACCCAAGAACTTTCCTTGAGATTATATTCAGGATGATAATTTCTTTAACAAAAAAAAAAAAGAGAGAGAAAGGATGAATTTAAACATCTGGCCCTCGCACGTGGATATATTACAAAAGCAAAGTAAGTACTATATTCTTGGAGTACAACAATAATACTGCTGATTCAGAAGTCAGACAGTAGGAGAATTTTAGGGTGCCCATGTCTACACAGATACATGATAACAAAAATTAGAACTTTCCTTAACAAGGTTTAATTTTAGCCCAGTTTTAGATCTCAAAGAAAAGTGTAACTTCTCCCGCCAAAAATATTTTTTACTTTATAATGACTATCAACTTCCACTTTTGAGATTAGATGGTTAGATGTTCTGATTTAGAAACGGATTCCAAAACTACTGGGAGTATCCATTAACTGTCCACCAGCACCATGGTAGGCATTGGTCAAAAGAAAGCAAGATATGAATGTCATTAAAATTACATTTAGTAAATATTAACAATGTTTCTTAATTATAAGGAAATTACAAGTATGTAAGGTAACTGCTATTTTTCTATATCATCTCTTAATAATAACCACCATTTGTTGAGCTCATTAGATGCCAGGAACATTACATACATTAGCCAAATAAGATGGACATTACTATGTGTGTGTGCGTGTGTGTGTGTGTGTGTATAAATGGAAAACAAGGGCAGAAAATTGTCCGAGGTCACAGATAATTACTCAGCATGCAGTAAACTAGGATTCAAACAGGTTTCTCTAACTCCAAGACCACACCATCTTGTTTTGTCACTTGCTCTAATGAATCAAAAATTGTTCAGCCTGAGGTAGCTCTTCAAAGTTGGTTGAATAGTTCACTATGTGTAATTCACGAGTGCCCTGCCTTACTTCCAAAGTTGCATATAAAAGCTTACATGTTCTTGAAAATAAGATATTCTATATATAAAATTTCAGAAATGCTAGCCACATGTGCCTCAAGAATACGTCATATATTTTATAGTTGAATCATAGCACATTCTTAAACTGAAAGCAACATATCCAGATAGTTTTACATTATAAATCCAAAAATCTACAAAGACATATAGATCATTTATTTTACCAGCTGCTGCATGTGCATAATACCACATTGTACTACCAAATAAGCTATTAGACTATGCATATTTTTGGAATCTTAATATTTTTGAGTCTTCATATAATTCCCTCTGATAAGGCAGATTTAAATCTTTTTGCAAATATACAAAAACGTATATATTCAAATGACTGTTGTTCTTCAACAATGTAATCTTAGAGGACTTTCATGTATATTCTTGTATACCAAATGATTTGTAGAGCTCATCTTTAAAAATTAACTTCAGAGATGATTAACCACAGACCTACCCTCCTGACTTTATACTTATAACTGCTTTGGGACAGCAACAGCTTCATCCATCTAAATATTATTACCCTGTCTTATTCAGCAGGCCTGAATTTTAAATATATTTGGCTGATTTCAAGAAGAAAATCTTTCTCCACAATATTCTCCATACTACTCAGAATATTCAAGAGAATGTGTGATAGGCTTGGAAAGGAAATCCAAGACTGTATTCATTGGAATAAGAGATTCTCAAGATGACAACTTCCAAAGGAACAAAAATTGGAGGTATGTAGCAACATTAAAAAAATAATTTGTATGACTTTATTTGTCACATCTCATGATACCTTAAGAGACTTTGGTTAATGAAATTTATGCAGTTCAAATTTATCTTCCTGAAAAGGAACGAGTGTGGGAAAAAAAAATCATTCCAAAGTCATTTTCAAATTAGATATGAAAAGAACTATCATTAATTTCCAGAAATTGTACAATCAGACTTCTAGATTTAATAAACAAAAATCAAATATTGTATAGAATTTGTGAACTCTGGAACTGGTTGGAGCAAGGGTGACCTGACAGCTAATGTTCATGGGAAAAGGCAGCCTATGATTAGAAATTGTGGATAATCAAAAGTTACCTGAGTGTGAGAACACAGCCTTAACATCATCTAGGTTGTCCTATTCTGATGAATTCCACTGACCCTCAGCATATGGTTTTGATAAATCTAAATACCCAGGAAGTTTAAACCCCGATGCTTATTCATGATTTCTCAGCTTTGAACCCTCATGATCACCTTATTCTTCTACACATACTTCCCAGTTTTATACTTTGGCATACTATTTTCTAGGACAGTAATGATGAGACCCATGTTATGTGCTTCCATAGTACACTATACATTATAGAACCTCACACACTTTGAATAATTACTTATTTAACATCCCCAAAGGGTAAATCTATTTTGCATCCGTAAATGCAAACCCAGATCTAACTGGCTTTCCGTTACATCTCCGGTGCCTAGCAAGGTGCCTGGCAAATAGCAAATGAATATTGGAAGGAATAAAGGAACGAAGGAAAGAATGCAGGGAGTAAGTGATTTTATTCTCTGTAGAGTAGACCTTGATGCATAGTACAAGTAAATGTCTTTAAACTGGCAATACATTTTTTTTTTTATCTGTGAGTATATTGCTTAAGCTTTAAGTATTTTACTGATGGTTTATTAAATATACATTTACTATTTTCATTTCTCTTACTTTATCCCATCTCTTTCAGATAATGACCAAAAAATTCTCATAGTCCTTTTATTGATAAGAAACACACACTTACACACACACTTTTAAACAAAAGACTAAAAAAAGGAAAGTCTGTCAGAAAATCTCATAAGTTCTGGGGAAATAACACATTTCAACAAATCTTTTCACTTGATGAAGGATAGTTACTTTGAAAGGGAAAGTTTGCCTTCATAAATAGATTTTAACACTAATGAGCCCACAAGAAAGGCTTAGGAATGACTGTTCTTGAAAAAGATCAAGACTATTGTCACACTGAGAAACCACATTAAGAGCTTGTTAAATGGCCTGACTTAAAATGCTATACGAGCCCGAAGTATTCATAGTATATCTTTCTGCTTCTTTACGTGCCCAGGTATTAGATAATACCATGAAGCATTCTCCCGTAAAGGAATAGCTGAAACCTCACCTCCTTCACATGAAAGAGGCAGCCATTACTCAGCTCCAGCTACGGTTTTGCTAGAAAATTTAGGCCCACTCTTGCCAGCACATCTTGTTTTTCAAGAGAAACCAGAGATAAGATTGTTACATAAATCTCTTAAGCTTTTAGTGTTGGTAACTAATCTAAATTTTCTGGACATGGTAGAGGGCCTCTACTTCTGGTTAGGATATCGGAAATTCACAAGACAGCCTTGTTCTGGGCGGATGAAGGGAACCGGAATAGAGAATATAGAGCAAAGCTGAAACGGCTGCTATAGGGGCTGCCGGATGCCTCCTCTAATAACTGGAACAAGACGGCTAAGCTATTAAATCACAGGTTTGTTGTTGTTTTTAAGCCATCAGGGAGAAACCTAAATGAGATGATGTGCCTTTCCTAGGACAAAAGAGATGCACAGCTGTTTTCATACTTGATAAAGTAGCAGGAAAAAGAAGTATCTGCCATAGACAGCAATAAGGAGAAACCAGCCAAACTTTTCACAGTCGTGTGTGATTAGACTTCTGAGGAGCTCCAGCCATAGAACAAGTGTGCACCCATCCCACCAGCTGTGTCTTCACCAAGTACATCCAAGTGATACAGTGAAGGCTGAGAGTGGAACAGGAAAAATAAGAGAGGTCCTCTGAGGTATGCAGGACTTTCCCTGATGCAAGGGGGTAAACCCTCGGGACTGAGGGCAAGAGAGAAATGCTAAGAAAAGTTCCTTCAAGGCCTTCACCCTTCACTGATGCTTGGTCTCCACAGATAGGATCAGATCAGCAGAAGGTTGAGAGACTTCGCAAAGAAAAAAAGGCTGGGAATGGGACCTGTGGGAAATACCACATGGCCTAACAAACATGTATATGGGAAAAAGGTGAAAGCAAATAAAGATATTTCCAGACAAACAAATAGACAAGCCCAAAACCCCACTGTGGATGCCAAGTAAAACACCTAAGGGCCAGTCATGACTACCAGTGTTCAGAACTTTCCTCTAAACCATATACAATATTGTCCATAATTCTCAAAATAGCTTATTGCCAATCCTATCACTAATGAGCACATAGCCAATAAACCATTTAGCTCAAATTTACTAGTCTCATCTTCAAATTAGATTATCTGGAGACGAGATTATCTCCTCAGTGTCTGGAGCTAAAAGTAGTCATAAGAATATGATTTGACTGAGAATTTTTTTAATGACAGTGTCCCTGTTTCTTCAGTCTTTAAATCCCCAGTTCTTGGTGCATGCACAGAAGTTCCAAACAAATATTTACTAATCAGAAGAATGTAACATAATTTTATGAGCATTCTAGAGTCAATAAATTAACAAAATACTGCTTTTATTATCTAGGTCAGTTGCTCTTACCTCATTCAAGCTTTTATTTTTTTTATAACCTCTATCATACATAGAGAAAACCACATACCAAGGAAACAATTACACTAGTTGCAAGGTCAATGGGACATGGTTCATTTCTTATCGATTTAACATCATCATATAGCGTAGGCCCGCACTGCTGATGTTTCATGGCTTTAAGGGGTTCAGGCAAAACTTTCCTACATTTAGTCTCTAAACAAGTTTATAAGGGTAACGTCTATTTGCAAAATTGGAGCCGGAAGAATTAAAAATGAGTTGAAAATATCACCCATTTTTAGCTGGAAATGTTCCAGAGTATCCAACAACCAGAAAACCAAACTCCTAAAGACAGGTCACAGAGGAGAGCGTATTCCATTGGAGGTCTCTGTAAAGCAGCTGTCATCCCATGATATATTTCAGCCAAGTAGAGGACAGCCCAGATGCATTGTGGGGTGATCAAACTCACCTTGGAGAAGCATAATGGTTAATTGGCAGCACCAATATAGCTGCAAATGCATAAAGGAGATAAAATCTCAGTTTCCTAACTATTAGAGCCTACATGTCAGAGTGAGTTTTAATTAACAGAATGCTCTAAAGGCTTCTCAGAAACAACTATAAAATATAAATAAATTGTGGTCTGTGTAAAACTTGGTGAAGAGAATTTTTTTGCCAATGTGGTAGAAAATCTAGCTTAATATTTATAGTGTTGATGGAGATTGTATCTGCTCTATCTGATTTAGCAAGAAATATAATAAAAGATCTAGGAACACTCTGTTGCAAATATGTTGTCATAAAAAAGTCGGGCCTTACATATTTTTACGCCAACTTTAAAAAAACCAGGGAATTAAATGAAGCAAAGAAAAGTCAACCTATGATGCCATTGTGAATTCAGTGTTTGTTAACCCTCCTATAAAATGAATCGTTCATAACCCTCAGGGAATAGACTATGCTAAAAATCAATGCCCAAACTTGTCACTACAGAATTTCCACGATTCTAAAGCTCTTTCTAAGAGAGAGAAAAAAAAAATGGAGCATAAATTTCTGTTACATAGAGTGTTTGATAGAAAACAGATCAAAATAAATAAAGCTGAACGCTATTGACAATGATGGAGGGAGCAGAGAGCGTCACTGGGAAGTAAAAGTTAGGATCACAGAACATACCACAGAGTTATACCTCTTGGAATTACTATAATTTATAAAGCGTGAGCTCTACTGACTGCTTGAATAAGGCTGCAGAAGGAAAATTATGCCTGGCACCTACAGATGACATTGGAAAATTACTAATTAGCGTATTTTTAATCTGAAGCCCCTAGAACTGGCTTTCCTGAGAACGTGTTCTCTGAGCACAGTCATTCTTGGGTTGCTCCAGACCCTGCTCTAGGGTGATAGATGGGCTGTACTTTGGAGGTTTGCACATCATTTTGGAGGGTAGTTATAGGAAGCATTCAAGTGGGCTGTCCCAAGGGCTGTTCCTCCCTAGAGAAGCCCTATTCAGCCCCAGAGCTAAACTCACTCAGTGGTCAGACTTTCTGCAAGTAGGATCCTAAAGTTATTTTAAAATGCAGCAATCCCGGGATTTTTACAAAGATTTTTGCTCACCACTTTAATCTTTTTTAGCTGTTTTTAATTGGAACTACGGCCAAATGCCAGCTTTGACATTTACTTCCTGTGATTTTGGACAAGTATCTTAACTTCTCTATGCCTCAGTTTCCCCAACTATGATGTGATTAAAATAGTACTCATAGGTTTCTTGTGGGAATCATAATGTCTGGCACATAATATTGATGATACAAGCATTTGCTATTTTACGGAAATGTCCAAATCAAATCTTCTTATTACTTCAATCAGCTCTGAGCCACGTGACAGAAAATGAAGTAGCTGCTAGAAATGTTTATCTAATGAGGGATATAAAAACAATTTCCAGGTAAAGATCTCTGTGTAAAAAAAATTGTGAAGAGGGCAGACAGTAATCGATAGGGGAATCCACTTGAACAAAACCACCCTTATAAGTTCAATAAGTATAAATTAACACCTACATAACATGATTTCCAAAGACATCAAGAAGTTTTCTTCTCCCTACTTTTACACCCTCCCAACCTCAAGACATACCTCTTCTCCAGGTTCATTTATATTTTAAATGCTAAGAGTTAGTGGTATAATATTTTTATTCAAAAATGGCAATCATTCCTGGAGGTATTGGAGGGTAGGGTAGAGATGGTTTCACATCAAGCATTATTAGTACTTTATTCCTTAGAGTAAATGAGTATTGGTATTTCCTGAGAACCAATGTTAATAAAAACAAAGCACGCAAAGAATAGTCCTGAAAAAACTAAAGCACAGAAAGAGTAGATTAAAACCTCCAAAGACAAACTTCATCTTCTTTACATTCTTGCCCTGGGCTAGCAAAGCCATCTTATTAATATAAATTCTGATGAATTATAGAACGACATTCCGTAGAAGACTTTTTTTTTTCCAAGTCCAATTTATTTATTTATTTTATTTATTTATTTATTTTTTAAACATCTTTATTGGAGTATAATTCCTTTAAAATGGTGTGTTAGTTTCTGCTTTATAACAAAGTGAATCAGTTATACATATACATATGTTCCCATATCTCTTCCCTCTTGCATCTCCCTCCCGTCCACCCTCCCTATCCCACCCCTCTAGGTGGTCACAAAGCACAGAGCTGATCTCCCTGTGCTATGCGGTTGCTTCCCACTAGCTATCTATTTTACATTTGGTAGTGTATATATGTCCATGCCACTCTCTCACTTTGTCACATCTTACCCTTCCCCCTCCCCATATCCTCAAGTCCATTCTCTAGTAGGTCTGTGTCTTTATTCCCGTCTTGCCACTAGGTTCTTCATGACCTTTTTTTTTGTTTGTTTCCCTTAGATTCCATATATATGTGTTAGCATACTGTATTTGTTTTTCTCTTTCTGACTTACTTCACTCTGTATGACAGACTCTAACTCCATCCACCTCACTACAAATAACTCAATTTCATTTCTTTTTATGGCTGAGTAATATTCCATTGTATATATGTGCCACATCTTCTTTATCCATCCATAGAAGACTTTTTACCAAACTCCACATAACAAAATCACCAGATTCCCTGATTCCCTCTTCTCCCATTACAACGAAGACTTTGCATGTAAAGCAGGGTATGCTGACTGCTGGAGGGTGGCGGGTTCCTCCCTGTTACTTCGGCTCCCAATAATTACAGTGGATATTTACCAAGGGCAATTAGGTTTGTTCCCAAACCAGTTTGCTCCAGTTGCACTGGTTATAAAGATGCAATACAATTAAATTTTTGGTAAAATAATGTAAGTTTTAAAAAGAGAGGTGTTGCTTATGTGTCTTAGTTTGACTTTCCTCCCAGAAAGTCAAGCCTAAGACAAAGGTTTACATACAGGCAGTTAATGTGATCCCAAGAGTGGAGAACCAGAAGGAGCAGAAAGCCAAGATAACAGTGCGTTACTGAGCAGGTTATTGCTGTTAGCGGCTGAGGCCAAATTCCCCCAAACCCTCCAAGAAGCCATGTAAAATGTATCTACAGGTCCCATACCCCATTGATCAAAAGTTTCCCTTGGGGCATAACTCCCCTGCACATGCGTGAGGTTGCTGAACCCACGTGTTTAGGGAGTTTCCCTAAAGGCATACCAGAAGCCTCTCACGCTATGGCATTAGACAGCCCTAGTAAACAGTACAACTGAGACTGAATATTGTCAGTTTATACCAGCAAAATGCTTGTGGCTGCAATAATAGCTGAAATGAAAAGTGGACCAAGATGATGTGAGGTGTCCAATACACTACTAAAAAAATCAGGTCATTGCTTTACAAAACCATAAAGGCAAGTAGCTAATAAAATATTGCTATCATGTTTAACGTGGGCAAAACAACTATAGGAGTTTGGAAAAACAACTGTAAAAGTTTTCAAATTGCTTCACCAGGGTCTGTCATTTCTCACCCCCCTTGAGCAAAAATGAATTTGGAGACCATAAAAATGCATTATGTCTTTGATGTATATAAAAAAGGACTACATATAACTCTAATGAGAAGATCTGTGCTCAATGAAAACGTTTCTGGCTCTAGATCTAAAGACTGGTAAATGAATGTGCACTTATATTTTCAGGTTAGGTAAAACATTAAGATACGTGTGTGTCATGTGTTAATCATGCCTCACTTTATCCGACTTTTTGTAATGGTTCCAATTGCATTTAGGTAAATGAGCTCTTACTCTATTTTCCTGAAATCCTTAATTTCATAATATTGCCAGGTAGCATGGTAAAAGCACTTCTCAGTTTATCTGAGACACATGGTACAAATTATTACCACATAGTTATATGAACTATTGTAATTAATAGATAATGTTAAATATATAATATTCCAAAAATTAATTTAGTAACCACTACATTTACTTAGGACACCAGCAAAAGCCTCCCAACTGGCCTCCCTGTCTCCAACTTGAATCCACTCTCCAGAGTGCAAATTTTTCGGAAGTGCAAAATTGATCTTGCCATCCTCTCTGCTGGAAATCCATTGATCTGGAGCAAAATTCAAACTACTTATTCTGGCCATGGATTCATTCATTGTTAATTGAGCATCTTCTGTATACTAGACCCTGTTTAACTGTCTATCCTAATCACTTGCCGCTACCTCTTCACAATTCAAACTCCAACCATTTGAATGTTGATCTTTCCTCCAGGGGTAAACTAGATGGTGAGATGAATCCCCCAGCTCTTTTAAGGCTCTGCTGAACTCTGTACCCCTTCGAAGTGGCCAGACATTCCTCCTGAGTAATGCTTGATCAAATGGTCACCTCCCACTTGTCTGACTCCATCTTCATGGAAGATGTTCCTTATAAACTTCCAAAAAGCTACATGCTGCATTTTAGCTACCATGTCTCTTGTTCATCTTTCTTTCCACTCCAGAAAAATACTTCTCTGAAACCCTTTCTAGTGCCAGTGGAGGGATGTGTTCAGCATAGTGTAGATGGGAGCATCATTTATTAGGCTTAACTGGTTGTTCTAAGGATTCCTCTGCTTCTACACCTTCCAGCCCCACCTCTTTCTATAGCACCTCAGCTTCACTGTCTTGTTACATTTATTATTGAACAAAAAATTAAAATATGTCTCTGTTACATTAAAATGTCTCATAAAAGTGAAAGCAGAATTATAGGAGAATAGTTGAAGTAGTTGAAGACAAGTTGATAGTATTCTTAATACTGGATTCTCTGATTTTTTTTAAAGCTACTTATTTTATTTTTTTTTAATTTACTTTTTTAAAATTTTTGTCTGTGTTGGGTCTTCGTTGTGCTGGTGGGCTTTCTCTAGCAGTGGCGAGCGGGAGCTACTCTTCGTTGCGGTGCACAGGCTTCTCATTGCGGTGGCTTCTCTTGTTGCGGAGCACGGGCTCTAGGTGCATGGGCTTCAGTAGTTGTGGCTCACAGGGTCTAGAGCGCAGTCTCAGTAGTTGTGGCGCACGGGCTTAGTTGCTCTGCGGCATGTGGGATCTTCCCAGACCGGGGCGTGAACCCGTGTCCCCTGCACTGGCAGGCAGATTCTTAACCACTGCACCACCAGGGAAGCCTTAAAGTTACTTATTTTAAACTAAACTGACATTACTTGTCATGTGAGGGGAGAACAATTTTTAAATTATTTTTTATAATCATAGAGTCTGAGTTATGTCTAAATTAGAGTTAATTCTAAATAACCAATATTTAATTTTATATGAAGTATAACCTATAAAAATATTGAATCACCATGTTGTATACCTGAAACTAATATAATATTGTAAGTCAATAATTTTTAGTAAATAAAAAAATTAATAAGTAATTTAAACTAAAGAAGCTTCATTTTTGCCTTTTATCACAAGAATAAGGCTCGCTCAATCACCAGAGATAGTCATGTGTGGAATGTTTATCTGTTTATCACCCATAGTTAATACAAAATCAATTCTCACTAAATGTTTGGGGAAATAATGTCTATAATTCAATTTTATATTCTAAAATTACTGATAAAATTTAAATACAACATTGGGTACTAAGTACTGTGGAAATGAATATGGTACTGAGGAAAACAGTAGAAAAAGCCCTGGCTGCTATATTTGGTGAGGGAGGGTCCAGAATTTCCTCATCTGTAAAATGAGTAGGTCAGATTGAATTGTCTCAAAATTGTTTTTTAACTCTCAACACTAACTAGACTTGTTTCCAGTCATCCTTTTCACACTTGTTGACACATGAAGTTGACATGTCTTTTTTTTTTTAACATAGAGTTGTGCAATTACATATTATCCACATTGGATTTTATCCTCTGCCACAGTCTTCTTTTTCTTCATTACAAAACATTTCTCCTACTCTCTAATGTGGGTGTTGACAAGCAATGATGCAGATGCCTCACATGTCTAAACCATGCTTGTCACGGCTGCTCACTACCACTGCCATGAATTGTCGTCTCCTTAGAAATCTACAGGATCTCTCTTCAAAAGTCAGGGCAGGGACTTCCCTGGTGGCGCAGTGGTTAAGAACCCGCCTGTCAATACAGGGGACACGGGTTCAATCCCTGGGCCAGGAAAATCCCACATGCCCCAGAGCAACTAAGCCCATGCGCCACAACTACTGAGCCTGCGCTCTAGAGCCCGCGGACCGAAACTACTGAAGCCCGTGCACCTAGAGCCCGTGCTCTTCACCAAGAGAAACTACCACAATGCACTGCATTGTGCACTGCAATGAAGAGTAACCCCCGCTCGCCACAACTAGAGAAAGACTGCACGCAGCAGCAAAGACCCAGCACAGCCATAAATAAATAAATAAATAAGTCAGGGCAGACCCAACACTCTTCCCAACATGCAAGCCACTAAGAGAAGAGTGATGGAACCTCTGCACACTGCTGGTGAAAATCTCCAAGATCTGCTCTAGCAGCCTGACCTCAGTGCATTTAGTAGAGCGACATGGAGCAAAGCTTGCTGCAAGTGGTGAATGCAAAGGAACAGCCTTCTGTCTCCCTTAGCATGGTGGGAGGTATCCATCTCATTGGTAAATGCTGTTTTGTAGCTTTGAATAAATACTGGCATGAGTTTCAAAATGTTTCAAACCATGACCTTTCTTTTCAATTGAAAGGGAGACTGAATATATCTGACATTAAAAGTTCAACACCTCCCCCAAGACACTTGTTACAGTAGGCTTCAGAAACAACATTAATGATCACCTCAATAGTTTTGCTATATTGTCCATTCATTTATTCATTCTACAAGAACTTTTTGGAATGTCTACCAGGTATCAGGTCCTATACTAAGCACTGTGGGTATAGAGATAAAAGGCAATCTCTGCCTTTAGGGGTTCACCATCAAGTGGGAGCCAAGCAATTGAATAGACAGGGATGCAAATAAATAAAACTTATCATCACTCAAATAAATCTTGTCTGTTAACTTGAAACTTGTCACCAGTTTTATGGGCTTACTAGTAAAAGGCCTCTGAACTGAAATGAACCGAGAAGCAGTAAAAGATCATTACTGAATACACTGCTATACTATTGATTAGCTCCTATTTGTCATACACATTAATGATGGAAAGCAACATGTTAAGTGTTAAGTATGAGTATATTCCCCATCCAGTTAATAACTTAATTGTGACATTTGGGTTATGTGTCGAGCTTCAGGCAGCATTCAAACTATCACTAAAACACAACAACATGGTGTCATCAAATATAGCTATCCAAAGATGATAAAATTTTATGTATGTTTTTATGCATTGCCTATGTACACGTCAGCAAATCTATAACAGTAATTTGTAATAGACATAAAATTGATATTAATATAATAGCTATATTTAAGGTAACTGTCCATTTTGCCACAAAATGGGTGGTAATCATGAGATGCATAAAGTCTCCCTATGGGAGCCGTGGTCTGACTCAAGAGAGCAGCCAACCCATGGGAATTCAGCAGGGACGGAGCTAGGAGAAAAGATAGCCTGACTTTACCCCTCTTCCCCCTTCCTATCTCCAGCCAGTACTCCATGGGTGAACCCAGTTAGAAGCGAGAGAGCTAAGGAGCCCATTAATGTGGTCCATATAGGCCAGCCTCCCAGTATACAAAATAAGGTAGAGAAGGGTAAGGTGTGCAGGGGCAGCTAGAAGAGATCTAGCACAGTACTAGGAGTAGTAGTAATAGTAATAGTTGAAGTAGTAGTAGTACTGAGAAATGTGGGCTGAATGCTAATACAAGTAGGTATTTATTCAACTCCATGACCAAGGATATGGATTTTGAGATTGTAATCAGGATGAGTGTTAGTGCTATTGTGTGCCATCTTCTATTAGTGACTGAAGAATACTAATGTAGGAAGATAATTAATTATGTAAATGAAGCAATAAATATCCAAAAGATGTTAATATATTGGAATGATAAGCTGAAATGAACATAATAACATCTATTTAGGGAAAGTAAATGTTACATGTTACAAATTAATCACAAAAAAAGAATAGAAGTAGACGAGATAAAACTTGAGTGCTTTAATTGACCAGAAATGAAATGCGAGAATATTATACCTCAATCTATGAATAGAAATATGGAATCAAAACTAAAGAAGGGACTAGGTCTAGAGTCATAATGTAAGGCAGAAATGGGGACTGATAAACATGGTGAAGGTCAGAAATATCCAGAAACAATTCTTCTGAACCCATAACTTCTGAGCCCTGATGCAGGCCCTTGTCTTACCAGAGAGGCTCTGAGTTGGCTTTGTGTTAATAATCAGTTAGAGCTTTCAGTCATTCTGCTTTTAGATATAGTTTGCATCATATTTTTATGCAGCTTCAATTTGTCCCAGGTGAGAAATCTGAGATATTTCACAGGACTGGCAATAAACCAGTAATTTTCCATTTAAATCATATGCATAAAAAATATCTGACACAACTCATTTATCCTGAGACTTCTTTTTCTTTTCAATTTAAGATTTTTAAATGGAGCATTTTAAAGTAGAGATTGACATGAAAAATGTTCTCACGACTCTTTGAACATGTCGGGGTGGGGGAAGAAGAGGAGAAAGCTATCAAGCTCTGAGCATTTATGTATTGCTGTATTTAATCCATAAAATTATCCTATAATGTTTACAGTACTTATTTCCATTTTATTGATGTAAAAAATCTTAGCTTAAAGAGGCAAATAAATTAACCTATCTGTAAATAGCAGGATTCAAACCTAGGAAAAATAATATCTTCTTTGTTTTGATCTGGGATATTTTAAACCTTATTTCCCTTTGTAAATCCCCATTATAATTTTGCTGTAGTTAGCTTGCATGAGCCATAATTGGGAGACAAAACACAAAAGATACTCAGAAATGTTCAGCTGAGTAATGATCAATAGAGGAGAATAGCAATGAAGTTCATAAGACCTTAGGCTGACCAAACCTGTCATCAAACTAGCATTTGTCAATGCCAAGTTATTCCACTACTATACGTCTATATTTCCAATCCAGGTGTTGCATAACTAGCTAGCAGATCATATTATACCAAGTCTAGACAAATGCCTTCATCCATGCACACAAAATATTCTAAATTGCTAAGTTAGTCCTAAGAGGAAAGTGGGATGATACTTATTGTAGACTATATTAATGAGTTATCATTTACGATCATATATAAGCCATGTTGATTTTTTGGATCACTAGCGAACAAATATTATTAGGTTCCATTACAATAGCTCAGATCTATTTTTAAAATAAGCTGCATTTGGGTAACATTAAAAGCAGTTGATAAATTCATCACAAATCCCACCCTTTAAAAAATAATAAATTATTTAAGAAGCTCTAACAGACAATGCTTGATCAACCAAATTCAAACATATGAGGAAGAAATACAGGTGCACTTTTAAAGAATGTAGTTCAATCGCTTGCATTATTTCAGATGCTGTATTTTGAGCCTGTTGCAGACACACATTGACTTAGGTCCATTCAGATTTCTCTGAAGCCCTCTCCAGGGCATGAAAACAGTCTTGCTGCACAGGAGGCCAAATTCACTCCCCAAGGGCACCAAGAATTTTCCCCAAGGGCAGCACTTAGCCCTGGCCCAACTGCCTGGCTACAATGCTTGTTTTCAGTCATCAAAATACAACATTTAGTTGTGCTATTGTCATGAACCTCTTGTGCCTTTGGGAGAGAATTATAGTCTGCCTACTAACCGCATGACCCAGTGCTTCAGTCACAAAGCTGCTAATGTTGATCATATGACAAATAACTAAACCACCCCATTAAATGCCTTCTAGGAGCCCCTTCAGAAGCTAGAGCCAAAAAGAAGAGAGATGAGCAGTCAGGGAGGCTTCCACCTACTTCTCCCCCTTGCCACTCACAGCTCCTCGCCGTGTGCAGAAGGCAGCCCTCAGTCACTTAAGACTGTCTTGATGAGGGAGATGCTCATGGTGTTTGACTTTATTACAGCCGAGCCAAATCAAATGCACAGGCACTGCTTCCTTAGATGTCTATATTTCACTTAAACTGGGATAAAGCAAAGAAACTGGAATATTGTCTCATCATGCATTCTAAATCAGCCAGGGTAGAATATAATGGGGAGTTAATCAGATCACTGAGACTCTAATTCACTTGGTATTGATCGGGCAGATTCCTAATGGGACGGCAGACCAATTTCAAATTACAGTAAGTTGACTTGTCCTGGAATACCAATGACCAGGCTGGCGGATGAGCCAGGAGGATGGTGAGCTCTGCTCTCCTGATGCTCCCGCCTACCTGGCAGGCATGACTGTATAATCCGATGTGGCATTTAGCTAATTAATAGGGGATTGATGAAAGGTTTGGTTTTGAAAGCAGCCATCTCACTTGGATAAATGTGGGATCAGATCCCCATGGGGATGGGTAGTAGGGTCCTGGGAAGGTAGCTATACAATGAAACCTAATGGAAAGTAATGCAATTAACTCAGGCTTTTAATTATATTAATCAGTGACTTCATAGGAGCCACTGCATACAGAATGCACTCCTTAACTCTTTGCTAGCACCATGTTTGTGATTCATGTCTGAACCAAACTCAAACAGCAGTTTGAAGAAATAGATGTAGGCACATTTATATTAGTTCATTTTCCCCATGACTATAGGTTTCTCTGGCATGGAAGAATAGAGAGAGGAGAGAAGAAGAAGGAAGAAAGGAAAAGGGGAAGGGAGGCAATGGGTGATAATGAAAAATTTCTAAAGGAGACATGAGCTCGAAACTGGGTTTGTTAAGATTGGTTATTACTTTATATTTACTTCCACTTTGGATTATTTGGCCTGGGAGTGTGAACAAATGACCAGTGTATTTACATGTAGTTAGAGGAGCCGAAAGACTGAATTGATTAATTTTTACATTTTAGAATCAACCTGCTGAGCTATTTGATGAAATACTCAAATGGATGAATTTATTCTAACAATAACTACTTGGCTTAGTTCCCTTCTTTAACCATCTTTCCCTCTCCTGTGTGGGTCTGTGTGTAATTGTATTTGTATGTGTGTGTACATGTGTGTGGTACCTGTCTATCAGGCTCCCATTTTCTTCCTTGAGGCAGAGAAGTCACAGCTCCAGGCAGACATCAGATAGAGGGGCCTACAGTGAACAGCTTGCAGTGAGCCCAGATGCTACGTTTCATGCAGATAGATGGACCCCAGCCTCCTTGCAAAGAAAACAGTCATATTTTTCTCCCATAGGGGCTCTTTGTTTAATTTTCAATCTCCCAATATATCCCTCAGATTACTTGATTTAGGAAGTGAAACTTGACTTTTAAAAACCAGAGCTTTACTGCTTAACCAGAGCTAACACTCAGTATTTTAAGAATTTTTCCAAGTATTGCAATATTAACAGAATGTATTATTATCTCCATTTTACAGAAGAGAAAACTGAGACACAAAGAGATTCATTAATTTGCTCAAGTTCGTGTATCTCACAAACCAGGGAGCCAGTGCTCAAACCTACTCCAAAGTCCAGATCTATAACCACTCTAACAGCCTGGACTCTACCAAGTAGGAGTCCAGAAAGTTGCAGAGGGTGAATGGAAAGAAAAGGGGAGCTATTCATGATAATAGATGGGTTCTGACCTGTTTTAAGTCCAGCATCATAGTCATCAGGAGCAATATAGACATACAATCCCAGTGATAATATCAAATTAGTCAAATTCAGTTCTCAGTTCTAACATGGATGTCATGTATGTATACATTTCTAAAACCAATACAATTCCTTGAGGAATTCGATAGGCAAATCACAGCATATTAATATTATGTAATATTAAATTCTATTTAAATGATAAAATTTTGGTCTATGTGATTATATGAAAATAATGAATGATCCAAGAAGGCCAAGATTAGTTTCTCTGTCATCAGAAGCTAGCTTGGCCCATGGGAGGCACCAATTAAGCATCTACTGAATGAATGTGTTGAATGAATTAAATATTTACATGCAATTATGTTAAGTGAGAAAATAGAATAAAAATTTATGCATACCAATTGATTACAGCTCTGAAAGAGTTTTTTGAACAGAATGAAGAGTGGATAAAGTAGAGGTTATCAAAAAGTAGGTTGTATCCTGACACTGCAGAAATACAAAGGATCATGAAAGGTTACTACAAGCAACTATATGCCAATAACATGGACCACCTGGAAGAAATTCTTAGAAAAACACAACCTTACAAGACTGAACCAGGAAGAAATAGAAAATATAAACAGACCAATCACAAGCACTGAAATTGAAACTGTGATTAAAAATCTTCCAACAAACAAAAGCCCAGGACCAGATGGCTTCACAGGTGAATTCTATCAAACATTTAGAGAAGAACCAACACCTATCCTTCTCAAACTCTTCCAAAATATAGCAGAGGGAGGAACACTCCCAAACTCATTCTACGAGGCCACCATCACCCTGATACCAAAACCAGACAAAGATGTTACAAAAAAAAAGAAAACTACAGGCCAATATGTCTGATGAACATAGATGCAAAAATCCTCAACAAAATACTAGCAAACAGAATCCAACAGCACATTAAAAGGATCATACATCATGATCAAGTGGGGTTTATCCCAGGAATGCAAAGATTCTTCAATATACACAAACCAATCAATGTGATACATCATATTAACAAACTGAAGAATAAAAACCACATGATAATCTCAATAGATGTGGAAAAAGCTTCTGACAAATTCCAACACCCATTTATGATAAAAGTCCTACAGAAAGTAGGCATAGAGGTAATCTACCTCAACATAATAAAGGTCATATATGACAAACCCACAGCCAACATCGTTCTCAGTGGTGAAAAATTTAAACCATTTCCTCTAGATTAGGAACAAGACAAGGTTGCCCACACTCACCACTATTATTCAACGTACTTTTGGAAGTTTTAGCCACTGCAATCAGAGAAGAAAAAGAAATAAAAGGAATCCAAATTGGAAAAGAAGAAGTAAAACTGTCACTGTTTGTAGATGACATGATACCATACATAAAGAATCCTAAAGATGCTACCAGAAAACTACTAGAGCTAATCAATGAATTTGGTAAAGTAGCAGGATACAAAACTGATGCACAGAAATCTCTTGCATTCCTATACACTAACGACAAATCTGAAAGAGAAATTAAGGAAACACTCCCATTTACCATTGCAACAAAAAGAATAAAATACCTAGGAATAAACCTACCTAAGGAGACAAAAGACCTGTATGCAAGAAACTATAAGACACTGATGAAAGAAATTAAAGACAATACAAACAGATAGAAAGATATACCATGTTCTTGGATTGGAAGAATCAACATTGTGAAAATGACTCTACTACCCAAAGCAATCTGTAGATTCAACACAATCCCTATCAAACTACCAATGGCATTTTTCACAGAACTAGAACAAAAAATTTCACAATTTGTATGGAAACACAAAAGACCCTGAATAGCCAAAGCAATCTTGAGAAAGAAAAACGGAGAGGGAGGAATCAGGCTCCCTGAGTTCAGACTATACTACAAAGCTACAGTAATCAAGACAGTATGGTACTGGCACAAAAACAGACATATAGATCAACGGAACAGGATAGAAAGCCCAGAGGTAAACCCACGCACATACGGTCACCTTATCTTTGATAAAGGAGGCAACAATATACAATGGAGAAAAGACAGCCTCTTCAATACGTGGTGCTGGGAAAACTGGACAGCTACATGGAAAGGAATGAAATTAGAACACTTCCTAACGCCATACACAAAAATAAACTCAAAATGGATTAAAGACCTAAATGTAAGGCCAGACACTATAAAACTCTTAGAGGAAAACATAGGCAGAACACTACATGACATAAATCACAGCAAGATCCTTTTTGACCCACTTCCTAGAGAAATGGAAATAGAAACAAAAATAAACAAATGGAACCTAATGAAACTTAAAAGCTTTTGCACAGCAAAGGAAACCATAAACAAGATGAAAAGACAACCCTCAGAATGGGAGAAAATATTTGCAAATGAAGCAACTAACAAAGGCTTAATCTCCAAAGTATACAAGCAGCTCATGAAGCTCAATATCAAAAAAACAAACAACCCAATCCAAAAATGGGCAGAAGACCTAAAAAGACATTTCTCCAAAGAAGATATACAGATTGCCAATAACCATATGAAAGGATGCTCAACACCACCAATCATTAGAGAAATGCAAATCAAAACTACAATGAGGTATCACCTCACACCGGTCAGAATGGCCATCATCAAAAAATCTACAAACAAGAAATGCTGGAGAGGGTGTGGAGAAAAGGGAACCCTCTTGCACTGTTGGTGGGAATGTAAATTGATACAGCCACTATGGAGAACAGTATGGATGCTCCTCAAAAAATTAAAAATAGAACTACCATACGACCCAGCAATCCCACTACTGGGCATATACCCTGAGAAAACCATAATTCAAAAAGAGATATGTACCCCATATAATAGTTTAATGCAGCACTATTTACAATAGCCAGGACATGGAAACAACCTAAGTGTCCATCAACAGATGAATGGTTAAAGAAGATGTGGCACATGTATAAAATGTAATATTACTTGGCCATAAAAAGAAATGAAATTGAGTTATTTGTAGTGAGGTGGATGGACCTAGAGTCTGTCATACAGAGTGAAGTAAATCAGAAAGAGAAAAATAAATACCATATGCTAACACATATATATGGGATCTTAAAAAAAAAAAAAAAAGGGTTCTGGTGAACCTAGGGGCAGGACAGGAATAAAGATGCAGACATAGAGAATGGACCTGAGGACAGGGGGAGGGGGAATGGTAAGCTGGGACGAAGCAAGAGAGTAGCATTGACATATATACACTACCAAATGTAAAATAGATAGCTAGTGGGAAGCAGCTGCATAGCAAAGGGAGATCAGCTTGGTGCTTTGTGACCACCTAGAGGGGTGGGATATGGAGGGTATGAGGGAGACGCAAGAGGGAGGGGATATGGGGATATATGTGTACATATAGCTGATTCACTTTGTTATACAGCAGAAAGTAACACAACATTGTAAAGCAATTATACTCCAATAAAGATGTTAAAAAAAATCGGTTGTTTCAATGTGAATTTTTAATAAAATAAAAGATTTAGTTGTCTGATTATTTCCTTTGGCTTTTATGTTAAATATACAATTTTTAGATTACAAATGCACAGGTCTTAGAATATAGCAATGTTGCATCTAGGTGATGAAACCTGAGGAAACTCTAGTACACCTGTGTGATTCAACAGTATTTTTATTAGCTAAAAAAAATTGGTTAGTACCTAATAATCATGATTAAAAGAATAAGTTGTGGTCTATAGAAGGGAATACTATACAGAAGTTGAAGTAACTTAATTGGAGCAACATGAATATCAAAATCAATGTTGATTTTTATAAATCTACAGAGGTATACATACAGTATATACCATTTACATAAAATTGAAAAGTGCCTAAAACAACACTATTTTATTGTTTACAGGTAAGAACGTAAGTGGTAAAAGTTTTAAAATATGGACATTAAAGATTTGTTAAAATGTGGTAAAATGTTAATGTGTTAATACAGCAGTGTGTGTTCATATGTGTCTATTTTATATTATTTTCTGTACTGTTGTGTGTATGTTAATTACATAATGTATATAATTTAACAATCTTAATAGGAGTACACATTCACTATTTAATATAAGTAAAATAATTATTTATTGACTTGAATAGTACCTTGCAAATCATTTTAAAATATTATTTCATCTCCAGATACTTTACTCACCCTTTTGAGTATGTGTTAAAAGTTATTTGTGAGAGGGAGGAAGGAAAGCTTTTTCTTCCCTGATGGAAATTGTGCCTGGAGTGGATTTTACCTGTCTGCACTGGCTTGTATAAACCTGATCTGTCTAAGGGAAATGAATGGGGACATCAAAAGCAGTGATCACTAGAGAACACAAGGTAGTAGACAAAGGTGAGAACCATACCCAAGCAGGTCAAACCAGTTTCCTAAGAATGTAGTTCTATATCACCTGCATCAGAATCACCCAGGATGATAGTTAAAAACAAATTCCTGGGCCTAAACCCAGGTCTATATAATTATAAACACTAGGGTGGAGCCCAAGAATTTGTATTTGTAACAAGAGCTCTCCAAATGATTCCCATGCACATTGAAGTTTCAGAACTACTGAGTTAAACCACTCAATGGGTTCAGAGCATTTTTCTGAGGACCCTATGAACTGGTGGTTTCCCTTCAATTAGGAACCAAAACTCATTGAAAAGTCCAAGAAAACATGTGAGCTCTTTGAATGAGGAAAGGGACAAATCTTCTAGCATTATGAGAATGAGAAAATAACGAGGAAAGCATGAAGGCTATAAAACCAATTTTAGGGTCACACAGCCATTCTAGAGATGATGCTTAGATGTTTGCTTGGAATAATAGATGGAAAAATCTGCTTACAATAAAGGTACCATCAGCCTTACCGACACACTGCTGGAAAGGAAGAAAGCAAAATCAAAAGGACATTTACAACCGATATAAAGTGCCCAGCCCAATGCTTGGTTTGCACTGCCTGGTCAATACACTATGCTGTGGTGATGGCCAGTAAGAGTCAGGCAAAAGAAAAGGATGCTATGAGAGCTAGCAAAAGAAATTTCTGGATCAGTGCAGGATGGTCTGAAACCCAGGAGAAGAATTCCTGCAAAAGAACAAGGGCCTTCCTCGGCTCTCAGCTAGGGGAGTCTTCCAGAGAGATGAGGGCATTGGCAAGGGCTGCAAGAATGGCTAAGAATATTAGAAACCAATCCCACAAGGGCCTTTGGCACAGGGCAGAACAGATGAATTAAGTGGGAAGAAAAACTGGGACACAGGTTCTGAAAAAGACTGAGACTCTCGCCAAGCACTGGAATGGTGTCAACCCACATCTCTCTAGGGCTACAATTGAGCAGCTTGATCTCACATTCAACCTAGATGGGCAGGCTTCGAAGATCATCAAGAGACTTCCAGCACCAGATGCTTCAGCAGTTGCATCAGAGAAATCAAGTGTAGGACTATAGACCATGAACAAGCACTATGAAGACTGTATAAGATTTGATAATGCTGACTTCTGTCCATGTTTGTTATTTTTGTACCTCTATTTCTTCACAGTGTTTAAGAGTAAATCCTTCAAATACAAAAGTCCAGTACGCTTACTGCGGAGTACAGCAAGGAGAAAGATGAAAATTCCCCGATTTTGCAGTAAATTTGAAACATGGGTGGTAAAAGCTTGTAATGGGAAAGAATGTGGATTAAAAACCTGTGACCAAAGGAAACAAGCAAGAAGTGGGTAAGAAGCCACCTAAGAATTAGTTAGCCAAATAGGCTTAAGGAGGCTCCCCCATGCTTTTCTGAACTTGAAAAACATTCTTCATTCTTTATTTTTATTAGACTAAGAACAAGTTGCTATTTTCCGGGCTGATTAAAATAAAGAATGAAGTAACACAATGTGTAAGAGATGCAATTAAAACTCTGCTGATGAGACTTAAAAAATATCCTGAAACTCAAAACATGTATTTTACTCTATGAATTTAGGAACAATGAGAGTGTTTCTCCCCCAAAACAGGGGTTAGGATGAAGCCTCATTGGAAGAATTCAGCTGACCCAATTAAGACCTTCTTAGAAAACTCAGACTGGGGAACTGAGGTTATAAGGTGTTAAAAGACAAACTAAGGCATATTAAAAAATGTAAGAGTTTATTTGAGCAAAAATCTACTCAAATCAAGCAATGCCAGACAGGAAGTAGTTAGAAGCACTCCACCAATGGGAGCTTAGGGCAAGACTTTTATAAAGAAGAGGAAGCAAAGCAAGAAAATTATTTGATTGGCTCTATCTTAAGCGGTTGCATTACTTTTGGAAAACCTAGTTGGCTGTTTATGATTGGTTGTCCTTGGGTTTCCACTTCTTAACCTTGAGGCATTTACAGGCTTAGGTTTTGGTTTGCTTACATAGGCTTCTAAGTCATTAGAATCAACTCAGTGTACTGGCCCCCTTGTTTAATTAGTTTAACAAAGTAAACCTAGAAACCTTTTTATAACTTTTCTTAATGTACCTAACTACAATGATGAAAATAGTATACTTTAAAAGACATCAATTCCTTTTTTCAAGCTTAGAATATTGTTTATATTGACCCCAAATCAGTTTTATCTTACCCTAAGGCTTTCCAGGACCTCTCTCCCAAATTATGATAAAATACTGAAAATTAGTTTTGGAGGGTTTTTTGGTTTTGTTGTTGTTGTTATTTGCTTATGTGTCTGTTTGCTGCAGCTAGTATTCCTCCTGCACCCCCTCTCCCACCTGCATCCAGATGCCTGCCGCCCTGCCCCACCTCCCCATCCCTCCCTCCTCACCTCCATCTGTTAAACACTGTAGGAGATTTCTACCTGCTTTTCACCACACAGTTCCTAATAGCTTTCTTTTTTTTCTCTCTCTCTCTTTATACAAATTGTAGATTGATTAACAGAAAACAAACTCTTGCCTTTACTTTGAGGAAGAAGCTCCTTGTTCACGCAGTCACTGCACAACTCACTCTCACCCCTGAGTATGCTATACTTAAGATCTAAACAACTTTAGACTAATTTATAAATATTTACAATTAGTTAAACAGATTACTGAATAGTATGTAATATTAGTAACATGATATTTAAGCACCAGGAGAGAAACTCTAAATCAATGATTGCTCTAAATGGGTTTTAGTGGGGCTTAGCATGCATGTGACCCCTTGAATACAGATCAACACCAGAAGAATGAGTTAAAGCAAGAGCCCCAGAGGTCTATCAACTCTAAGGCATCCCAATTCCTTATTTCAAAATCCTGAATGAAACTTATTTACAGAACAGAAATAGACCGCCGACATAGAAAACAAACTATGGTTACCAAAGGGGAAGGGGGGGAAGGATAATTAGGAGTTTGACATTAACATATACACAGTTCTATATATAAAATAGATAACCAACAAGGACCCACTGTATAACACAGGGAACTATACTCAATATTTTGTAATAACCTATAAGGGAAAAGAATCTGAAAAAGAATATATGTGTGTGTGTGTGTGTGTGTGTATATATATATATATATATATATATGTATACACATACATATGTATAATTGCATCACTTTGCTGTACACCTGAAGTTAACACAACATTGTAAATCAACTGCATTTCAATAAAAAATTTTAAAAATAAAAACTTCTGCATGAGAAGAAAGAATGTAGATACGAATACATATTTACTAGAATGTCCTGTATCTCTGATATAGGAGAGAGATAGAAGGGAAAAATTACTGCATCACCTCCTGTTTTTTAGTCTTTCTCCTGTTTCAGGCAATGACTTCAACTTTTTTAGCAAGATGAAGTTTTAATTGCCACAGGCTTTCGTAATCATTAAATAGTGTTTAGCGTCTCACCCCAAATGAAAAGGGATTCAGTGGAAAAGAAAAACACTGTTTCCCCTCCATCTCCTTTCCTGCTTCTCTTGTGAGACAAAAACAGAATAATTATAGTCACATAGTCTTTTCTTTATCAATAGCATGAACCTACAAAATTGTCTTTTCACTTATTAGAAAAGTACTTTTCTCCACCTGACTGCCTTTAACTTTATCCTTTGCCATTTTTCAATTTCAGGAAAACTCACTACATATTTTTTCTTGTCCCTCTGATCAATACATTCTTTCACTGGGTTTACTTTTAGCTACTACTACTGGAAATTTGCTTAACTGGTTTTTTAGTTACACTCCCAAAAGGCCATTGCCCCTTCCAAATAAATTCTTTTGAAACATTTGGATATTTACTAACAGTAATGAGGGGTTGTGAACAGTATTAAAGAGATTTCACCAGCTGACACACTTAGTAAAAGATGAGGCAATAATATCAACAGGGCCAAGAATTCATTTCTTTAATGAGAAACTGGACCCTATCTGTTAACGATTTGATGTAAAATGGTAAGAGGTAGCAAAGTACTGATGGAAGTAAGATTCATGGAATGCACAGACAGCAAGAAAAGGACAAACAAGCAGGCTTCAACTTGAATCCTAGGTCAGCTGATAAATTCTCTGCTCTGTTTTTTATATGCTCTATGCTATTAGGGAAGCACTAGGCTCATAGTGACATATTTTAACCTGGAGGTCAAGGATCTTCAGGTGAATTCTGTCTCTGCTGAAGGTATCAATAGGTAATCTCACAATATCCCAGAACACCCCGATGGTAAGGACATATAGGGATGGCTACTCAGGTTGCTATTGCCCAATCTCTCTCTTCTCATGTGTGAATTACTAGGTAGAGGGTCATCACCTGAATTCCTCTTTTATCAACAGTGCCTACTAGTAATATGTTTGTCAAAATCCAGACTCTCCAGTGAGGCAAACTTCAAATGGACGCATGATCATTAAACTCTGAGGATTTTGAAATCATGGCAACATATTATTTTAATCAGCACAGGCTATGTTATATTGCAGTAACAATTTAACCACTAAATCTCAATACATTAACACAACAAAAAGTTCATTTTTTCTTGATGCTACATGTCCAGTGGAGTTTGGTAAAGGGGTTTCACCCCATGTTTACACATTGTATTTGGCTGAGACTGGCTCCATTTTCTTTCAACACTGCCGTCTCAGCATGTGGCTTCCAGTATTGCTGAGGCAGAAGACAAGAGAGATTTTTCTTGTGTTCATGTCAAATCCAGTAACAGTCCATCGGACTGAACTGATTACAAGGCCCCAGCTAACAGGAAAGGGGCTGGGAAGAGTAGCCTTCCATCCACGTATGGTGTCAATTTCATCCAAACAATATTTCATCAGAAAAACTCTCATCTAGTTATAGACTTGAAAAACATCCCCTATGGTAACATATTTTATAGTCTCAGTTTTTGAAAGTCTTCATTCTTTAACACATTCTACACATTGCAAATTCTGAATTGCAATTTGAATGTTTTGAATTTTTATGTTAACTTTTTAATTAAGATATTAACATAAAATAAAATCATTCATGTTAAGTGTACAATCTGATGAGTTTTGGTAATTATACATAACTGTGTAATTACCATCACAATCAAGATACAGAACAGTTCCCTTACCCTCATGCTGCCCCTTTGCAGTCAGTCAATTCCAACTCCCATCCCACCTCTCACACCAAGTAACCATTAATCCATTTTCAGTCAATGTAATTTTGAATACTTTGAATTTAATTTGTAGAATATGTTTCATTATCCAAAAGAGAAAATTAGAAGTCTTTTGCTACCTTTTGAAATTGAGACAAGTTATTTGATAAATATGTAATGCTACTCATCATTCGCATTGTCTCTTTCATAGTGTTTAATAGTAGTCCCTTGCATTCAAATAACAAAAGATAAACAGTCCAAAACACTGTCAAAAGGCAACATCCTGGTGATTTATTTATTTAGAATGTGCCTTTTGGTTTCTCAGTGCTATTCAATGTTGAATAAAAGTGTTCCTTCCTGTCTGTGTCTACATTACAATCAAAATTGAGCTGAGAAAAATAAATAGGTGAAATTAGGAGGTCTTCCAAACTTGCTTTGGGACTTATAGAATAACTGCTCTGTATATTGATGACAATAGATAGCGATGTATCAACACATGTGAGTGAGTGAGTGTGTGTGTGTGTGTGTGTGTGTGTGTGTGTGTGTGTGTTGGAGGGTTACTACAGAGAGCTACTACATGTATTCACTGCATGGATGAAAATTCCCTTAACTTCTCCCTCATCACAGAGCTGTGAGAAGGGATCACAGTAAATCCAGGCTTGGGAAATGAACTGTATCAGCCCTCCAGTCAGTGGGCACTACAACAGGAGGCTGTCAAAGCCCCAGGGACAAGGTGAGTTACCCATCCCTTTCAAACCCAATTGTAATTTGCTCTTCTCACCTTGTGGGAAGACAGATGGTTGTCAGGAAAGGATTTGCCACAGAGCTCTGGGCATGCACAGTAGTGGCTGGTGGCTTTGTATTAGGGCACCATAATGGCAGTCGAAAGGAAAATTGTTGAACCAATACAAGTGCAAAGGGCACGAGTAACATAATGTTACTCATAATGTTACTCCTTGAAAGAGAGAGAAGACAGCTATTTGTGTTCCTAGGGAACCAATGAGTTGGAGGAGCGTGCAGATGGTGCTAGTGAAAGAGTAGTGCATGAAAAGTAGGTGTCCCCATGCTTTAAGTGAAGATCAGTATATGGATACTTGCTAATACTTATTTGCACTGTCATCCAGAAATCTACATGGAAATCATACCTTTCTGTCAGCAACATTGCAATCTCAATGACATGCCATCCTGACTGAAGTATTCACCTTTTCCTTTAATGGCTCAACAAGTATTTTGTGCGTACCTGCTCTCTGCAAGGCAAAATATCAGGGTCAAGAGAGGAGAGCCACATCCAACGGTTGAGTTTCCCCAGGTAACACTATAATATTATAAGTGCTTTGCTTCACTTTCACCCCCTCCTTCAGGGTTCCCTCTCCTGCTACAACATTACTCCCAGGCCTTTCTCCCATCTTCATCTTTCCTGAGAATCTCCTCTGTAGCTCTTACACATGATGGGTTCTAGACTAGAACTGTCCAAAAGAACTTTGTGCAATGATGGAAATGTTCTATTTCTGCCTTGTCCAATAGAGTAGATATTAGCCACATGTCACTGTCAAGCATTTGAAATATAGTTAGTGAGACTGAGACACTAATTTTTCTATTTTTTAATATTTTAATTCATTCAAATTTAAATAGCCACAGGTGGCTAGTGGCTACTCCATTGATCATTATTTTTCTGAACATTTTCTATTTCTCCATCTTTACCTGCCTCCCCATACTTATCTTTTCTATTTTCTTCTAAGTAACAGCAAGTTCTTATATTAACTTGGTGCATTAAGGAGTGTATCAATGAAGGACCATAATACCCTCTTAGGTACTGTACTGAATTGATAGCATCCCCTCAATTCATGCCCTTCCCAGAACCGCAGATTTTGATCTTATTTGGAAGTAAAGTCATTGAAGATGTAATTAAGATGACATCATATTGGACTAGGATGAGTCCTTAATTCAACATCATTGGTGTCCTTATAAGAAGAGGAGAAGACAAGCAGAGACACAGAAAGAACACCATGTAGTGACAGAGGCTGAGATTGGAGTGATGTGTCTACAAGCAGGGTACACCAAGGGCTGCCAGCAATGCCAGAAGGTAAGAGAAAGGCATGATCACATTCTCCCCTAGAGCCTTCAGAGAGAGCATGGCACTGCTGACATTTTGATTCAGACTCCTAGCCTCCAGACTGTGAGAGAATGCATTTTTGTTGTTTAGGCTACCCAGTCTGTGGTAATTTCCTATGACAGCCCTAGCAAATTAATACAGGTACTTAGGTTGCCTTCACCATTATGTCATTTAATAAAGGCTTTATGGTCTTAAATTTGACACCAAAATTATTAATGGTGAAAATTGTAAGGTCCACGGTACAGTAACCAGCAATAAGGATGTTTAAGGCTAGTAAAGGACAGATGGTGCCTTGATAAAGTGAGAACTTCCCATTTCTTCCCATCTAGATTTTCTCCCTAACCAGACTTTACCTCAGAAGCCTGCTTTGCATAGTCTGAGACATCTTTTTGAATCAAAGATGTGAATTAAGTCTTAGAAGGAAGTCTGGCTTCTGTCTGCAGCCCATTACTGACCTAAGGCTGCGATGATCACATTAAGAAAATAAAGCATTATTCATCCAGAGAAAAAGTATGACAAGTAATGATGTATTATTCCTAAAATGTAATATTCCTAAAACATCTTTCCTAGAACTCATGGAAATACATACACACGTGTGTGTGGATAATGTGTGTACCTTTATAAGCACAAGTGTGCATATAAATGTGGCTATGTAAGAGTGTATATTATATTGTATGTGTACATCATGGAAATGAAATCTGTTTTCCCTAAATGATTGATTGCTTTTTCAGGGAAGCTGGAATCCCATCAATAACTTCCCAAGAGTGAGCTAGAGACCTGTCTCTCAAAGAGATAGCCTTTAATAAGTTTAGTATATATTGAAGTCAGCCTTGAAAACACCATCAAGATGAATTAGAATCCACCTGATGGAGACACAAAGAACCCAAGACCCACAGTTCTGCGCCTCATCCCCACTTCTGTTGAGGAGGCCAAAAATTTGGAGCAAACGTGTATCCAACATACCACAGTCTACTCCTTTTCTATGGATCCTTGGATTGTTTCAGTCAGATAATATTCAATCAGATGTCCATTTAACAGGTTTTAAACATGCAGGGAATGTGAAATATTTTATGGACAAGTTTTGGTTTTTTTATTTTTTTGTTTTTTTACCTCAGAGAGCTCTTAGGAGCTAGTGTCTGGCCCTTAAGTTTCACTTGAACAAACAGATCCAGTGAAGGAAACCACAGGGATCTATCAGAACCCAATAGGTAGGTCGATGAAGCCACAGGAGGTGTCTCTCTCAGGCGGGCCACAATAGAACAAAGAAATAGCTGTTTTTATTAATACGGGTACACCTGAGAGGTAGTGACAGAATGAAAGCCTTTTCCTATAGCAGGAAAGACCTTATTAGACCATAACTGATGGGATCCAAGAAAGGTTGCAGAGAATGCCACTGCATCTCAGAGGGGTTCATGGCATTCCCATAAATTTCACTGATGACATTGATCCCGGTCCTGGAAAAAACCTTTGTGGGGGCTGCATTGTTAGGCTTCAGTGGATTCCTACTCTTTTCCAGAAAGCTATACATCAGCTATAAATTGTTATTGATAAATGTTGGAATGCAACTCTGATGTTTTCAGAGATTGTGCAGGCTGAAAACACCCCGCGTGTGGGAGAAACTGAAAAAGGACACAGACAACCTGACAGGCGTGTTCACATCTACTGGGAGCTCGACAAGCAGCAGGGTGTTTCAGTGCTCACAAGAAGAGAGGGCACTCACACAACTGACACAGATTTGCCCCAAGCAGCACTTTTGTTCCAGCCCTCTCTGACAGCCGTCAGCGCTCTACGAGGGAGCTTGAACTGCTCCTTGTCGGCTTTGCGCGAGTTTCAGAGGTTTGGGGGTTCAGAACCCAGTTATTTGCTCTTATCAGAGTGCTATTGTTGATCTGCCTCCGACCTGAAAAAAGATTTGCAGGCGAGCACTTGTACTGTAGGCTGAGAAACACCTACATTTATAGTTGGAGGTGTGGGGTGTTGATGAAGAAAGATATGAAGACAGTGAATACAGGGTACAAAATTTTATGTTCTAGAATGCCCTGATTTTTATTCAGAAGACATCATCTATTGATTCTGAATAAAGGCAGAGTAACTTTTCTTTTATTGTGTGTGACTAAGATATATAAGGCTCTTTTAGTTCATGTTTTTAAACGATGATTACCCAGTTCAAACGAGAACCGACGCACTCCCAGTAGGTGGAACTCAATGCCATGCAGATGGTGGTGAAAGATCTACCAGTGTGTGATGTGTTTATTTAGCAGGACTCCGGTCAACATTCTGCTTCAATAGCTTTTCTTTACCTATTGAGGCTGCAGTTGTGAACTGGGCATTTGGCCTATGAGGTCCTATTTTCTAACAAATACACTCATCTCTTACATCCACATGAGAGGCACATTTTAAAAAGTCCATAACTTCAGAAATTCCTAATTTTCATTATTTAGATCTGTGTAAGTATCACTCTTCCCTAAAAGCTTTTAACTTCTCTCATTGAAAATCTAAATCGGAGATTAGAAAATGATGAGATCATGTAACATATTCACAGCTGAGCTATTTTAGTGCTTAAAGTAGAGTAAGGTGCACAACCAATATATTCCAATATACATTAAAATATATTTGTTTTTAAAAATATGTCTTTCTGTTGGATAGACTCTTATACATATTAATATAAATAACGAAAGAAGGAATTTGGAATTTCCTATTTGCTGGGGGAAATACTAGTAATCATCATTTTGTTCCTTAAAATATGTGATTGTTTTAAATTTAAAACTTGACTTCCGGAATGTTTTAATATATCGTTTAATGCTCTATTACTCTTAGCTTGACATTTCAAAAAGTAGTAGATAGAACTCCTAAGAACTTTTTAATAAGCTTCTCAATTATTATTTATTAAGATTAATGGAGATGCATGCACAGTTTAAGAACAAAATTGCAATTACTTATTATATCTAAATTTATGACTGCACCAAATTTGAAGGCAGAATAATCACAAGTCAAGGTCCACAACTTAAAAGTGTAGGGAATAGGGCTTCCCTGGTGGTGCAGTGGTTGAGAGTCTGCCTGCCAATGCAGGGGACACGGGTTCAAGCCCTGGTCTGGGAAGATCCCACATGCCGCAGAGCAGCTGGGCCCGTGAGCCAAAACTACTGAGCCTGCGCATCTGGAGCTTGTGCTCCACAACAAGAGAGGCTGTGATAGTGAGAGGCCCGCGCACCGCGATGAAGAGTGGCCCCCGCTTGCCACAACTAGAGAAAGCCCTTGCACAGAAACAAAGACCCAACACAGCCAAAAATTAATTAATTAATTAATTAATTTTTAAAATAAATGAAGTGAGCCTCACTTCAGAAAAAACAACTACAGTTAAAAAAAAAAAGTGTAGGGAATAATATATTAACCGTTGATCATACAAATAATTAGGGAAGAGTATAAATAGTGGCGAAGACCAAGGACTTAAACACCAAAGATACCCAGATTTAAACTCCTGTTCTGCCACCTCATTGGCTGTTGCGAACTAGAGTCACAGTTTTCTACTCCATGAGATGGGGCTAATACTTCCCATAGGTTGTTTTGTGTGTGTGAGGATCAAATAAAGTAACCCATGTAATGTAGATATCACAGTGTATAGCACATAGGAAATAGTATTTGGTAGCTATCATTTTTTTAATAACATTCATGATAAAAACATAACATATAAAGAGTGTTTATAGACATACAAATTAAACAAACTTCAGGACTGTTGCGTGATAAAACAAACAACTTATCCTGAGTTAGGGGAAGCTACAGAAGTGAGGCGTGACCAACTACAAGGGAGAGTGGAGGGTCAGGATAAACTGATGAATGGTCCGTGGAGCACCACACTCATGCTCCAAACTCTTGCTCCTCAAACCACTTCGAGTTTTGTGAGCGAGCAAACATTTTCAAAATTCAGTGTAAGTTTTGGCTGCAATTGCCAAAATAAAGCATAGCAATGTTTCTTATTCAATTCTTTCCCTCACTTTTGAAGGAAAGACTGACTCCACAGCTCCTCCCCCAAAATGCACTAACTTTGAGGGATATGGAAAAAAGTTGGATAAGAAACACCTTAGCTAAAAATGTTGACTAATTTTCAAATAGGAGTCACTTTGATAAAGAAAGTTCCAAGCAAACTTACAGTTATTACCCAGCCTTAGAAACGGGTATATTACCTCCTGAGGCCAGAGCAGTGAGTGTTTATAATCCTGATCCTGCCTGACCGCAATACGGCATTTAGTACATTATTTCTACAACACTGCTGCTTGCTCCACCTCTGCTTCCTCAGTCTTCTTCTATGAATCCCCTACCCTTACTGTGGCTATGATTTCTCAGGATTTTGTCCTCCATCTGCATTTTATTACTAATACTCTCCCAGGGAAATCTAACTGCGCCAATCACTCTTATATCTATATGCTGACAAGTCCTGAATATGTAACTCCTTTTCCTAAACTCCAAATTCATATTCCTAATTTTCTTTGGACCTCTATATCTGGCACACTGGCATGGAGTAGAAAAAAGTATCCTCCTGTTATTGTTAGAGCTTATTATCCAGCATATTGTTATGGAATTATCATACTTTCGGGAAAAAGGATCAACACCATAGTCCTAACAATCAGCCATGAGTGAGGCAAGTCTCTCAGACAAACCAGAACTCCAGAGGAAGAGTCAACTTGAAATTTTCTCTGCTCTTTGAACCAGGAAAATAGGGCAATATCACCAAGAACCAGTTCTGAAGTGGTAGAAATCACAATAGGGCCCACCAGGTAAAAATAACTTAGAGCTGGAAAGGCAAAATGTCAGGAAGAATTTCAGCAAGGGTCTATGACTGAAGGTAGCTGTCTTAGAAGGCAAGGTATATATTGAGGAAAAATCTAAGACTTGGGAAAAGTTAGTTATGATGGGGTCAAACTCCAGCCTTTTTATTATCAACTTCTTAAATTCTCTTTATTTTTCTTTAGCCTTTAGTGATCCTAATGTTGAAACCAAGACTTTCTATCTCAGTTAGAAGTAACCAAGTGTAAGGGTTTGCTCATGCTTGTGTAGTAGATTTTATAGGGGTCCTTGGCCCAGAGGTGGCAGAGAGGTTCAAAGTGAGAAAACTCCAGGAGAAGGTCAAGTCAGATCCAGGAGAAGGTCAACTCCACCAGAAGGTAAAACTGAGGGTCAAATCAGGGCCAGTTGGTAAGCAGCCCTCTGGACTGAAATTTTCCTTAGTTCTCATATCTGCTAAAGGCACAGAGGGTTCTGGGTTTGAGTTTCATTAAGGAATCTGTTCCTTTACATCTAACATTCAACAAATCCACCAGGGAACTTACTTATTGCTGCTGGTTATCAATTCCTATTCCCCAAATCTGTGTTTTATATCTCTCTTAATACTGTTATGTGACTTCTCTGAATCAGTTTCCTCACTTGTAAACATGCAGTGCCAATACTTGACCTAACTACTTCTCAGGATTTACCCTCTACAGGTTAGGCCTTAATCTGTGCTCTTTTAATCATGTCACTCCAGTGTTTTCAAAAACAACAAACTGGTTCAAATATATATTCTTCATTAGGTTTTTCAAAGGTCACTAAGAGTATTCCAGCTCTGTCTAGCCATTCTCTTCCACGATTACATTACATTGAACAGTCTTGTTATTTTCATTCTCCTTGCATGCATTCAGTCCTGGGTTTCTATCTAATTCTCACAAATTCTTAAAACAGAAAAATATATGCCTGCCTTTAAATACAGTTTTCTGTTTACATGGTCTTGAAAAATTCGTGTTGATTGACTCTCTTCCTGTCTTTTTTAAAGGCTAAATGCTTAATTTTGTATTTTTAAAAGGGTCTATCTCATCTTTTATATAACACCATCTGCTTATTCACTCAAAATAAATTTAAAATTTCATACAGCTCTGTATTTGCACCTTCTCTATCACATGAACCTAAGATATACCCTCATTCTCTAATAAATTGCTAAGAGACAGTTAGCTAGGGTAAGTGAGAGTCACTTCAAGACTACAAAGCATTGTCTTGCTGCTATTATGGCTAAATTAGCCTTTGCATCTGTGTTCAAAATCTCATGTAAAACATACAAACAAAGAAAAGCAACTGTCTTCTATGAGTGCATAATATGCTTCACTTATTAAAAGAGTACCCAGCAAGTAGAGGAAGTGTCCTTATCTCTTCAGGACCTTTTAACCTACACTGTGCCCAGAATACTCAGACTCACACACACACACACAAACAGTATTGATTTCCAGAATCTTCTCCATGGAATGCCAAAAATAATAAACAAAAAATAAATCAAAAGCAACAGACTCCTTCCATTATGTATTAAATATCTTCCCCATGAAGATAGGACAAATAGAGATGTATATAGAGAGCAATGGAAACATAAATCTAGTGTCAGAGTAATCGATTTCTGCCTTGTTCCTTTATTTCTAGTAAATAATGATCTTCAGATCTTTCATGGTGGTTCTATAGAAAAAGTCAGCTCCAAGATCCCTGGAAGTGTTTCATCTTTGATAAAACCAATGATGCTGCTTCTTCTCCAAAATCATTACATTCACTCATTTCTTTTCATGGAGTGAAAACAACATTTAGTAGAATGAAAGGAAATTTAAAAGAGTATTCACTTTAGGAGTTTTCTGTCCAGTCATGTATATGGTTAATAAAACATTTTATATTGTTCTATGTCAAACCAAAAGAGAATTTCTCTAGAAAATGTGGTCCCTGCATATTACCAATAAATTGCTAAAAAAAAAAATTGATATTGATTACTAGAAACGCACTGAAAAGTCTTAAATATTAAGTAAGCCTGATTAGACCTGAGGCTCAGGCAACCTGAGAAGTCTCAGCTAATGAGATACAAAGAAAAATAATTCAATCTGCTTGATTATGTGAATTCAGTAAGCAAAGACCACTACCACAATTTTCATACAGACCTCCATGTTCTTTCCCATGGCTCATTTCTTAACAAAATTCATAAGATGATACATGATCAAGCCAGATCATTAGATTTTAGGACACACAGGAAGATGTCAATTTATTTATAAGATAAACAATTGAGGTTGAATTCTGAATCTGGCACTTAATTATCTATATGCCTTGAAAAAAATCATGTAACCTTTTTATATAATGAGATAGCACAGAGATATAGATGGAAAGTAATAGATAACTGTCAACATCTATTTAAAGCATGTGGCTTGTGTATCTTAGTTTGAAACCAAGATGCTTTCTGGGGCAAAGGAGAAGGGATTCCAAGAGGGACAGATAGAAAGTAACATGGGGCCAAGATTAAGATCTGATCCAGAGTAAAGTTTGACCGGGCAAAAATAAGTCCTGTAATTTGAGCCTTTCTCTTTATTTTAGTAGTAGTAGTAGTAGTAGTAGTAGTAGTAGTAGTAGTTGTTGTAGTTGTAGTAGTAGTAGTAGTAGTAGTTGTAGTAGTAGTAATAGTAGTTGTAGTTGTAGTAGTAGGTGGTGGTAGTTGTGGTGTTGGTGGTGCTGTTATTTCCAAAGGCAAAACTCACATGAGGTTGGCACTCATGTTCTCAGTGGCCTAGTCATTAAAGCTCATATATGTCTTAATAAGTCCAATTACTTCAGTGAATTGTTCTAAGCAGGACTCATGCTTTGTTCCAGCCCCTCACTTCAGGCTATACACCTTTATAAAGGGCTACATTTCTCTGACACAGAGATGTAGGAACTGAGTTTTTGTGGGGCCTTGTAGGTAGATGTCAAACATAAAATAAATGCTGAATGAATCTTATGGAGAAATCAATTGTGTCAACCACAGATTTTCTGGGTCAGTAGGTTGGATGTAATAGCAGTAGTGACAGATGCCTAGGATGATGACTCTTGTAGTCACCAATCAAGCCAGTCAAAAACACAGTGTTTAAAAGAAACAGAGGGCTTCCCTGGTGGCGCAGTGGTTGAGAGTCTGCCTGCTAATGCAGGGGACACGGGTTCGAGCCCTGGTCTGGGAAGATCCCACATGCCGCGGAGCAACTAGGCCCATGAGCCACAACTACTGAGCCTGCGCATCTGGAGCCTGTGCTCCGCAACAAGAGAGGCCACGATAGTGAGAGGCCCGCGCACCCCGATGAAGAGTGGCCCCCGCTCGCCGCAACAAGAGAAAGCTCTCGCACAAAAACAAAGACCCAACACAGCCATAAATAAATAAATAAATAAATTTAAAAGAAACAGATACCCTACAACCAAAGAGTTTAGAAGAAACGATGTGTTTTGTATGATAAATGAAATCTGTAATGCCATTGATGAAAAGCCTTCACGTTCCTCTAATGTTCCTCCCCTGCACAATTACACCCATCACATTTGGGTAACTGTGCTATGAGGTCAACTAAAGCCCATGGACTCAGTGATATATTAATACAACTTTACAGTTCTTAGGGTGAGGAGTTTTTTCTTTTAATGAAGTCTTGATATCTGTGCCCCACGCACCCACTTTAACCCAATGGTCATCATGCAAAAGAGGAGCTACCAGTGACAATTCAATTTGCTTTTTCAAGAATTTGCAAATGTAGTCAAAGTCGACTGGGAATGATGCACCCTTTACACAACTTTTACATTAAGGAGAAGTGTGCTCTATTGGATTACTATCGTAGAGGCAAGAACAGTAAAAACTAAAAATGACATGTTACCTAATCATTACTTTGACAATAATTGTCATGAACAGAATTTCTTTATAGATTTTGGATGTAGCCTTTGAAGCAAGAAAAGACTCAGATGCTGTGTCGGCCTGAGCTAAAAGGATTTAAAAAATTTAATCTTTAAGAGAAGCTCCTGAGATACAGGCTAAAAGAGTTTATAAAGGTCATAAAAAAATTAACTTATCTTGCTGACTGAAGCTTTTTTAATGCACTCTAAGTTACAAAGGAATTGCATCTGGAGCCTTTAGGCCAACAGTCTACTATATTTTTCTCTCATTAGTAAGGACAGCAAAAAACTACATTGGGATTTTTACCACCGCAATCATCTCGGATTCATTAGTCTTCGTGACTGAATATGAGGAGAGCGTGGAGCCTGTGGTGTAGGAATATTTTGCACTTATCTCATTTGCTCACACTGCAGGTCAGGAGACAGCCGGAATCGTGGGTGGAAATGGACCTGCTACTGGGGCTAAACATGGTTAAGAGTCAGACTGACTTCCATCAGGCTTATCTGAAAGAAATAAATATAATAAAATGTCTTTAAGGCATGGACTATTACTTATGCAAAGGAAAGTTCATACCTCTCTTGATATGTAGCATCAAAAACAAAATGCGAGGGACCTCTACAGATGTCATTGGCATGGGATGGAGCTCATTCCTGAGAATTAGATCCAGGAGACCCAAGGGAAGGGAACTTCATCTTGTGAATTTCAGCTCCCTCAACTATAAATTAGAGATAATCAACTGGCCCTGCCTACCTCATAGGAAATTGTAAGCCATAGATGATATAATATATTTGAAAACATTTTATAATGATTAAGCTCCATATAAATATGTGCATTATCATCATATTGACCATGAAGACCATGATTATGCCTAAAAGATAGATAGATGAATACAGTTACACCTTAGTGTAAATTAAGCCAGTAGACATACAGAGCATTTTCTATAGTCGGGGGCTGCATTTTATCCTTCATCTTCTTAACACCCACAGTGCTAGGCACACAGCAGATGCTTACTAGTTTTTAAATGAATGGATGACAGTCATTTTATAAACAGAATAACTTTAGGAATCTCTTAAGTAAAAAAAGTCTCTTCCAAGATTAAAACAAGGTTCAATTTTTAAAATCTGTCTATATGGTTTACATTTAGGGGACTATAGCATAACAGATGGGAGAACAGAACGAAAATCAGACTGCCTGAGTTTGAGACCCAAATCCACCACATTTTAGCCAATGCAAGTTACTTAACCTTTTCCCTCTTTTGTAATACAGAGGTAATAATAGTATCAACCTCCATTGTCGATGTCAGGAGTAAAGAGAACACCCATGCCAAGTGTACAGTACAGTGACTGGGTCATGGCAGGTTATTAATAAAAGTTGTGATTGATGTTGTTTTAACTTCGGCTGTGGTCCTTCTTGTTGTTGTTGCTGTTGTTATTTGATTCATCATTGTTTAAAAATGGGCTTCGACAGAAGGAGAGTTTTTCAGACAGTTCAGTGATGAAGTCAGCCAGACTGGATGTTTGACATCACACTGACACTCTCTGAGGCTCTCAAGATGAGAGGCTGGCATTCACTGCTGTCACTTGGCTCCTTAGAACTGACAACGAAAGAGCTAATGAACACTTGTCAGGCCTGTTAAAAAAAAAATGCCCATAAGATTTTGTAACCCAGCTGCACTACTGGTTTAGGCATTTCCTCTCATGCTGAAGTCTTCCGTTCTCTGGAATTTTGATTGGACCGCCTCCCTCAACTTAAATGATTTTTCAAATTAAAAAACTTCCAATAAGCCAACCTTTAATGAGGAGGTCATGTGCGGGTGCCTCTCTGAAGTAAATTACATTCTTCTCATCTGTATTCACAACAGGATCCCCTAACAGCTGAGGATATTACATAGCTGGACAACAGGAAGTAATGTTTGTTAATCAGAAAATCTAGCATCATTTGCTTAGCAACTTTTTGGTTAAAGATCTTGCTAGAATTTTTATTCACTTGGCTAAACTCTGTGATTGGATTAGAGGTTCGTGGCATCCTTATTATTTATTACAGCTTCCTCCACCCGGGGATCACTCTCTTCTACCCTTTTTAATCATGATGATGACAGTTGAGAATTGACACCGTGCACTATTGTGTACTGTCAAATGCATAACAAATACCTTAATCAGGCTTAAATAGCTCAAGAACCATCACTATTTATTGCCGGTCAGAGGATAATTTCTGGAGATGGCAAGAGATGTGAGAATACTGATTATGACGTGCCCGCCCCACCAATGATATCACCTAATTTGGTAGAACAGTTGCTTCATTTTATACGAAACCATGTCTCTTTTACAGTAGCAATAACCTAGATCAAATAATCTAGGCAGAGGCACCAACTAGAATTAATAACCAGATTATACTAGCTGTTTTATTGGTTTAATAAATTTACAAAATCAGAAACTTGACAGACAAATTAAATGCAGCTCATTCCCTTAATAGGTTGAGGAATCTTCAGAGAAAGCAAGGACCTTTTAGCATTTGCTTAGTGATAAATAGACTCTACAATTACACCATCTGCTTTTCTTCTTTCTCTGATTTCTAAGAGCAAAGAAGAAATTTTCAAAATGGAGTACCTTCATTCCTTCCATAGTCACGATTTCTAGGGCTTATACGATTTCTCCCAAACTGGAGGCAACATTTTTTAAAAGGTGGTACGTGTCAAATTTGAGAAAACAGGATCATAATGATCACTAAAGAATCACTTTCTGTTTCCCATTAAAGTAGATGTATTTCAAATTCAGAGGGCAGTGGTAATACGCAGCACAATCCGCATTGCCTGACAGGTAGGATTAACTTTATCAAGACTCTATTTCAAAAATGAAAAGAGTGCTTTTTGCTCCTCAGCACTTTTAAAGCAAATTCTTTGTGTCTGCTCTGAGCATGCCAAGGTGGGAGGGCATTTATTTCCACAGCAGGAGGCCTGTGGCAACACTCCCGTCGCTGGGGACTTTGCATTTATTGTGCTAAATGACCGATGCACAGTTAATCACTGGGCCTGAGAGACGGCATGGGGGGAGGCACTGGTTTTCTCTGTGTGAGTATTGACAGTCTGGCTTAGAGATCAGCCTGCCTGGTGTTTCAGTCAATTAGAAGACACCTGATCCATGAAGTAGACTGACTGTACTTTCAAAATAAACTTGGATTGGACTAGATGCTGTTCTACTCCCATACGAATCTTTAAGTCATTATCAAGGAGGTCAATGTACCTGCAATTGTCCATTAGTTCTATTTGGGACATGCTAAACTCTGGCTCTTTGTGATGATTTCTAAAAATTTTAGTGAAATAATCAGCATGATAAATGCCAGCAACTCTGACGCTGATTTTATAACCACAGCAACCATTTAGAAACATTTTATTCCTCCTCTTTCTTCCAACTCAGAATAAGTCCCTTAACTTTCCCCAAATGACTGTGTGAAATGGGGAGACTACAAGAGCAGTTGCCTGTAAACTACATTTTGAGCTCAGGTAGAAGACAGCAGCCAACCACATTGCATTCTGTTTTGCAAACCATACAGCTTTTCAAGATAAAGGAAAAAAGTGTAAAGGTTTTGTGTTTTTATTGTAACCATCTATGATTTTTCTATTCACCCAATCAAAACTTCAGAAAATTTTCCTTGACCCTTGTAGGTCCCAGGCTGGGTAGGTCTGAAAAGTAAACTATACAAAGGCAGATAAACACCAGAAAAGCATACAAATTTATTTAATATAAGTTTTATGTCACACAGGAGCCTTCGTAAGGAAATAAAGACTATTTCATGGCAGGTTTGATGAAGAGTGGACAGCCTTGGAGGAATATGATAGGTTATGGAGTTTGAAGTAATTGTAGTAAACTGAAGGGAACTTAGCAAGGCACACTTGTTAGGATTCTTATTGTTGTCCCTTTGTCTTCAGAGATAAGGCTGCTCTTTTCCTCCAGGTATAGGAGGGCACCTCTCATAAGAGGGTTTTATGGCCTGTTTAAGGGGAGAGGGCTGAGGCCAGGGGGCGGGGGAGGTCAGAGTGAACTTCCTACTTCTTCCATTTTCTCAAAGTCCTTCAGCTTAAATATTCAATATGCAAAGGTACCGTATTTTGGGGTAGCCTGTCCTGAATCACATCAACCCTCTCCTGTTGCTCACCAATCTGTTGTCATCTTGTAGATTCTACTTGTATAATACTCTGTCCCTTCTTGTCTATTCCCACTGCCACTCTCCTAGTTTAGGCCTTCATTACTTCTCTCCAGGGCTAACAAGCCTCCTTCAGACCAGTCTTTCAGCTCTTTAGTCTACTTTATATGCTATGACCACATTAATCTTCCTAAAGTATATATTAGATTATGTCATTTCCTTCCTCAAAAATCTTCAATGGCTCCATATTGCTTAATTTTAAAAGCCTAAGCTGCTTAGTCCAGTGTTCAGTGGCCATCCCCCATCCCATCTACCTTTTAATCTTATTTCCATTTACCTGTCTTCATTCACTCACTAGTTCAGTAACGTGGAATTAGTCACTATTCATCACTCATGATCTCTACATGGGGTTTCCCCTTTGCACATGTTTGGCCATGCCCTCTTCCTCCACCCTCACTGAATTTCCCTTTCTTGCCCCAATTTAGTTTGCATAACCAAACCCTGTCTGCTCAGTCTTCCCTAATTTCCTCCAATTGGAAACTACGTATCCTTCTTCTTATGCCACATAGAACTGTATCTGTATATCTTATGACACTTTTACCTTGTACAACAGTTCTGTATATCTCATATGCCTTTATATATAAACTCCTTGAAAGCACAATCTAGGTCTAATTCATTTTTACATCCCCCCATAGTACCTATCACAGTGACTGGCATAGTGTATCCATTTAATAAATATTTATTGATGTATTCCATTCACAAATGAGTGTATGATTCCTAATTTACTATCCTTAAACCATTGTAAATTTATTTTTTCAGACACCTGCTTTCACCTATTCCGATCTTGAAGCATCCCAAGTTTTAACAGATGTTTGTGGGCAGCTGGGAGAAATTACACTGCAGATACCAAATCATCAGCATAGCTCTCAAGCTCACATCCTCACCTGGTTATGTGTTCCAGACAGCCGTGCCTTCCTGTAAAGGCCCTTGGCTTCAGGAGCAGGCTCTGCTTATAATACCACTATAGCATTCCAGAATACACATGACGGGCCTTGATGCACAGTAGAATGTGTGCAAGTTTGTGATCTATTTATGTTCTTTGGGGACTTAGGGTGGACTCACTTTGCATTTGTAAAAATGCTTCTTGTCTTAGGGCCTCACTCAATTTCAGGTCACACTGATTTTACTTTTAGTAAGAAAAATAGTACAGGTACACTGTGATGGGGAGTAAATGAGTGAAGAAAATTTATAACTCAGCATATGCTGGAGGCCAGAAACAAGACCAACTGATGCATATTTAGGCTCAATTTTCCTGAATTGGATGCATGTTCTGCCTCCAAATGTATGTTAACGTTGGCTATTGAACCATTTTTTAAACTTTTCTGCTCTGACCCTGTTCTTAGCATTCTCTTGGGACTGTGGCCAGAGGCAGAACATTAGTGAGTATCCATGTTTCCTAATCTCTCAATGTGTATTTTACTTAATGCCCTTTGTTTTGTTTCTTTCCACTTGATTACTCATATGTACCCCTTCCTGTACTCTATGTTGGGTGGGGTAGATGGAGAAAGAAAATAAATATGCCCCACGGTTGTCGCTAGTAGACACCAGTTTATAAATAGTACTGGTTTGTGCACTGGTTTTCTGAATACAGAAAGGTCAAGAAAAACATTTTCTTTTGGAATGAAAAAAGGAGGTTAAAACAAGAATTTTAATAACAGGCTTGACACAGAGCAGTGTAATACCAACATGAATTACACTTGGTACCAGACTTGTATTGGAAGTCCTAGATTGCTTTGTTCCTGTCCCTGACATAATATTCAGAGTTGGGTTTATATTTGTCCAGAAGGGGCCTGTTTTCTACAGTCCATGCAAATCCAATACTTGATTTATGCACCGTTCTACTGGAGGGTGTAACATTAAATTTAATTTTGTGAGGAAAGCCTGAGGTGTTTCAATGCCTGGGCCTGACATTGTGAACTATGCAGAAAGGTGCACAAGAATTCATTACAGTTTCCAATATGCGCAATGCAGCATTTGAATGAAACATTTGTCTCTTGTCAAAAAGGCGTAATGTCTTTTCTTGGTAAAATATTTCCACCTTCACCCCGCAAGACACACCCAGCAAATTTCTGGCTTTCATCAGAGATCTTGATGGAAAATGAGTGACTACAGGCATCTGGTGGACTGAGAGGACATCAAAAAACCCGGTGTCTGTGAAATGATCAGTTATCAATAATATCAACCCCACTGTCTTCCCCTTGATTGTTGAATGTTGCCACAAAAAGTTTATATAACTATGCTCAACAACCATATGACAAATTGGAGGTTTTTCATCTTTCGCTGGATGCAATTTGCCAATCTTCTCGCTCATTACTGGTTTGCTTCCTTTCACATCCCTTACAGCGACTATTCAACACTTACCTACACTGTCCAGAGTATCACAACCTCATTACTAAACTCTCAGGCTCAGTAGAAATTTTGCCATTTACTATTCCAGGAGACTAAAGGGCCTCAGAAATCAACACCATTAGCATCCTTTCCATGTGTTTCACACTCTTCTGTTAGCATGGTTCTTCCCCCGTTGCTCGCAGAAGAGTCTATACCCTTTAACAAGCAGGTAAGGCCTTTAGTAACCTGCCCTGCTCTTACCTTCCAGCCTCATCTCTTTCACATCCTGCCTACACTCTCAGCCTTCCTAGATGTACTGGGGCCACTCGGGCCTCTTCCTGGAGTCACCTTCCCCTGCTTCACCACTAGCAAAATCCACTTCTCTGTGAAGCTCTCTTCTGTCAGGAGGGATTTGCTTACTCTACTCATAGCACTAGTATAAAAGCAATATTATGTTTAGTTGTCCTGGGCCTGTCTTGCTCCCCAGATTTAAGTGCTTCTTATTTAATTTTGAATCACCCAGAGCACCTGGCACATAGTTGTGTACTTAGTAGGCAGTCAATACTTCTAGAGTTACAATGAATTAAATGATCACTGTGATAGCAAGAGGGAAATAAATGTGTGTGAAGCAAAGAGAATCTATAACTATATCATCTCAATTTTTCCTTCATTTTGCCAAACTAATAAAGGTGAGCCAATCACAGACTCACACTTTTGTCTTTAGAAATTCTATGTTTGGAGCCTAGCAGTGACATAGATCAGCTATCCTTTTGAGCATTTTCCTTAATTATTATGTATGCATTTGTTCCAACCTATGAAATAAATACAGATGTTCAAAGTCTTAAACACATTTTAAATTCCCAGTTTCGTGAAAGGTTATATTTTACTCCAATTTCCTGAGGAATCTTTCCTTACAGACATGTCTCCTAAGTACTCTCTTCATCTAAATGGTCAGAAACCTTGATATTTGTGTTTTAATATTTAAATATTTAATTATACATTTAAATAATATTGAGTATTTAAATAAGTCCTTTAGACTCAACTATGTTGATACAAGTTATTTAAAAATAACCGCATCCCATGTGTGAACTATATCTAAATACTATGCCTGTCAAAATTCCATTGAAATATATTTGTTTACATTCTGTATTGCCTCTTACTATGCAATCCGAGAGACAAATGTTTAATTTTGGACTTAAAACGGAAGTAAGAACATATTAGCTTCCCATCCTTGCCTCTGTTCAACGAAACAGGTGAGAGAAAAGCAAAGCCCTTCTTTGAAATGCCAGAAAGAAGCAATAAAATTACCAAACTATGTGGCCACTGGCCAAAAGTGACAAAGGATACTCGTGTGGTAAGCAAGTCTGTGGGTGGAAGAAACCAGGTCAAAAGGGGAAGACTTCCTGAAATGTTATATGCTCAAATACTCATTCAAAACAAAATTACCTATATCAGTTAAATTATGCCCTATCCCTTAGTTTTATTTTCCACTCTTCCTCGTGAATGTGCGTGCATGTGCGCACACAGACACACAGACACACACAGACACACACACACACACACACACAGACACACACACACACACACCCCATCCTGAAACTCACTGATTACTTCCAAGAGTTTTTAGGGTCTCTTGTCCATTGGGAGATAAGTGAAAAGCAGGTCCTAGTTACAGAAAAACGCATGAAGGAATGGAAATTCATCTGTATTCTGGAACTTAACCGCAACAGCTAGTAGGAACAAAATCACTAGACTAGAAATCAGAATCTAGGACCAGCTCTGCCATGGTACAAGCTAAACATGTCAACTTAGACAAGTCCTTTCACTTCCCAAGCCTGTTTCTTCATCTTATGCGGGGGACAGTTAGAGACAATATTCCCCTGTACTAAGGAGGAAAGGTATTAGAGATAAAAAGAAAGAAAAGCTGTGGAGAATGAGCTGGTACAGCAAGGAGACTATCTTAATGGATAAGTAAAGGAAAATAAGGTTAAGGTGGTAGTGAAGCCAGATTCTGTTAAAAGCTGAGGCAGAGTTAGAAGCTAAAACAAAGGCAACTGCTTTGAAACAAAGTTTCACTTTGTTAACCCTGCTAGTTAACTTCATTGTGGGCGGAGAGGTGTGGTAGGTTCTTCAACAGAAGGATGAGAGGATGAAAATAATTGGAATACTAGCTGTAAAGATGAATTGCTAGGCAGCAAGTTCAGGGGAATCAAATATTTTGCATAATGCAAATCTTTTAAACTAAACTTGGATGGTGGCAAAGAATAATTACAGATTATTAAAGGGGACAAGATCCCTTCAGACTCAAGTCATCCCTTATAACTGGGTTGCTGTCATGGATTTTCTTGAGAACTTGAGTTACTATGCAATTAAAGGTACCTATCATGTGAATTTAGACCCAATCCAGTCACCTGTGTATCTAGACTTAGAATGATGTGTAAATGGTGTAGCTTTTTTTAAAAAAATATCGCTAATGGCATAAATCCAGCTTTCACTTAAACTAGAATTAGATCAGTCTCAGAAATAAATATTGTATACATTTGTTTAAACCCATGAAATTATTACCTTTGTTGATTTGCACACTTCTATCATGCCCTTAATGACCATTAGACAAAAGAGTGAAACTACTACTTAATTTTTTTGTGTTTTTCGTGTGCCAGGCATGGTTTAGACAGTTTACATGCACTACCTCATTTAATAATTACAAAATCTCTATGAGACAGGTACTATTATTATCCCCACTTCACAGATGAGTATACTCTGTACAGAGAGACTCAGTAACTTGCCCACATTTGAACCGCCAATCAGTGACAGACCTGAGAATCCAACGCTGGGGATTGGGTACAGAGTCATTTCTCGCTTCTAAACACACTGCCGCCCACCTGAAAGGGTTGGACCCCAGGGGCAGCTAATATTTTCTCTCCACACCTACTCCACCCTCAGTGAGAATAATGGCTGATGGCTGAGGTCACTTTGAGACCAAGAACCTTATAGAGGGTGAAGATTTTTGTTACCCTTGTAGCAGAATGCTCTATTGTTCACACCAGAAATCAAATTGGTCAGTGCTCCAACTAAAGACCCGTTCTCAACAGCATACCAGGGGTGGGATGGTGCCAATGGTCCAACCCAGTCACTAACAAACAGTCTTCCCAGAAAACTCTTTTGTTGATCTGTATTTAAAACAATTTCTGCAGATGATGTTGAGCTTTAATAATACATATGTTTCAAAGAATTACTTTTGTGTTGCACAGTATTTCTTATCCATTGATAAACATTATATTCTACATGGAAGTTAATTCAGAGAACTCCAATTATACAGTCAGTTCAAGTTTGCTGTGGCCACAGTTTGCATCTTTACCCCTGTGATATTACATATCCCTGTCTTGAAACAGTAGATTCTAAATAAACAATTATAGCACAGTGATTGTAAAGGCAAAGAAATAGAACTTGAGTTAGTTTAATTATGTAATTCATTCCAAAGCAATGGATTAAATCATGGCAATGTTTACTAACATCCAGACAATTTATGATTTTTGCAGAAGATGAAAACTTTAGAAGTTTTTACAGAATATAATTGAAAGTTATGATAAACTTTTGCTGACGACATTTTAGTGGAAATTTTTAGACTGCAGAGACATTTGCAAGCTTCTAAAATTGATCCTGAAGGAACAACAATATGGACAGTACTGAAGTTTCTGGAATATTATTGTGAAAAGGTATTATTTAGGAATTTCTGATAAATGTATTATGTTTAAGTTTTTTCTAACTATTTTAGATATTTGTTTCTTCATGTGAAAGAAACATTTCAAATGTCAAATTAATAAAAAATTTTCTTCAATAAACTATGAGCAAAGACGGATTGACATATCTGACAATATTGTATACTAAACATTAATATGCAAAGGTGATCAATTTTAACAATTTCATTGACAAATATGCAGAAGTTAAGGCTTAAAAACCTACAGAGGCAGGGCCTCTGTTTAAAAAAAAAAAAAAAACCTACAGAAACTGTAATGCTATTATTTAGTACCATGACATACACATTTTTCTTTTTTCAAAAAACATTAACATAATTAACATATTTTAATCTATACCTTTTTTCTTTTTGTACTATAATATTTATTTCATTTTTTATTTTTAAAGTTTTTACTGGCATGATTATATATATCAAGTTCAATTTTTTAAATGTCAATATCTACATTTCTTTTCTGGTTCACTATTTTTTGTTTCATTTCACAGTTATTACTGAAAATACCTTTGTCATATAGGGCAGGGTTATTAAAAAATTATTCTCTCTGGATATCAAATGTGATAGGTATTACAGAACATATCTGAGCGTTGAATGTGGAAATGAAGACTCACACCCAGACAGACTGCCACCCTGTACTTGAGTCTTATGTATTTGTGTACTTCCAAGATGCTACCTAAAAAATTCCTGATCACCTTGCTACAATGCACCCTAGGATGTTAACACACAGGAAAACTTGGGGCCTAGTGGGTCGCCAGACATTTAATGAAGATGAGGTAGGGATATAGTTTGGATTGAGCCTATTACTGTGCTCAAGAATACATGTGTGGGGACTTCCCTGGTGGCCCAGTGGTAAAGAATCTGCCTTCCAATGCAGGGGACACGGGTTCGATCCCTGGTCGGGAAACTAAGATCCCATATGCCACTGGGCAACTAAGCCTGCGTGTGGCAAACTACAGAGCCCACACACCCTAGAGCCCATGCACCATAACTAGAGAGAGAAACCTGCACACCGCAACTAGAGAGAAGCTTGGCGCCACAAGGAAAGATCCTGCATGCCTCAATGAAGACCCCACGTGCCACAACTAAAAGAACCAACTCAGCCAAAAAAAAAAAAAAAAAAATACATGTGTGCACAGCCACTATGGAGAACAGTATGGCGGTTCCTTAAGAAACTGTAATAGAACTACCATATGACCCAGCAATCCTACTCCTGGGCATATACCCGGAGAGAACCATAATTCGAAATGATACATGCACCCCAATATTCATTGCAGCTCTATTTACAATAGCCAGGACATGAAAGCAACCTAAATGTCCATCAACAGAGGAATGGCTAAAGATGTGGTACATATATACAATATATAAAAAAGGAACAAAATAATGCCATCTGCAGCAACATGGATGGACCTAGAGATTGTCATACTGAGCGAAGTAAGTCAGACACAGAAAGACAAATATATGATATCACTTATACGTGGAATCTAAAAAACAGGGTACAAATGAACTTATTTACAAAACAGAAGTAGAGTCATGGGCGTAGAAAACAAACTTATGGTTACCACGGGATGGGGGGGAGGGATAAATTGGGAGATTGGGATTGACATATACACACTATTATATATAAAATAGATAACTAATAAGAACCTGCTATATAGCACAGGGAACTCTACTCAATACTCTGTAATGGCCTGTATAGGAAAAGAATCTAAAAAAAAAAAAGAGTGGATATATGTATATGTATAACTGATTCACTTTTGTGTACACATGAAACTAACACAACATTGTAAATCAACTCTACTCCAATAAAAATTCAAAAAAGAAAGAATACATGTGTGTTGCCAATAAATAAATAAATAAGAATACATGTGTGTTATTGTATCTGGACCTTTGGCCCTGAAATCACAGAAGCTTTTCTCTTAAACATATAAGGACTTAAAGCCCAGGCTTCAGTGAAAGTGGGCTCTCCTTGCACTTGCTGTCTTTAGTGCATTAATATACATGACTTGTCTCCTGGAAGTTGTGCTAGTCTAATAGCTCATGTCTTCATTGAAACCCAGAACTTCTTCTATTGAGAGGTGGCACATCCTGGGACACAGGAAACCAGCTCTGCTCAAAGCCTTAGAAAAAGATCCTTCCCTTTCTCTTCCTTTTGTTTCTTTTTCCTGGTGTCTCTAACTTTGGATTGGCTAGAGGATGGTGAGGGGGCACATTATAATCATTAAGGGAGATTTTACCTCCTAAACACGTCAGATCATCTAGGGACAGACATGCACTGAAATTTGAAACATTCCCTTGGTTGAAAACAATTGATTTAATGCATTATTTTTCAAGCTTTTTGGAATCCTAAGGAAATAAATAGAAACAAATTTTTAAATAAAGTATTATTTTTCTAACTATAGGATGTGACCAATTCATGGGAGCTAAAATTAATTTTTTTAGTTGGTATAAGTAGCAATTAAAAATAAAATTGAACAGAATTTTAAAAATCACAGTGCCTCACTCATGATATTAGAAAATATTATTTTGGAAAGTTGGGGAAATTTTTGCCTCAGGGGTGTGTGTGTGTGTGTGTGTGTGTGTGTGTGTTAGGTGGCAATATAAAATATATTTCTAACTTGGGAGCATGGTCAAAAATGTCTGCAAGTCATGAACATGAAGGACCAAGACTAGAGGGTAGGCTTGGGGAATGGCTGAGAAAACCATCTCTCCTGCTTTCTTCGAAGACCCTGAACTTTCCTGTCTTTGCAAATGAGACCCTATAGCTCCAAATGGTTCCAACCAGGTTTCCAAGGCCCTGTCTTTTAGCCTTTCCCTCAGAAACCTAAGAGGATGGAAAGGGACTGATGGAGAAAGATTTCTGGTCACACTAAGCACATCCAACACCAACAACAAAAATCAGCCTTTGTTCTAAAGCTACTAATGAGGAAGTTGGCCATTATACTATTCCCTGCTCTCTCACTGACCGTCCAACATGAAGAATTTTTTTTAGAAATTAGATGTAAGAAAACCCTCATCTCTTCCATAAATTGGTAGGTGTTCTCCCCTTTGGCCATGACTGCTGGAAAACTCAAGGCTTCTGGAGCGTTTGATGCTTGTCATTGTGATGTGGTTCAGTGTCATTCTTTCCTTAGTCCTGGTTTTCTTTCATGTGTTGCACTGTGTTTACTCCATTCTAGTGACAGACGCCCAGACCTCTTTTGAAAAGAGGAAAGATGTGTAGGGAAAATATAAATATTGCTCTATAACTTATTGCAGTAAGTTTTTCTACAGCTGGAACTGGGTCTTTCCTCTCTGCACCCCTAACACTTGGCTAGCAGAGTGTGGTGACTAATTCACAACACAATTCCATATTATTGACATAAAAAATGCAGGTAAAAGCAAGCAAAAGAAAGAAAGCAATCTTAATTTTAATACAGACTTTTAATGCCTACTTACCTGTAAGTAACTCTTTTCTTTTTTTTCTGTTCTCTTTTCTTTATTCACTTCTAAATCCATATCATGTTGGTAACTACTTGCTCTATCCACACAACATGCAAACTGCAGAGACATGGTCTTGCCTGGGAAAAAGGGGATGGAACTGGTAGAGGAAAAGCAAGGCAGCCGAAGAATTATAAGTTGACACATTAGAAAGTTGAATCATGAAAATTCACCACGGACCAAAAAAGAGGGATAAATAGCACTCTCTGTCTCCTTCCCTGACTGATTTTTCTCAACAGCACTTATAATCTTCTCATATACTATATCACTTATTTATTCATTTTATTTTTGTCTTTTTCCCCTTTTTTAGGGGGAAAAGCTCCATGAGAGCAGGGATTTTTCTCCACCACTATATCCCCAGTACCTTGCACATAGTAGGTACTCAATTAGCTCCATAGTAGGTACTCAATCTACACTTTTAACCAATATTCCATTCTCCTCCTTGAAACTATCAGTAGTTTCTACTACCTTATCTTCCGCCAGCCCCACCACAGATAAATGGCTTACTTGAGTCTGTTAGGAATGAATATGTCTAACATGAAAAAAGGGGTGCAGAGGATTTGCTTTAGGTTGGAAAAATCCTAGATTGACTTTCATGTTTCTTCTAAACTTTTCTCATGCTCCAGCTAGTCCCCCAACACCCACACGGAGGCTGTGATGTTCTTCAGACCTATGGTGTCCAGTGACCATGAGACCAGCTATTCTGCAGTGCACTGGGTCTCCCTGCAGCCCTGTGTGCACATCAACAGCTGCAAACACAAACATAGCTGTCAGGCTGAATTGACTATTTCTCCATTTCTCCTCTTCCTCATTCCACCTATAAACAAACTGCTGAGATAAAAAAAAAAAGTGCCTTAAATGTACTAGCATAAAAGCCACGCAATCAGTTGGGACCCCAGTCTCCTTTCCTTTGTGTTTCATCAAAAAGAACTGGGATGCAGAGATAAATAAATGTTTGGTTCATTTTAGAAATTCTGTTCACTGAGAAAGCACCAGGGCAAAGAGCAAACCCTACCAGATTTTACGTCAGAAGATCTAGGTTCTAGACATACTTTGGTTATTGCCGTGAGTTTGGGTAAATCAAATTCTTTCTGGGACTCAGGTTTCTGATCTGCAAAATGTAGATGATAACTTTAATGCCTTCAGATGGTTGCTATGAAGGTAAAATTAAACAACATGTTGTAGAAACATAAGGAATCTTATAAATATAAAATAATATAATGTGTTACCCTTCCCTGAAATTACAAAATATATAAAAAGAGATAATTCAGAAGATTACAAGTACGTAGAAAGGGCAGGACAAAAATGACAGGTGAATATCCAAAAGCATGTTTGTAAGACATCAAAATAATTTTCTACCTTCCTGAGTTTGCTAGATAGGGTATTTAACAGCACTGTTAGGTATATATTTTTGCCCCATTTTAGGGAAAATAAAAATGAGGTTTAGAGATCATTAATTCACTAATTTATTCTACATATATTTATTGAGCACCTCCAATTCAGGCCCTGAAAGTTAAGTTACTTTCCCAAGGCAGCTCTACAACCAGGCAGCAAAATCAATATTCATACCCACTTTGGGTCTGTCTGAGCTCAAGGCCCATTTTCACAGAAAGGAAGCTGTAAGGAACATTAAAGCTCATACATTCCCAGCCCTCTATTCCAAGCAGGACTAAATACCATGGAAGAATCTTTGCATGAATAATAACTAAGGTGAGGGAATTAACAGGCTGCTGATAATATTCCCAGATGACAGAACCAGTATTAGATGACAAAGTAGAACACATTAATTCAGCTTAACAATTATTTACTGCTCACCAAGGATGAGCCAGGTAATATGCTAGGTGATAGTGGAGATAAAAACATGAGTCAAGTCTGTCCTTGCCCCAGAGAAACTCAAAAGCTAATAGGGGAAACAGACCCAGAAGGGGACAAAGGCATTGAAGGACAGCTGGAAGTCATCCTTTACAAACTTGTTTCTCAGCACATGAGAGACAGCCCCTGGGTATAACCCTATTGTGTTGTATTTAATGTGTGTGTGGAGGGCAGGGGGGACACTGACGTTTCTGTGAGCTGAAGCAAGTAAATTTTGTGTACCCCAAAGGTATATTACGTGAGGACTGGGTGAAACTCAAGTTGTATTAAAAATAATCAATCTTTGGCTATATATTCTAACATTTGATAAGCACTTTACCATTCCCAAAATACTTTCTCAAACACATATCCCTTCCAAATAAAAATTCTATAACTTACCAAAAAGGCTTGATAACTTCCCATCCAGAAAGTTAAGAGACAGAAGTTCTGTTCTTTTTTCACTTTTCTTCTCCCTACAAAAACAACCCTCATTAACCCATCCCCTCAAGATTGTCAGTACCGAGAGTTTCATATTAAACTCATTTCCACTGGAGGTGGGGGATCTAGGGGAGAAAATACATGCCCTCCCCTTCTTTAATATTCTGAAATATACATGGTAGGTATCTCAGAAAAATGAGTCACATTTCCATATGAAGATTCAGGATTATCAGTAAACGTGATGAAAGCTAAATTCTCTTTCCCAAGCATAATTTCCATACAGGAGCTTTTCTCTCTCCCCTGTTCTCAATTCCTTATTACTATGCACACAGGAGCTAGCATACTGCAGAACAGGAAGGCATATTTAATCTCTGAAGTTTAAAGTTTGTTAAAATGCACATAACTGTACATATTAAAAATCTTAGGTTCTTCTGTCTCCCAAATGCATAGGGGAACTAGGCTTGAAATTAAAGATAAAAAAGGAAAGTGCAGTAAATTGCTCTGTTTCTCTCTCTGTCATATGTTCATCAGGATAAAAGTGCAAGACAAATTCAATGAAATAAAATGAGTTTTTATAACTCAGTGGGAGTTCTAGAAGAGCACCTGAACACAAAATTTCCATGGACATTTGGAAAGGCTTAGTATCTCAGCCCCAAAGCACTGAATGTGGGTTCTATGAATATTAATGAAGAGTAACCACACCAAGGGGCAAATTGCTCTCTAACTTTCATTTCCCCCTTCCTTTTTTTTTTCCAAAATGGTCCTTTCAATGCCTCCTGAACAATTCAAGCAAATGTCTCATGCTTTGTGTCCTGAACTTGGAATTATATTTGCTAACTTAATTTCATATGGGAGGCTTTAGAATTGGAGTTGCCTAAGAAGTTACTGATTACTTCAGTGGATACTTCCATGCCTGGGCTGGAGTGAATTGATCCAGGCATAGAAAGAATAGCTACTGAAGATTTTGTCTCAAAGCAAATGTTAGTCACTGATGGGTGTCAAAGATGGGTACATGAACAGCAGAAACTTGTTCAGGAAAGGGGACCACAGTGAGAAAAAGGGAATGAACACTTATGGAGTGTCTGCATGGGGTCTGGTGCTTTGCTGCATTATATCATTCAATTCTTACAACAGCTTCTTGAGGTTGTAAGGAGCTCTTTACAGAGTAGTCAGTTCAATCAACAAATATTTTTTGAGCATCTATTACCTACAATACATTGTTTATGAGTAAACTAGACTATAAGATCCCCTACATTATGGAGCTTCATTGGATGATATAATTTTGAAGGGCTTTAAATCTATAAAGCATTCATGCATATATAATAATAAAGGGCTACCAAATTAGTAACTAGATACACCTAATAGCCTGATACACATTCAACATTTTTGAAGTGCTTTGCCAACTATAAAGCAAATATGAGCTTCACTTATAGGATATTAATAATATATTAGACTGTTCCTGATCTGGAAAGTGGGGATAAGAATACCTGCTCTGCCTTTGGGGTTACAGGAGATAGCATATTTATGAGCTCAACAAATATTATTTTCACTCTATTTCACTTCCTTTCCCTGCAATTTATTCAAACACCACTTACCACTAAATAGAATGCAATATAAATAGCATTTATATTGGCTCCCCATGACGGGAGAGTAATACATTTCTAAAGTAATGAAAAGTTATCTTTTTAAGGGATTTTTTCCATAAGGTAATTCCATTGCCTGACATCCAAGGACAGCATTAGAGAGAAGCTTTATCGAATCTAAAAAAATACTTTATGCATCTATACCATTCTATAATCTGTAAAAAAATATATGAAATTACAGAACAGCTTTATTGCAGCAAACTTTTATGAAAGTCTTCTCCACATTCTTCTTCTAGTATATCTAAAACTTATAGTTTTGAGAAAGACATAAGAAAGAAAAAGCAATATTTCATAAAACACCAAAAAGAGTCATTGATGATACCATAAAGAAATATTTAGTAATAAACCTATGCTGAACTTATTAATGTACATGGAGTTTTCATTTTTCATTCTCTTGCTCATTTCTGTCAATTTTCTCAAAGATAGTACAGGATATATTATTAAAAATCTCCAGGTTAAAGAGAAAAGGTAAAAGTCTTTACCTTTCTCTAGGATTTGGACTTAGGATTCTCTCACCAGTTAAAAAGATGCTGGGAGCACTGTTCCTTCACCAGTTTGGCTACTTTTCCAGCAGTCTTCAGTGAAGGTTGTATATTTACAAGTATTTTTTTCTTCTTCCTGGCTAACTCTGTCAAAGAAATTTCCAAAAGAGAAGCAATCTCAAAATAATCCCCTTAGTATAAATCAACAAACCCATGGGATCCTATTACCCAAGCAACTGTTTTCCAAATTTCCCTGAAGTCCAAAGACAAGCCTGTGGGGTGTTTTTGTCTTTATTTTAAGAGCCAACATGGAGCACTATTTCTTCTTGCAATAAGTACCCACAGTAGAGATGATCTAAATAATTTGTCCAAAAAAGGTCTTTATCCTGATTTCCAAAATCTTTTCAACATTCAGTTTCAAAGATGAAGTATAATTACACATAATTACCTATGTTTTGGGATGATATTCCCCAGGAGAGTATAGAAAACGATCTTGACATAGCCCTGTGACCTTATATATATGATTGCTCCTCTCTCTGCCTGTTCTTCAACTAGAGCATGAGAGAACCATTGGATCATTGGTTCTCCACAGGAGACAATCCCTACCTCCACCCCACACCCCCATACTCCCTGCCTTTGGACATTTGGGGAAGTCTAGAGACTTTTTTGGTTGTAACAACTGGGGGGTGCTACTGACATCTTGTGGGTAGAGGCCAGAGATGCTTCTAAACATCCTACAATGCACAAGACAAACACCACAACAAAGAATTACCTGGCACAAAAGCCAATAGTGCCAGGTGAGAAACTTTATGTTAGAGGATCTGTAAAGATGATTTCAACTTTGAATTTTACAAATTTAATAGGTGTATTATACATACTATATGATTTGTATTACAACCAAATCTTTAGCTTAAATAAATCTCAAATTTATTTTGAAGTTCTAATCAAAGAGGAGGAAATGCAATAACTCAGCAACTAGCCAATTAAGTGACATGAATTAAGTATCCACAGTAAACCTATAGCACTTGAGCAGGAAAATATCTTAAAATGTAGTTCCAAATGAAATAAAAAGTCATTCATCATGGGCCCCACCCAGAATAACCTCACTGGAGAACTACTGGAAGACCTGCATGATCTATCAACAACCTTTTACTTCAACCTAAACTGAAGCAATACAGTTGTGCAGAGCTAGTCTTTCTAGCAGAGAAGTTTATAAATATTTTCAAATAATTTATTCCTCAAAGGAATTGGGAGGTAGTGGATCAGAGGAGGTGGCAATGGTGGCAGCAGCAAAGGCTTAGACTATTCCCAACTCTCCCATTAAAATAGCCATAACAACTATTAGGCAAATAAAAAACTCATGAACTACATTTACAACAAAACAAGGTGACAAGGTATCCACGTGATATTTATCCAAAATACAAGCAAGTGGGAACAAACTACCAATAGTCACAAGATGTGCATGCTACCAACGTTACTGCAGGAAGAAACAGAGGAAAACAATAGAGGTCTATGGACTGAGGACAGGAGAACCTCCAAATAGCTAGAAGGTATTATTGGAAATTGTGGCAGGCCAACTTGAAAGTAGTTATTGTCACTGGAATGATTTTGCTCAATGCAATAGTACATATGTACAAGGGGTTTAAGGAATGACGTAAAAGAGCTGGAGCTATCCAGCTACTGTGCACACATGAAACTTACCAGCTGGGAATCCCTTCCAGGACAGGGTGTCATACTGACTAGTGGAATCAAAATTAAGCTGGACAGGGACAAAAGACACAAAGAAATGAAATGGTCCATATAAAAGTGGATCCAGGGAAAAATATCAAGGAATCTCAGAAATCAAGCTACCATGTTTTTTAATAGTATATGAAAATAAGCAAACAATAAAACAAAAAGAGAGAGTTCTGTAAAGTTAGAAAAGCTATATGAATCATATCATTGCAATATTTCTGAAAAATTAAATTTACATAGAAATGATCAGCAAAAGAGGATTGAGGTCTATATTTTGGATTAGTTACTGTAGGAAAATAGGTAATAAGGAGCAGAATAACAGCCCTATAGTCCAGACTGTCCAGAAGAACTTTCTCCAATGATGGAAATGTTCTATACCTGTGCTGTCCAACAAGCAGCCGTTAGACATATGTGGCTACTGACTAGTGAGTCTGAGGATCCAATGTTTAAGTTTATTAATTTTTAATTAATTTAATTTAAATAGTTACATGAGGCTAGTGAGTACCATATTGGACAGCACAGCTATAGACAATAAAAGCATCCCAGGAAGACTTACTCAAAAACAGATCAAAACTGTAACAAAATATTTCAAAGTAAGTTAAAGGCATTAAGAAAATCATGCAATATGAAAAAGCAACATAAATCAAAATTAGAATCACTCAGAACTGAGATAACACTTCAGAAATGATTAGAAATTAAGAAAAATTATTTTAGAAATGAAGACTAAATTAAAAGAAAAAAAGAACAAATAAACCCACAAATAATATGTTAAGAGAAATAGAAGATAAGGAGAAAAAAAATTAATGAAATCAAAACTAAATGAAGAAACAGAGGAAAGTGATTTAGGAAAATAAAACAGTTATTGAAGAGTGGCTAAGAAGACCCAACATACAGATTGTAGGAATACCTGAAGAAGAAAACCAATGTTGATAAGTATTAAAACAAATTCTAAAGACTGTAATTTAAGAACGAGTTCCTGAAATAAAAGAGACTTGAAACCATGTGTTGAAAATATACATGATATACTGAAAATATAAACCCAGAATGACCAAAACCAAGAAATACCTATTCTAGTAAAATAACTGAAATTTAAAGAAAACCAAAAAAATTCTTTTGGAGTCTAGACTGAGGAGCACATAACTTATATAATAGATTGGCTTATTGGCCTGTCATCAGACATTTCAACAACAACACTATGTCAAAGGAAGCTGAGTAACTGATTTTAAGTACTCAAGGAAAAGAATTGTGAGGCAAAGATCATATATTTAGAAAAATTGACCTTAAATTATAAAAAAGACAGCAGCAATAATAACCCAGTTACTATTGTCTTCATAAGTGCTTCTTGAGGAATCAATCAGAGAACAAGCTTCAAACAAGCAAGATGACTAGAAACTAGTAGAAAGCATTAAATATATAGCTACTTATAAAATTAAGATTTAGTGAGGATTAAAAGGGAGAGATTACAGTATGTGACAGCTATGTGATCTGATAGTATAGATTCGGTACAACCATTTAAAAATGTGAGGAGTATGGGACTAGCACAAATAAAAAGACACATTCTTTCTAATTATTTACAGCTACTAATTATAATTAATTAATTAATTTTAGTTTTTTATAATAGGCAGTGGTAGTATTAATATTGTTATTCTGACATGACTGTATTATAAAGAGAGACTTTAAATAATTATGGGGATTTTCTGATTCTGTTAACCCTTGAGAGATAAGATTCTTGGTGTGAAACTAAGGGGATAGAGATATAACATAGATCCAGTTAAATAAAAACACAGTAATCCTAAATATAAATTGGAAATATTGATATGAACTTATAAGTATTTTATGTTTACATACTAAAATATTTATTCTGACATTATTTTACATCTTTATATAACATGCAGTACACATTATATATCATTAATATTATAACATGTATACATAATATAATATATTACATAATACATAATAAAACGTTATATAATACAATATATATACACATACATAATATATATATATTGTGTATATATGTGTATATCCTAGCTCTATCCAATGAAAAGGCCTATAAAAATGACCACTCAAGTAGAAATAAGGATCTCTAGAAGCCAAGCTGTGGTCTTGAAAAACCATTTCCATGAAAAGAAACCAGGGCTTCTTAAAGATATGGCTGATTCAGGTCAGGATTAGGAAAGGTACATGATGACCTTGAAACATCTTGACGTATCAAACAGAGAGCAAGGAATCTATCTAAGACTAACAGCATCATGTCAAAAAGACTCAGAAACTAATTTATGAGACCCCACTGGCCAAAGATGAAGCAATTTAAACTCCAACAAGGATAAGCCTTGCAATAGATTGAAAACCATCAAATATGTTTAAATTATGTTTGAAATCCATGAGTTCCTAAGAACCAAATTATCCTGAATACTGGGTAAATATAAAGACAGAACTATCACTAGATAACCAAATGATATATAAGGAGAATCATCTCCTTTAAAAATGTTCCCAGCCATTAAATTAAAAGAAAGTGATAGAATTAAACAGAATGATAGAATTAGAAATAACACCATTTTATAACCCCCAATGAATGAATAGATCTAAGTGTCGAGCATCAACAGCTGCTAATGTCCCAAAAGAACAAAAACTAGATTTGATATATCTTCTGGTAAAATAACACAATGCCAAAGGGGTTGAATCCGAGTTCTACAAATGTTAAATAGATGGAGGGATGCATATATAGGTAGATGGATATGTAAAATAATAAGGCCATATAATAGGAATTCTAAAGTGACTTCAAGTTTCAAAATTGTGTAACTTTATTGTAACATTAGTTGATGAGCAGGGCCTTTGATGAGGTATCTCTGAGGACTTATAGTGTGGAGAAAAGATCTCACTGTACTCCTGCCACCCCTGAGGAACTGAGATGTTTTTCCCTATGGACAGTGTAGCTGACAGTGCTTCCCTCTGGCCTTATCATGTGCAATGACAAGTTTATTCTTTTCTATGTGTGTGTGTCTAACTTGTGCCATTGTGTCTTCCTTCTCAGCCTCATGGGCACAACCATCCACTGAGGATAAAGAGTGAAAGACTAGAAAGGAGGCAAAAGGTGAAACCTGAGCCTGGACTGAATGCATAGATGTAGTGTTAATCTTCATACTGTAAAGAAATGAAGTGTAAGAGGAAAATGCAGAGAATGGGAGATAGGAGCTAGTTTACATTTATACGCGTTTCCTATACCAGTCACCAACTCTTCCCTTCTGCCCACCAACTTATCCAAATGCAGTGATGAAAATATTCTTCCATGAAAAATAGTACAGTTTTAGGTAACTAACTTCATTCAAAGGACCTGTAATTAGTGCCTGTAGAAGACCATAATATTTAGAAGGAATCATACTATTTAGACCAAAAAAAACCCCATAACATTTTGATTTGGATAAAGACCAGATTTCCTTCAATAAGAAATCATACAATTCCCTCTGCTACATAGAGACTACATTTTAAAATTCTCCTTCTGCTGAGCTACACATGAACCTAACAATCTACACAGCATTTCAGTTGTTTCCTTATTTTTATGGCCTTTTCTTGATCTATACAGCATTTCAATTGTTTCCTTATTTTTATGGCCTTTTCTTGATCTATACAGCATTTCAATTGTTTCCTTATTTTTCTGGCTTTTTCTTGATCTATACAGCATTTCAGTTGTTTCCTTATTTTTCTGGCCTTTTCTTGATACTTGTTTAAAAATCTCTTTGCATTGGCCTCCTGAGCCTGTTGGAGTAATATTATGAAGCAAATGACCAGACATAATGACTTTCCAAGGTCCTTGTGCTTCCTTATTAACATTCAGTTAGCATAAGTCCTGACTTTATTATTGACTACATTGAATACACAAGACACTGACCTCTGCCATCTGTGACTACATCTCTTCCGGCAGATCTATCTGAATAGTTTCATATAAGGAGGAAGCAAGAGAAAACAAAGCAGCAGCCACTTATCTTTTCTGTCTCTAGAAACTTTAACACACTCACATCTGCAATCCAAAAAAAAGGAAAGAAAACTCCCTTTGCATTAATTAGTATAAAATCTGGAGTGAGGGTTGGAGAATAACCAAGAAGAAAAATTCAAGACGGCCATCCTAGACTCATCTTCCTAAACTAAGACCACTGAATAAACAGAATCAGATATTTCTGCCCACCACAAAGCAAAATGACCAGCATATATAATTCATTACACAGCCTTAAAATCAATTGATAGGACCCAAGGAAGGCTTTGATTGGATAATAATGACTTTATCCTGTGTGAAAATGGGAAAATTTGCCAGTTTAAGACTGTTTTACATTCCCGTTTATTCCTACACACAATAATACTCACGGAACGGCTGATGATACTTTCTGAGTAAAGTATAAGATGTTGAATTATATACCCTGGCCTTGTAGATTTTGGTGAGGACAGAAAGGGAGGCCAGGAGACAACTATGATATACACTGAGCTCTGTTCTGAAGACCTGGGCTTGCATCTTGATTCCGCAACAAACTTTGTGATGGAAAGTGTCTCCAACTCCTTTCATCTCCATTTTTTAACTTGACAAATAATAGGATTTTAGATGATCTCATGCCAACATGAGCCATTTATGTAGAAATGTATCACCATTCCTTTTTTTTCTTGCCTCTACTAAATCAGATTATACCTTTCTGGCCTTACAGAAGTATATGGTTCCATACATCTCTGCTACCAGAGGTGAAATGACTTGGTTACATCTCAATTTTCAGAGATGGTAAAAAAGAAATCCATGCCAATATAGGCTGTTTAAAGGGTGACATTTCTTGTAGCATATATATATATATTTTTTAACATCTTTATTGGAGTATAATTGCTTTATAGTGTTGTGTTAGTTTCTGCTGTATGACACAGTGAATCAGCTATATGCATACCTGTATCCCCATATCCCCTCACTCTTGCAACCTTGTCTTCTTCCTGATCTTAGAGGAAAGGGTTTCAGTTTTTCACCATGTAGAATGATGTTGGCTGTGGGTTTGTCATATATGGCCTTTAATATGTTGAGGTAGGTTCACTCTATGCCTACTTTCTAGAGAGTTTTTTTCATAAATGGGTGTTGAATTTTGTCAAAAGCTTTCTCTGCATCTATTAAGATTATCATATGGTTTTCATTCTTCAATTTGTTAATATGGTGTATCACATTGATTGATTTGCATATATTGAAGAATCCTTGCATTCCTGGAATAAACCCCACTTGATCATGGTGTATGATCCTTTTAGTGTGCTGTTGGATTCTGTTTGCTAGTATTTTGTTGAGGATTTTTGCATCTATGTTCATCAGTGATGTTGGTCTGTAGTTTTTTTGTGTGTGACATCTTTGTCTGGTTTTGGTATCAGGGTGATGGTGGCCTCATAGAATGAGTTTGGGAGTGTTCCTCCCTCTGATATATTTTGGAAGAGTTTGAGAACAATAGGTGTGAGCTCTTCTCTAAATGCTTCATAGAATTCACCTGTGAAGCCATCTGGTCCTGGACTTTTGTTTGCTGGAAGATTTCTAATCAGAGTTTCAATTTCAGTGCTTGTGATTGGTCTGTTTATATTTTCTATTTCTTCCTGGTTCAGTCTCGAGAGGCGGTGCTTTTCGAAGAGTTTGTCCATTTCTTCCACATTGTCCATGTTATTCGCATATAGTTGCTTGTAGTAATCTCTCATGATCCTTTGTATTTCTGCAGTGTCAGTTGTTACTTCTCCTTTTTCATTTCTAATTCTATTGATTTGAGTCGTCTAACTTCTTTTCTTGTGGAATCTGGCAAATGGTTTATCAATTTTGTTTATCTTCTCAAAGAACCAGCCTTTAGTTTTATTGATCTTTGCTATTGTTTCCTTCATTTCTTTTTCATTTATTTCTGATCTGATATTTATGATTCCTTTCCTTCAGCTAACTTCGGGATTTTTTTGCTCTTCTTTCTCTAATTGGTTTAGGTGTGAGGTTAAGCTGTTTATTTGAGATGTTTCTTGTTTCTTAAGGTAGGCTTGTATTGCTATAAACTTCCCTCGTAGAACTGCTTTTGCTGCATTCCATAGGTTTTGGGTCATCGTGTTTGCATTGTCATTTGATTCTAGGTATTTTTTAATTTCTTCAGTGATCTCTTGGTTATTTAGTAACATATTGTTTAGCCTCCATGTGTTTGTATTTTTTACAGATTTTTTGCTGTAATTGATATCTAGTCTCAGAGCATTGTGGTGAGAAAAGATACTTGATACAATTTCAATTTTCTTAAATATACCAGGGCTTGATTTGTGACCCAAGATATGATCTATCCTGGAGAATGTTCCATGAGCACTTGAGAAGAAAATGTATTCTGTTGTTTTTGGATGGAATGCCCTATAAATATCAATTAAATCCATCTTGTTTAATGTGTCATTTAAAGCTTGTGTTTCCTTATTTATTTTCATTTTGGATGATCTGTCCATTGGTGAAAGTGGGGTGTTAACGTCCCCTGCTATGATTGTGTGACTGTCTATTCCCCTTCTATGTTTGTTAGCATTTGCCTTATGTATTGATGTGCTCCTATGTTGGGTGAATAAATATTTACAATTGTTATATCTTCTTCTTGGATTGATCCCTTGATCATTATGTAGTGTCCTTCTTTGTGTCTTGTAATAGTCTTTATTTTACAGTCTATTTTGTCTGATATGAGAATTACTATGCCAGCTTTCTTTTGATTTCTATTTGCATGAAATATATTTTTCCATCCCTTCACTTTCAGTCTGTATGTGTCCCTAGGTCTGAAGTGGGTCTCTTGTAGACAGCATATATACAGGTCTTGTTTTTGTATCCATTCTGCCAGTCTGTGTGTTTTGGTTGGAGCATTTAATCCATTTACATTTAAGGTACTTATTGATATGTATGTTCTTATTACTATTTTCTTCATTGTTTTGGGTTTGTTATTGTAGGTCTTTTCCTTCTCTTGTGTTTCCTGCCTAGAGAAGTTACTTCAGCATTTGTTGTAAAGCTGGTTTGGTGGTTCTGAATTCTCTTAGCTTTTGCTTGTCTGTAAAGGTTTTTATTTCTCCATTGAATGTGAATGAGATCCTTGCTGGGTAGAGTAATCTTGGTTGTAGATTTTTCCCTTTCATCACCTTAAATATGTCCAGCCACTCACTTCTGGCTTGCAGAGTTCCTGCTGACAGACCAGGTGTTAACCTTATGGGGATTCCCTTTTATGTTACTTTTTGCTTTTTCCCTTGTTGCTTTTAATATTTTTCCTTTGTATTTAATTTTTGATTGTTTGATTAATTTGTGTCTTGACATGTTTCTCCTTGGATTTACCTTGTATGGGACTCTCTGTGCTTCCTGGACTTGATTGACTATTTTCTTTCCTATATTAGGGAAGTTTTCAAATATAATCACTTCATATATTTTCTCAGTCCCTTTTTTTTTTCTCTTCTTCTTCTGGGACCCCTATAATTTGAATGTTGGTGCATTTCATGTTGTCCCAGAGGTCTCTGAGACTGTCCTCAATTCTTTTCATTCTTTTTTCTTTATTCTGCTCTGCAGTAGTTATTTCCACTATTTTATCCTCCAGGTCACTTATCCATTCTTCTGCCTCAGTTATTCTGCTATTGGTTCCTTCTAGAGAATTTTTCATTTCATTTATTGTGTTGTTCATCATTGTTTGTTTGCTCTTTAGTTCTTCTAAGTCCTTGTTAAATGTTTCTTGTATTTTCTCCATTCTATTTCCAAGATTTTGGATCATCTTTACTATCATTACTCTGAATTATTTTTCAGGTAGGCTGCCTATTTCCTTTTCATTTGTTTGGCCTGGTGGGTTTTTACCTTCCTCCTTCTTCTGCTGTGTATTTCTCTGTCTTCTCATTTTGCTTAACTTACTGCATTTGAGGTCTCCTTTTCATGGGCTGCAGGTATGTAGTTCCCGTTGTTTTTGGTGTCTGCCCCCAGGGGCTAAGGTTGGTTCAGTGGGTTGTGTAGGCTTCCTGGTGGAGGGGACTGGTGCCTGTGCTCCAGTGGATGAGGCTGCATCTTGTCTTTCTCGTGGGCAGGACTGCATCTGGTGGTGTGTTTTGGGGTGTCTGTGACCTTATTATGATTTTAGGCAGCCTCTCTGCTAATGGATGGGGTTGTGTTCTGGTCTTGCTAGTTGTTTGGCATAGGATGTCCTGCACTGTAGCTTGCTGGTCGTGGTGTGGAGCTGGGTCTTAGCACTGAGAAATAGATTTCTGGGAGACCTTTCGCTGTTTGATATTATGTGGAGCCTGGAGGTCTCTGGTGGACCAATGTCCTGAACTCAGCTCTCCCACCTCAGAGGTACAGGCCTCATATCTGACTGCAGCACCAAGACCCTGTCAGTCACACGGCTCAGAAGAAAAGGGAGAAAAAAAAAAAGACAGATAGAACATAAAAATTAAAAAGTTATTAAAAATTTATTAAAATTAAAAATTTTATTAAAAATTTGAAAAGGTAAAAAGTAATAAAATAAAAAGAAAGAAAGAAAAAAGAGGGCAACCAAACCAAAAAACAAATCCACCAAAGATTACAAGTGCTAAAACCTATAAAAAAAAAAAAAAAACAGACAGATGGAACCCTAGGACAAATGGTAAAAGCAAAGCTATACAGACAAAATCACACAAAGAAGTATACACATACACACTCACAAGAAGAGAAAAAGGAAAAAATATATTTATATATTAAAAAAAGGAAGAGAGCAACCAAATCAATAAACAAATCTACCAATGATAATAAGCTCTAAATATTAAACTAAAATAAATAAAAAGCCAGAAAGAAATTTGATGCAGAAAGCAAACCCCAAGTCTATAGTTGCTCTCAAAGTCCACCACCTCAATTTTGGGATGATTCGTTGTCTATTCAGGTATTCCACAGATGCAGGGTACATCAAGGTGAATGTGGAGATTTAATCCACTTCTCCTGAGGCTGCTGGGAGAGATTTCCTTTTCTCTTCTTTGTTCACACAGCTCCTGGGGTTCAGCTTTGGATTTGGCCCCGCCTCTTTGTGTAGGTCACCTGAGGGCGTCTGTTCCCCACCCAGACAGGAAGGGGTTAAAGGAGCAGCTGATTAGGGGGCTCTGGCTCACACAGGCTGGGGGGAGGGAGGGGTACGGAATGTGGGGCAAACCTGCAGTGGCAGAGGCCAACATGGCATTGCACCAGCCTGAGGCATGCCATGTGTTCTGCCTGGGAAGTTGTCCCTGGATCACGGGACCCTGGCAGCGGCGGGCTGCACAGGCTCCCAGGAAGGGAAGGTGTCAATAGTGGCCTGTGCTTGCACACAGTCTTCTTGGTGGCCACAGCAGCAGCCTTAGCATTTCATATCCATCTCTGGTGTCTGCGCTGATACCTGTGACTCATGCCCATCTCTGGAGCTCGTTTAAGCGGTGCTCTGAATCCCCTATCCTTGTGCAGCCCGTAACAACGGTCTCTTGCCTCTTAGGTAGGTCCAGACTTTTTCCCAGACTCCCTCCCTGCTAGCTGTGGTTCACTGGCCCCCTTCAGACTGTGTTCACACAGTCAACCCCAGTCCTCTCCCTGGGATCTGACCTCTGAAGCCTGAGCCTCAGCTCCCAGCCCCCGCCCGCCCCGGCAGGTGAGCAGACAAGCCTCTCAGGCTGGTGAGTGCTGATCGGCACTGCTTCTCTGTGCAGGAATCTCTCCACTTTGCCATCTGCACCCCTGTTGCTGTGCTCTCTTCCATGGCTCCGAAGTTCCCCCCACTCACCCCCCATCTCCGCCAGTGAAGGAGCTTCCTAGTGTGTGGAAACTTTTCCTCCTTCACAGCTCCCTGCCAGAGGGGCAGGGCCCATCCCTATACTTTTGTCTCTGTTTTTCCTTTTTTCTTTTGCCCTACCCAGGTACGTGGGGATTTTCTTGTCTTTTGGGAAGTCTGAGGCCTTCTGCCAGCATTCAGTACATGTTCTGTAGGAGTTGTTCCACATATAGAAGTATTTTTGATGTATTTGTGGGGAGGAAGGTGATCTCCACGTCTTATTCCACTGCCATCTTGAAGGTCCCTCTCTGTTTGTAGATTTTTTGAAGATGGCCATTCTGACCAGTGTGAGGTGATACCGATTGTAGTTTTGATTTGCATTTCTCTAATGATTAGTGATGTTGAGTATCTTTTCATGTGTTTGTTGGCAATCTGTATATCTTCTTTGGAGAAATGTCTATTTAGGTCTTCTGCCCATTTTTGGATTGGGTTGTTTGTTTTTTTGATATTGAGCTGCATGAGTTGCTTGTATATTTTGGAGATTAATCCTTTGTCAGTTGCTTCGATTGCAAATACTTTCTCCCATTCTGAGGGCTGTCTTTTCATCTTGTTTATGGTTTCCTTTGTTGGGCAAAAGCTTTTAAGTTTCATTAGGACCCATTTGTTTATTTGGGGTTTTATTTCCATTTCTCTAGGAGGTGAGTCAAAAAGGATGTTGCTGTGGTTTATGTCATAGAGTGTTCTGCCTGTGTTTTCCCCTAAGAGTTTTATAGTGTCCAGTCTTACATTAAGGTTTTTAATCCATATTGAGATTATTTTTGTTTATGGTGTCAGGGAGTGTTTTAATTTCATTATTGTACATGTAGCTGTCCAGTTTTCCCAGCACCACTTATTGAAGAGGCTGTCTTTTCTCTCTTGTATACTCTTGCCTCCTTTATCAAAGATAAGGTGACCATATGTGTGTGGGTTCATCTCTGGGCTTTCTATCCTGTTCCATTGATCTGTATTTCTGTTCTTCTGCCAGTACCATACTGTCTTGATTACTGCAGCTTTGTAATATAGTCTGAAGTCAGGGAGCCTGATTCCTCCCTCTCCGTTTTTCTTTCTCAAGATTGCTTGGGTTATTTGGGGTCTTTGGTGTTTCCATACAAATTGTGAATTTTTTTGTTCTAGTTCTGTGAAAAATGCCAGTGGTCGTTTGATAGGGATTGCATTGAATCTTTTGATTGCTTTGGGTAGTATAGTCATTTTTACAATGTTGATTCTTCCAATCCAAGAACATACTATATCTCTCCATCTGTTTTTATCATCTTTAATTTCTTTAATCAGTGTCTTATTGTTTTCTGCATACAGATCTTTTATCTCCTTAGGTAGGTTTATTCCTAGGTATTTTATTCTTTCTGTTGCAGTGGTAAATGGAAGTGTTTCCTTAATTTGTCTTTCAGATTGTTCATCATTGGTGTACAGGAATGCAAGAGATTTCTCTGCATTAATTTTGTATCCTGCTACTCTACCAAATTCATTGATTAGCTCTAGTAGTTTTCTGGTAGCATCTTTATGATTCCCTGAGTATACTATCATGTCGTCTGCAAACATTGACAGTTTTACTTCTTCTTTTCTGATTTGGTTTCTTTTTTTTTCTTTTTCTTTTCTGATTGCAGTGGTTAAAACTTCTAAAACTATGTTGAATAATAGTGGTGAGAGTGGGCAACCTTGTCTTCTTCCTGATCTTAGAGGAAATGGTTTCAGTTTTTCACCATGTAGAATGATGTTGGCTGTGGGTTTGTCATATATGGCCTTTAATATGTTGAGGTAGGTTCGCTCCATGCCTACTTTCTGGAGAGTTTTTATCATAAATGGGTGTTGAATTTTGTCAAAAGCTTTCTCTGCATCTATTAAGATTATCATATGGTATTCATTCTTTAATTTGTTAATATGGTCTATCACATTGATTGATTTGCATATATTGAAGAATCCTTGCATTCCTGGGATAAACCCCACTTGATCATTGTGAATGATCCTTTTAGTGTGCTGTTGGATTCTGTTTGCTAGTATTTTGTTGAGAATTTTTGCATGTATGTTCATCAGAGATATTGGCCTGTAGTTTTCTTTTTTTGTGACATCTTTGTCTGGTTTTGGTATCAGGGTGATGGTGGCCTCATAGAATGAGTTTGGGAGTGTTCCTCCCTCTGCTATATTTTAGAAGAGGTTGAGAGCATAGTTTTGATCTCGTCTCTAAATATATGATAAAATTCACCTGTGAAGCCATCTGGTCTTGGGCTTTTGCTTGCTGGAAGATTTTAAATCACAGTTTCAATTTCAGTCTTGTGATTGGTCTTTTTAAATTTTCTATTCCTTCCTGGTTCCGCCTCAAAAGATTGTGCTTTTCTAAGAATTTGTCCATTTCTTCCAGTTTGTTCATTTTATTGGCTTGTAGTTGCTTGTAGTAATCTCTCATGATCTTTTGTATTTCTACTGTGTCAGTTGTTACTTCTCCTTTTTCATTTCTAATTCTATTGATTTGAGTCTTCTTTTTTTCTTGATGAGTCTGGCTAATGGTTTATCAATTTTGTTAATCTTCTCAAAGAACCAGTTTTTAGTTTATTGATCTTTACTATTGTTTCTTTCATTTGTTTTTCATTTATTTCTGATCTGATCTTTATGATTTCTTTCCTTTTGCTAACTTTGGGTGTTTTTTGTTCTTCTGTCTCTAATTGCTTTAGTTGTAAGGTTAGGTTGTTTGAGATGTTTCTTGTTTCTTGAGGTAAGATTGTATTGCTATGAATTTCCCTCTTAAAACTGCTTTTGCTGCATCCCATAAGTTTTAGGTGGTCGTGTTTTCATTGTCGTTTGTTTCTAGGTATTTTTGGATTTCCTCTTTGATTTCTTCTGTGATCTCTTGGTTATTTAGTAGCGTATTGTTTAGCCTCCATGTGTTTGCATTTTTTACAGTTTTTTTTCCCTCTAATTTTTATCTAGTCTCATAGCATTGTGGTCAGAAAAGATATTTGATACAATTTCAATTTTCTTAAATTTATCAAGGCTTGATTTGTGACCCAAGATATATTCTATCCTGGAGAATGTTCCATGAACACTCGAGAAGAAAGCGTATTCTGTTGTTTTTGGATGGAATGCCCTATAATGATCAATTAAGTCCATCTAGTTTAATGTGTCATTTAAAGCTTGTGTTTCCTTATTTATTTTCATTTTGGAAGATCTGTCCATTGGTGAAAATGGGGTGTTAACGTCCCCTACTATTATTGTGTTACTTTGGATTTCCCCTTTTATGTTTGTTAACATTTGCCTTATGTATAGAGGTGCCCTTATGTTGCATGCATATATATTTACAATTGCTATATCTTGTTCTTGGATTGATCCCTTGATCATTATGTAGTGTCCTTCTTTGTGTCTTGTAATAGTCTTTATTTTAAAGTCTATTTTGTCTAATATGAGTATTGCTACTCCAGCTTTCTTTTGACTTCCATTTGCATGGAATATCTTTTTCCATCCCCTCACTTTCAGTCTGCATTTGTCCCTAGGTGTGAAGTGGGTCTCTTGTAGACAGAATATATACGGGTCTTGTTTTGTTTCTCTTCAGCCAGTCTGTGTCTTTTGGTTGGAGCATTTAATCCATTTACCTTTAAGGTAATTATCAATATGTATGTTCCTATTACCATTTTCTTAATTGTTTTGAGTTTTTTATTGTAGGTCTTTTCCTTCTCTTGTATTTCCTGCCTAGAGAAGTTCCTTTAGCATTTGTTGTAAAGCTGGTTTGGTGGTGCTGAATTCTCTTAGCTTTTGCTTATCTGTAAAGGTTTTAAATTCTCCATCAAATCTGAATGATATCCTTGCTTGGTATAGTAATCTTGGTTGTAGGTTTTTCCCTTTCATCACTTTAAATATGTCCTTCTTCTCCCTTCTGGCTTGCATAACTTCTTCTGACAAATCAGCTGTTAACCTTATGGGGATTCCCTTTTGTTATTTGTTGTTTTTCCTTGCTGCTTTCAATATTTTTTTCTTTGTATTTAATTTTTGATAGTTTGATTAATATGTGTCTTGGCTTGTTTCTCTTTGGGTTTATCCTTTATGGTACGCTCTGTGCTTCCTGGTCTTATTGACTATTTCTTTCCCATGTTAGGGATGTTTTCGACTATAATCTCTTCAAATAGTTTCTCAGTCCCTTTCTTTTACTCTTCTTCTTCTGGGACCCCTATAATTTGAATGTTGGTGCACTTTATATTGTCCCAGAGTTCTCTGAGAGTGTCCTCAGTTCTTTTCATTATTTTTTCTTTATTCTGCTCCCTGGAAGTTATTTCCACCATTTTATCTTCCAGGTCACTTTTCTCTTCTTCTGCCTCACTTATTCTGTTGCTGATTCCTTCTAGAGTATTTTTAAGTTCAGTAATTGTGTTGTTCATCACTGTTTGTTTGCTCTTTAGTTCTTCTAGATCCTTTTAAAATGTTTCTTGTATTTTCTCCATTCTGCTTCCGTGATTTTGGATCATCTTTAGTATTATTACTCTGAATTCTTTTTCAGGTAGGTTGTCTGTTTTGTCTTCACGTATTTTGTCTTGAAGGTTTTTATCTTGTTTCTTCATCTGTAACAAATTTTTTTGTCCTTTCATTTTTTTGGTGTTTTTTTTTTTGATGGGTGGTGCTGTGTTCCTGTCTTACTGGTTGTATGGCTGAGATGTCCAGCACTGGAGTTTGCAGGCAGTTGGATAGAGCTGGGTCTTGGTGCTCTGATAAGGAGCTCTGCAAGGCCTCACTCTGATTGATATTCCTTGCGATCTGAGGTTCTCTGTTAGTCCAGTGGTTTGGACTTGTAGCTACCATCACAGGAGCTCAGGCCCTACCTCTGGCCTGGGAATCAAGATCCCGCAAGCTTCATGGCATGGGGAAAAAATGTATAAAGAATAAAATAAAATTAGAAAAATAAAAGATTTATTAGAGAAAATAAAAATATAAAAGAATCAACAACAATGAATCAACAGGTAAAACAGAACCCCAATCTAAAAGAGGAAAAAAGGAAAGAGAAGAAAAAAAAGCCTTGGCTAATGGGGGTGGCATTTAGGCGGAGGTGCAACTTAGACAGGGGTGGGGTTTAGGGTGGGATGGGACCTAGGTAAGTGGGGGGGGGGGTTGATGTTCAAGCGTGGGGCAGGGCCTCTGCTTAGGACCTGTGCAGAAGGGGAGAAGCAGCACGTGGTAAGGAAGTCCTCTGGAGTGTGGAGTTCCAGAGTTTGGAGATAGGGCCCTGAGTGAGGGTGTGTGGGTGGGGTTTAGGCCCAGCACAGTTTGAGGGAGTCTTAGAGAGGGTCTCCGAGTGTAGAGGTAGGGCTCTGGGTGGGGGTGTAAGGGTGGGACTTGGGCTCTGTGTGGCAGGAGGGAGGCTCCAAGGGCAGATGATTAGGCCCAGGAGCCCAACAGGCTCCCTGGGGCCTAAGTGGACAGGGAAAGCACTGGCTCCATTCCCTTCCACTCCTTTGCACCCCCCTGTCTCCCGCAGAGTCTCCCCCATCTCCTCTGGACCCCTAACCATGGGTGAGTCCCCCTGGGTGTAGGAACTCCTCCCCTTCCCCAGCCACCCCTCAGGGCTGCCAGTCCCAGAGGTCTGACCTTTACTTTTGCTCCCCCTTTACCCCCCTCCCACTACCTCAGGACCCACATAGCTGGAGGGAGCCTAGGTGGGCAGAGGATCAGGCCCGGGATCTCAGCAGGTTCCTGAGGGCCCAAGTGGGCATGGGAAACCTGGCCACACTCCCTTTTGACCCTCTGCCCCCCCAATGGTTCCCCAATTTCCCCCTTCGGGTGTGGGATCCCTTCCCCTCCCCAAGCCACCCCTCAGGGGCGCCAGTGCCATCCCGCCTCCACCTCTCCTCCCCTTTCACTCCCCCCAAGCCTCACATCCTACCTGGTTGCTAGGGGTTCCTCCCGTTCCCTTAGGTATCCGTGGTCCCCCACTGGTGCCTGATAGGTGCCCTAGTTATGATGAGACGCAAATTCTGCATCCTCCTAGTATGCCGTCTTGACTCCACCCCTCTCCTAGTATATTTAATTGAGTTTTTAATGGGGAAGAAGACAGAAGGAAAGACAAAGGCAGAAAGGTGAATGAGAAGCCATGGTTTGACCCGATTTTGTTGTATCCTAACATCAACCATCCATTATTCTCATACTTCAGGAAGACTGAGGTTCCTCTGCTTCCCTGAAGCGCTTCCTTCTCCCCATTCCTTTGCCAATCTACTTGACCAGAGAACAAATACAACTCAGATCTGTAGAGCACGTTGGGGTATGTAAAACTGTCTCAAATATGTTATCACATTTCGCTGTTAACATAGCCCTTTGACTTCAATTAGGTCTGTATGTATGTATGTGTGTATTGTTATTACCATTTACAGATAAGAAAACTAAATTTGAGGGAGGTTAAAGATTTCTAAAAAGTTTATAAGACTAGGAAAACACTGAGCTGAGACCACAAACCAGGTTTTCAGACTGTAAATACATGATGTCTTTTTATTCCATGGTATGTCACCAATTACCCCAACCTCAGTGCACAATAGAAACCTCATCTTAGGAAAAAGAATCTTATCTTCTTCCTAGATTCATGTCACAGAAATCCAAAACATGAGGGAGAGAGGTTAATGACTTCAGAAATAACTTTTTTGTACTACAGTACAATACCAAAAGTGAATCAATGAAAGACAAGCAAGTTGCAAATTAGGAGAAAAAATAAGAAACTTGCATTGGTTTTAACTGGCCATTTGTAAGAGGGAACTGTGAAAAGATCCTAAATTATGTTGATGTTCTGTATGGAAGATGTTCATCAACTCTACTCCACTTCATTAAAATTTAAGAAGAAACAAGAAAAATTGAAATCAGATGTAAACATAATTTTAACAATTTCATTCCTATTATAAAATTAATGCATGTTTACTCTTTTAAAAGTTAAAAACACAAACAAAAAATAAAATTACAAGCTCCCATTATCTCTTCACCCCCAAATAAACACAATTATGCTGGTATGAGTCCTTTCTGGCTCTGTTTTCTATGCATAAAAATGTATCCTTTTTTCTGTACTCTACATATAATTTTATAAGTTTTCTTTTTTCATAGCAATTTGATGTGAACATTTGTCTATATTAGTAACAATATTAAACAGGCTACAATGTATCCCCTTACATGAATATGCTAAAATTTAGTTAGCCATTTCCATACTTACATTGTCTCCAATTTTTGATACTTATAAATAATGCTTCAATAACACCCTTGTAAACATATTTTTGCACCTTTTGATAACTGGGGTGGAGGGGTGCACCATGGGAGAAATTTCTAAAAACAGAACCAATTAGTAAACAGGTATGCAAATATAAGCTTTTTACCTACCATCAAATTGCCCTCCAGAAAGCTTAAACCAAGTTACTCCCCACTTGGATTACCACTCCCTCTACAACACCAGCTATTATCATTCTATTTACTTATCACATTGTGATACATGATGAATAATATTTCACTGTGCTTTTAATTTGCATGTATTTATCTATCTGTTAGTTTGAAATTTTTTCCCACATGTTCATTGAACATTTGTATGTCTTCTTTTATGAATTACTAATTTATATCCAAGGAAGAAATTTTTGACAGTGGCATACTACAGTAAGCCTGAGTTGTAAGAATTCTTTTCTCTGGAGTTCTTTAATATAATGATTTAAAAAGTTCTAGGAAAACTCTTTGAAAACAGGAGGAATGAACTAGATGAATTCTTAAGATCCCTACCAATCCTAAGCTTCATTCATTCATTTATTCATTTAATACTTTGCTGAATGCCATCTTACTTCATATTACATAAGTATATATAGAGTTTTCCTATGCAATATTTTATCTGATCCTCACAGTAACACTGTGAGAGGGATTATTGACCCAGGTCTATGAATGGCTTCAAGAAGCAAAGGAATTCCTTCAACTGAACAAATAATTTTTGTATTTGTGCACAAGTACATTTGTTCAGTGGAGAACATCCAGTAGCTTTCACCAGAATCTTAAAGGCTGAGAATCAGTGCCTTGTGAGAAAGAGAAGGAAGCTCTTGTTAGCTCTATTTTACAAGTAAGAAAAAGTTTCTTTACTCATTGAAGTTAATTTCCTTGTCTAAGGTCTCAAGGACAATAAGTGGTGGGATGAGGGCCAGCACTGCTAGTTCCAAGTTCAGTGCAATTCCTACTGTACATTAAGTGTATAGAGGAGTTATGGAAGTGTAGCACATCATCCTTGCCTCAAGGGTCATAATGGCTATTATAACAGCCAAGCCTTACGCATGAAAAGTTAAACAAGGTAAGTAAAGAATATCACACTCCAATATGAGATTTTCTAAGACCTATTGCCAGATAATAAATGATTTGAATTTCAGAAATTATCTGAAAAGTTCAAAGTAAGCTTCATAAAGGATACTATTAGACTGAGATCTGAAATTTACTAAGATGAACAGGGGGGAAGGAAATTCGTGAAGAGGAGAGAGAAAGAAATGTAAGAGTGTAGGTCCAAGAGTGGGAATGTGCATGTTCCAGAGGCATTCAACAGACCATTGAGACTTTGGGAAAGAATTCATATGTATACATATTATGCTGAGTGTTCCCTCCACTAGGAAGCCTACACAAGTCACTGAACCAACCTCACCCACTGGAGGCAGACACCAAAAAAAACTGGAACTATGAACCTGCAGCCTCCGAAAAGGAGACGCTAAACACAGTAAGTTAAGCAAAATGAGAAGACACATACACCAGGAAGCCTACACAACCCACTGAACCAAACTTACCCACTAGGGCAGACACTAAACACAATGAGAAATATGAACCTGCAGCCTGCGAAAAGGAGACCCAAATACAGTAAGTTAAGCAAAATGAGAAGACATAGAAATATTCAGCAGATGAAGGAGCAAAGTAAAAACCCACCAGACCAAACAAATGAAGAGGAAATTGGCAGTCTACCTGAAAAAGAACTCAGAGTAATGATAGTAAAGATGATCCAAAATCTTGGAAATAGAATGGAGAAAACACAAGAAACATTTAACAAGGACCGAGAAGAACTAAAGAGCAAACAAACAATGTTGAACAGCACAATAAATGAAATTAAAAATTCTCTAGAAGGAATCAATAGCAGAATAACTGAGGTAGAAGAACAGATAAGTGACCTGGAAGATAAAAGAGTGGAAATAACTACCACAGAGCAGAATAAAGAAAAAAGAATTAAAAGAATTGAGGACAGCCTCAGAGACCTCTGGGACAACATGAAACGCACCAACATTTGAATTATAGGGGTTCCAGAAGAAGAAAGGAAAAAGAAAGGGACTGAGAAAATATTTGAAGAGATTATAGTTGAAAACTTCCCTAATATGGGAAAGGAAATAGCCAATCAAGTCCAGGAAGCACAGAGTCCCATACAGGATAAATCCAAGGAGAAACACACCAAGACACATATTAATCAAACTATCAAAAATTAACTATAAAGAAAAAATACTAAAAGCAGCAAGGGAAAAGCAACAAATAACATACAAGGGAATACTCATAAGGTTAACAGCTGGTCTTTCAGCAGAAACTCTGAAAACCAGAAGGGACTGGCAGGACATATTTAAAGTTATGAAAGGGAAAAACCTACAACCAAGATTACTATACCCAGCAAGGATCTCATTCAGATTTGATGGAGAAATTAAAACCTTTACAGACAAGCAAAAGCTAAGAGAATTCAGCACCACCAAACAAGATTTACAACAAATGCTAAAGGAACTTCTCTAGGCAGGAAACACAAGAGAAGGAAAAGACCTACAATAACAAACCCAAAACAATTTAGAAAATGGTAATAGGAACACACATATCGATAATTACCTTAAATGTAAATGGATTAAATGCTTCAACCAAAAGACACAGACTGGCTGAATGGATACAAAAACAAGACCTGTATATATGCTGTCTACAAGAGACCCACTTCAGACCTAGGGACACATACAGACTGAAAGTGAGGGGATGGAAAAAGATATTCCATGCAAATGGAAATCAAAAGAAACCTGGAGTAGAAATTCTCATATCAGACAAAATACTCTTTAAAACAAAGATTATTACAAGACACAAAGAAGGACACTACATAATGATCAAGGGATCAATCCAAGAAGAAGACATAACAATTGTAAATATTTATGCACCCAACATAGGAGCACCTCAATACATAAGGCAAATACTAACAGCCATAAAAGGGGAAATCAACAGTAAAACAATCATAGTAGAGGACTTTAACACCCCACTTTCTCCAATAGACAGGTCACCCAAAGTGAAAATAAATAAGGAAACACAAGCTGAAATGATACATTAAACAATATAGACTTAATTGATATTTATAGGACATTCCATACAAAAACAACAGAATACACTTTCTTCTCAAGTGCTCATGGAACATTTTCCAGGATAGATCATATCTTGGGTCACAAATCAAGCCTTGGTAAATTTAAGAAAATTGAAATCATATCAAGTATCTTTTCTGTCCCCAAAGCTATGAGACTAGATATCAATTACAGGAAAAAATATGTAAAAAATACAAACACATGGAGGCTAAAGAATACACTACTTAATAACCAAGAGATCACTGAAGGAATCAGAGAGGAAATCAAAAAATACCTAGAAACAAATGATAATGAAAACACGATGACCCAATACCTATGGGATGCAGCAAAAGAAGTTCTAAGAGGGAAGTTTATAGCAATATAATCCAACCTTAAGAAACAAGAAACATCTCAAATAAACAACCTAACCTTACACCTAAAGCAATTAGAGAAAGAAGAACCAAAAAATCCCCAAAGTTAGCAGAAGGAAAGAAATCATAAAGATCAGATCAGAAATAAATGAAAAAGAAATGAAGGAAATGATAGCAAAGATCAATACAACTAAAAGCTGGTTCTTTGAGAAGATAAACAAATTTGATAAACCATTAGCCAGACTCATCAAGAAAAAAAGGGAGAAAACACAAATCAATAGAATTAGAAATGAAAAAGGAGAAGTAACAACTGACACTGCAGAAATACAAAGGATCATGAGAGATTACTATAAGCAACTCTATGCCAATAAAATGGACAACCTGGAAGAAATGGACAGATTCTTAGAAATGCACAACCTGCCGAAACTGAACCAGGAAGAAATAGAAAATATGAACAGACCAATCACAAGCACTGAAATTGAAACTGTGATTTAAAATCTTCCAACAAACAAAAGCCCAGGACCAGATGGCTTCACAGGTGAATTCTATCAAACATGTAGAGAAGAGCTAACACCTATCCTTCTCAAACTCTTCCAAAATATATCAGAGGGAGGAACACTCCCAAACATATTCTACGAGGTCACCATCACCCTGATACCAAAATCAAACAAAGATGTCACAAAGAAAGAATACTATGGGCCGATATCACTGATGAACATAGATGCAAAAATCCTTAACAAAATACTAGCAAACAGAATCCAACAACACATTAAAAGGATCATACACCATGATCAAGTGGGGTTTATCCCAGGAATGCAAGGATTCATCAACATACGCAAATCAATCAGTGTGATACACCATATTAACAAACTGAAAGAGAAAAACCATATGATCATCTCAATAGATGCAGAGAAAGCTTTTGACAAAATTCAACACCCATTTATGATAAAAACCCTCCAGAAAGTAGGCACAGAGGGAACTTACCTCAACATAATAAAGGCTATGTATGACAAACCCACAGCCAACATCATCCTCAATGGTGAAAAACTGAAACTATTTCCACTAAGATCAGGGACAAGACAAGGTTGCCCACTCTCACCACTATTATTCAACATACTTTTGGAAGTTTTAGCCACAGCAATCAGAGAAGAAAAAGAAATAAAAGGAATCCAAATCAGAAAAGAAGAAGTAAATCTGTCACTATTTGCAGATGACATGATACTATACATAGAGTATCCTAAAGATGCTACCAGAAAACTACTAGAGATAATCAGTGAATTTGATAAAGTAGCAGGATACAAAATTAATGCACAGAAATCTCTTGCATTCCTATACACTAATGATGAAAAATCTGAAAGAGAAATTAAGAAAATACTCCCATTTACCATTGCAACAGAAAGAATAAAATACCTAGGAATAAACCTACCTGAGGAGACAAAAGACCTGTATGCCAAAAATTATAAGACACTGATGGAAGAAATTAAAGATGATTCAAATAGATGGAGAGATATACCATGTTCTTGGATTGGAAGAATCAACATTGTAAAAATGACTCTACTACCCAAAGCAATCTACGGATTCAATGCAATCCCTATCAAACTACCACTGGCATTTTTCACAGAGCTAGAACAAAAAATATCACAATTTGTATGGAAACACAAAAGACCCTGAATAGCCAAAGCAATCTTGAGAAAGAAAAACAGAGCTGGAGGAATCACACTCCCAAACTTCAGACTATACTACAAAGCTACAGTAATCAAGACAGTATGGTACTGGCAGAAGAACAGAAATACAGATCAATGGAACAGGATAGAAAGCCCAGAGATAAACCCACGCACATATGGTCACCTTATCTTTGATAAAGGAGGCAAGAATATACAATGGAAAAAAGCCTCTTCAGTAGGTGGTGCTGGGAAAACTGGACAGTTACATGTAAAAGAATGAAATTAGAACACTCCCTAACACCATACACAAAAATAAACTCAAAATGGATTAAAGTTTTATAGTGTCTGGCCTATAAAACTCTTAGAGGAAAATATATGTAGTACACTCTATCACATAAATCACAACAAGATCCTTTTTGACCCACCTCCTAGAGAAATGGAAATAAAACCAACAATAAACAAATGGGACCTAATGTAACTTAAAAGCTTTTGCACAGCAAAGGAAATCATAAACAAGATGAAAAGATAAGCCGAAGAATGGGAGAAACTATTTGCAAATGAAGCAATGGACAAAGGATTAATCTCCAAAATATACAGGCAGCTCATGCAGTTCAATATCAAAAATAGAAACAATCCAATCCAAAATGGACAGAATACCTAAATAGACATTTCTCCAAAGAAGATATACAGATTGCCAACAAACACATGAAAGGATGCTCAACATCCCTAATCATTAGAGAAATGCAAATCAAAACTACAATGAGGTATCACCTCACAGCAGGCAGAATGGCCATCATCAAAAAATCTACAAACAATAAATTCTAGAGAGTGTGTAGGGAAAATGCAACCCTCTTGCACTGTTGGTGGGAATGTAAGTTGATACAGCCACTATGGAGAAGAGTATGGAGGTTCCTTAAAATACTACAAGTAGAACTACCATACGACCCAGCAATCCCACTCCTGGGCATATACCCTGAGAAAACCATAATTCAAAGAGTCGTGTACCACAATGTTCATTGCAGCTCTATTTACAGTAGCCAGGACATGGAAACAACCTAAGTGTCCATCAACAGATGAATGGATAAAGAAGATGTGGCACATATATACAATGGAATCTTACTCAACCATAAAAAGAAATGAAATTGAGTTTTTTGTAGTGAGGTGGATGGACCTAGAGTCTGTCGTACAGAGTGAAGTAAGTCAGAAAGAGAAAAACAAATACCGTATGCTAACACATATATATGGAATCTAAAAAAAAAAAAAAAAAAAAGGTCCTGAAGAACCTAAGGGCAAAGCGGTAGTAAAGACGCAGACCTACTAGACAATGGACTTGAGGATACGGGGAGGGGGAAGGGTAAGCTGGGACAAAGTGAGAGAGTGGCATGGACATATATACACTACCTAATGTAAAATAGATAGCTAGTGGGAAGCAGCCGCATAGCACAGGTAGATCAGCTCGGTGCTTTGTGACCACCTAGAGGGGTGGGATAGAGAGGGTGGAGGGAGGGAGACACAAGAGGGAAGAGATATGCGGATATATGTATATGTATAACTGATTCACTTTGTTATAAAGCAGAAACTAACACACCATTGTAAAGCAATTATTCTCCAATAAAGATATTTTTTAAAAAAATCCCTTACAAATCTCCATTAACTATCTTAGAGGGGGAGCTTGTATTTCATTGACTGTAGTTTATGCAAATACGATCAGAGGAATTAACATATTGGAAGGAGCTGACATTTTTCCTGATATATTGAATCATTAGCATGACAGAATCACTTAAGCTGGATTCACTAACACCAGGTTTCCTCTCATTATTGACCCCTACAGAGTAGGCTCTGACAAGTGGAACTGCTGCAAAGTTCATTAATAATGTGGAATAAATCAATTGTTCAGGAAATACTGAAAACAGATGACACTGACCTCATGCATTTCGCAAGTTCAGCAGAAATACATCCCCACCAAGGACATAGAATCTCCCCCATATCCTTTTCTGACCTACCCATGGAACCTGGTCTTCAACCTCCCCTGTCCTCAAGCATCCCAGGGGGAAACAGCTCCTCAGCCCCCTGTGAACACAGTAGACCAATGGACATTCACAAAAGAAATAGCTTCAGGCCTGAAAAGGAAGAACATGGAGGCTTTTACAAGATTTACAAACATAAAATGAGTGATGGCCATGACTTAGGGTGTGCACTTGGGCTTTTTTTCACATTTGTAGCTAATATCTCAAAAGAACTATTTCTATTTCCTAACTAACAAGAACACAGCTTATGTGGGTTAAAGGGTATGATCAGGAATAGGGAAAGGCCAAGAACATAACTTGGTCTATTTTTTATGATGCAGGGTCAGCTAGTTCTAGGATGTGAAGAATCCCTTACTGTAGATGTTGTATCCTATGACTACAGGCAACAACATGCTTTCTAAGTACAATCTCTGTTTGTATTACTAGCATCACCTCAACGCTTTTCAAATTGTAATCACTTAAGTAACTTTGTCACCTAGAAGTTTTAGTTTAAATATGTCTGTGCTCGCTCCCAAAACCTTTTGCTGTGTGTGTTTCTATGTTATACAGTATAATCAGCTTGTGTTAGTCTGTGCTATTGGGGCAGAAATAACATGGACAAAGGAAATCCAGAGAATCCAAAAATAATCTGATTTTAGCCAATTGATTCAACTTCTCACCCACCAAGCCTCAAATTGAAGCTCCTTTCCTTGATTGATTTTTCCCCTCCTCAGAATTGCTTAATAGTAATGTTAATGAGCAGTGTAATAACCAAAAGAGGGTGAAAAGAGAAAAGGCAGAGAATTAACAGAAGAGAATAATCTACGAAGTAGGAAACTGGCCATAATCTACTGAGAATGAATTATCTAGGTTTGTAAATTAGCGACATATTCCTCTATATGTTTCCTTTCTCTTTTTTATCAGACTACCTATAAATATATATATATTTAACAAGTGAGTTCCAACATTATAGACATTACACACAAGAATTCTTGACAGAAAAATGGACGTAAAACATTCCCATTAAACCATTTTTTTTGGTGGGGGAGGACTTGGTAGGGGATAGTAATGGATAGTGTTTACATAAAACCTAAATTGCCTTGGTATTTAGGGGATATCTCCACTGGTTTCATTTTTTTAAATTTTTTTAAATTGGGTTATCTGTAAAGATTTCATATGCCTCAGAGCTTCTTTGTAATAATTAGCAGAAGTCTCAGAGCACACAAAACTGAGGCTCCCTCTGTGAATGCATCCTTCTCTGGTCCCTGGCTGGCTCCTTCTTCTCCTTTAGATCTCAATATAAATCTTACCTCTTCAGAGGAACCATCCCAGACCAGTCTTCCCTCTATTTCTTATATTCACACCCTTTTTATTTCCTTTCTAGACCTTATCATATTATAATTGTTATGTCTGTTCATTTAATAAGCTCATTTCAAATTTTTTAGCTCCTACATAATTAGAATGTAAGCTGCATGAGGACAGTAATATTGTCAATTTTTCATCATAGTGACTGGCATATTGTAGAATGGTAATAAGTATTTGTTAAATGGATGAATAAATAAGAATGTGAGTACTTTACATACATCCATCTATCCATCTATTAATGTTTTGTTTCTTGGAATTTGGCATAAAAACTCATTCTAATTCCATTTTGTTTTATCCTCTCCAAAACCAAAGTAATTCAACCAGCTTAAAATTCTGTACAGAAGAATTCTGCACAACAACAACAACGAAAAGTTAACAACCTTTGTTTTAAGTATAACCACTAATCATTACAGAGAATTTGAGTAGAACCCTCTTTTGTTAGGAAAGCAAACAAAAAATTCTCATTAAGTTTCTACTAAGAGTGCAGTAAGAAGAAATCAGTTTCTTCTTAAATATGACAGCCCAGAGAAATCCTTTACATACAGTGTTCTATACCTCAGTGTTTAAGATGACATAAAATAGCATCAGAAATCACACTTACTCTATAGTGGTAATCATTTTGCAATGTATAACACGTGGTACCTTTTAAAATTAACAACGCTGTATCTCAATAAAAATTATTTGTTTAAAAAGAAATCACACTAAACTCCCTCCCAGTTTTAATTCACTCATTCATTTATTGAACAAATATTTATGTTGGACTCCATTTATGTTCCAGAGACAGGGCTTCACTGTGGTTGTGAAGACAATACAGACACAGAGCTTAAAACCACCTCATATATAATAACTCTTTGCAATATAAGAAATGCTTTTCAATCTACTGTTTCTTTAAACTTCCAAGCCCAGTTTTATGTTTTTTGAAAATATCAAAGCATGGCTTGTAGGCCCAAGCCCCCAGGTAACTAAAGCAAAGAAAGCCTGAGGCTCAAAAACTAGAAAAATAACTAAGACCTCTCCAAACTTAAACAAAACAAAATCACGTTTGTAGAATTCCATTTGTTTCCTTCTGTGTAGCTATAGGCTACATATTTAAAGTAATTAAATGCGAAAGTGAAAAGAAAGATATCAATCATTATTCTGAAAACTAATTTGAATGCTTTGGAAATACTTGATAAAGGCAAGTCATTTTGATGGACAACTGTGAAAAAAAGAAAATTTAAAAATCTGAAAGAATTCTGAACTCAGATTTCTCCACAATTTACTGAGGTTCTTGCTTCTCTTCAAAGAAAATGAAACAGAAAAGCAAATAAAGCACTTGACATGTCATTTATACAAGAAACATGAAAATAAATTCCAAAAGCAGGCCCATACTAAAATAAAACCAAAAGTAGTGAAATAAGTCAGACAAAGACAAATACTGTATGATATCACTAAAAAAGCTGAACTCATAAAAAGAGTAGAATTGTGGTTACCAGGGGCTGGGGAGTGAGGGAAATGGGTGAAGGTGGTCAAAGGATACAAGCTTCCAGTTATGAGATAAGTTCTGGGGAATCTAATATACAGCATGGTCATTACAGTTAATAATACCATATCACACAATTGAAAGTTTCTAAGAGAGTTGATCTTAAATGTTCGCACCACAAAAAAGAAATGGTAAGCATGTAATGTGATGGTGGTGTTAGCTAACAGTACAGTGGTAATTATTTCACAATGCATAAGTGTATCAAATTAACTTGTTGTACACCTTAAACTTACACAATGTTATATGTCAGTTATATCTCAATAAAGCAGGAAATAAATTAATTAATTAATTAAATTTTTGAAAAGGAAAAAATAGAGAAAAACCATAAAATTTTATTTTTAAAAAAAGTAAATATATATACAAATTCAACAAAGGAAAGGCCTTTACCCTACTTTTTTTAAATGACTAATAAAATACACTTAAACATTTGAAGCTAAAATAAAATCTTTAAATTATGTATGACTTTTACAAATTCCAGTTTTAATAATTTTTCAATTAATTAACCAAGTACTACCCTGAACACTTTGGAAAAGAGGGCTTCTATTGCATCTATAAAGAAATGATCATCAGGTTGTCATGAGGACTCCACATTGAATATTAAAAACAAATAGACTGATAATTTCACTGTGGTGACAGGAAATTGGAAACAATCCAGGTGTCCACGTGTAGAAAAGCCCTGTGTAGACAGGACAAATGTGATGGAGGTACCCCATGGAGCACTTGGAGCAATTAGAAGCAAGGTACACATAGAGCAACATGAATGGCTCCTAAGATCAAGAGACGAGTGAAGAAAATTTAGGAATAGAATGAAATATATATTGTGTGATAGCCCTTATGTAAGTTAAAGATATATACACACAGAACAATTATACACTTTCAAACAATAACATATACATTAAATACATTATAATGGTTACCCAACATGAAAAGGAGAAAGGAAAAGAGTTGTTGGAAGTGAAAGGTAATAAATACAAGCACACATAGATTCATGCATGTACATATACATTCGCATATATAAACATACATTCATATATACATATATACATTCAAGAGGGGACCCTTGCAAAGACCAATGATGATAATGAGAGTATGATTAACTCAATCCTCTATATCGCAATTCAAAGAAAAATCTTAATACTCTTGGTTGTTTTTTTTTTTTTTTGTCTGTGTTGGGTCTTCGTTGCTGCTAGTGGGCTTCCTCTAGTTGCGGGGAGTGGGGGTCCACTCTTCCTTGCAGTGCTCGGGCCTCTCCCTGCGGTGGCCTCTCTTGATGCGGAGCGCGGGCTTCAGCAGCTGTGGCTCACGGGCTCTAGAGCGCAGGCTCAGCAGATGTGGCGCACGGGCCCAGCTGCTCTGCGGCATGTGGGATCTTCCCAGACTAGGGCTAGAACCCACGTCCCCTGCATTGGCAGGCGGACTCCCAACCACTGCGCCACCAGGGAAGCCCTTCTTGGTTGTTTAATTTTATTTTTGTCTTACGTTCACAGACTGAAACCATAATTCTGGTCACCATTTTCTTGGATAGAATGTTTATCAAAAAACTGACAAAATAATTTAAAGTCCATGTCTTGACAATGGATCGAGGTGTCATGCTACTAATTTAAGCAGCTTGTTTTGTTAGGAAAAAGCAGTCCTCACACAACAATTCACCAATGTCTTTTAGTAGTCTACAGCTACATGTTCCCATTAGATCTTATTTTAACAGATATCTATGTGGTGCTAAATATATATTATAGACTGTTCCAAGTACTTTACAAAGGTTAATTTGTTTAATCCTCATAACACCCCAATGAGGTAGGTACTACGCTTACCCACATTTTACAGAAAATGAAGCTGAAGTAAGAAGAGGCTCTCTAATTCATCCAAAGTTGCAGCTAGTTAAGTGGCAGAACAATAATTCAAACCCATGAGGTCTGAGCTCAGAGTCTGTGTGTTAACTGTTCACACTATGTAAAGCTGACTCTTGGATGAGGCAAAATATCCAGATGCACAAATGTCTATTCTAATACAGATCCAGAGTCAATGCCTTCTTACAATTAATTAACAAGTGGCAATGTGGAAAAATCACCAAATACGAGCAAGACACTATGTTAGATACTGTACATACTACTGTGTTATCCAATTTAATGCTCATACCAACAGCAGAGGAAACTGAACCAAGAAAGATTAATTAACTTGCTTCATGTCTCACAGCTAACAGGTAGCAGAGCAAGTATTTGAATCCAAGAAGAACCACCGTTTTGTACAACTCCGTGAAGGAACATTCATATTGGAGTCTATGTGAACGGCATCCCTGATATGTGCTGGCCATGAATCTGGGTCTATTTGACTTCAAATCCAGTACGCTTTTCACTGCAAAGACTTAGAATCAAATAAGACCTTATAGCATAATCAAACACAGTGACAAATGACTCTGTAAGGCTTTGCCATAGACTGGCATTTCAATACTATTAGATCTTGAATACTTAATGGTCAAATTTCTCTCTTAATTCAGGAATATGATTCCAGCCTGCTCCTCTTTGCTCCATATCTGGCCTTCAAATTACAAATTCCATCAGACCACCACGACGTTATAAAATTCATTAAGGATCTAGGGAAACAACTCTAACACATATACCGCAGAGCTGAAAACTCTCCTCTTTCTTAGTAGAATAATCAAAGTATAGTTTTTAAATGGTTTTCTCTGATAGCATGTAATCAATGTTATTAAGCATTTTCATAACCTTATCATTCATTCATCCATTCATTACAGTTATTCAGTTTTCACTATGTACCAGATATTCTTTGAAAATACTCTACCTATTATTTAACTCTCTTTAAATTTAGCCAGAAAATTCTAAAATTATGCAACCACAATATATTTGAGGTGACTTCTACCATCTCATTATATTCTTTTCAGTGGTTCATCGGTTCATCTTTCTTTGCTCTATTGATTACTTTTGTTAGCATCTTTCTAACCAATTGCTAACACCTGTTGGGGAGAGTAAACACTACAATCTAAGTATCAGCTACTTCTCTGCATAATCAAAGACCAAGTGGTACAAGAAGATGCAATGGGGGCTGTCATGTGATGTGCCCATCACCAAGGGAGAGATGAGTGTGCAGGTCTCTCGGGAGAGGTCAACCCTGAGGACCTGTTTTCCTAGCACACCGCAACATCAGGATCATGTAAAGCCCCACCTCTCAAACACTGCCTTGGAATTTTTCTCAAGAAAACTCAACCCTCCCACCGTTCTCCCAAAGGGAAATACATAAGTAAATTATGGCCTTTGCCTAGTGAAAGAGAAGACTATATAATAAGATGTAAAATGTTTTTGAACTCCTAGAAACTAAGAGCAGATGGCTTTAGTTCTTTGGAAAACATGATATAAGCAAAATAACAAAAATGTATACTTCCAATGTACTTACCATGTTCTATCACTATTGAAAGTCCCTATTCAAAGTGACTTTCATATATGTAATTTCATTAAATCTTCACAACGACCCTATCAGGGGAGGTAATTTTTTTTTTAATATCTTTATTGGAGTATAATTGTTTTACAATGGTGTGTTAGTTTCTGCTTTATAACAAAGTGAATCAGCTATACATATACATATATCTCCATATCTCCTCCCTCTTGCGTCTCCCTCCCACCCTCCCTATACCACCCCTCTAGGTGGTCACAAAGCATCGAGCTGATCTCCCTGTGCTATGCAGCTGCTTCCCACTAGCTATCTATTTTACATTAGGTAGTGTATATATGTCCAAGCCACTCTATCACTTCGTCCCAGCTTACCCTTCCCCCTCCCCGTGTCCTCAAGTCTATTCTCTACATCTACGTCTTTATTCCTGTCCTGCCCCTAGGTTCTTCAGAACAATTTTTTTTTTTTTTTAGATTCCATATATATGTGTTAGCATACGGTATTTGTTTTTCTCTTTCTGACTTACTTCACTCTGTATGACAGACTCCAGGTCCATCCACCTCACTACAAATAACTCAATTTCGTTTCCTTTTATGGCTGAGTAATATTCCATTGTATATATGTGCCACATATTCTTTATCCATTCATCTGTCGATGGACACTTAGGCTGCTTCCATGTCCTGACTATTGTAAATAGTGCTTCAATGAACATTGTGATATATGACTCTTTTTGAATTATGGTTTTCTCAGGGTATATGCCCAGTAGTGGGATTGCTGGGTCATATGGTAGTTCTATTTTTAATTTTTTAAGGAACCTCCATACTGTTCTCCATAGTGGCTGTATCAATTTACATTCCCACCAACAGTGCAAGAGGGTTCCCTTTTCTACACACCCTCTCCAGCATTTGTTGTTTGTAGATTTTTTGATAATGGCCATTCTGACCGGTGTGAGGTGACACATCATTATAGTTTTGATTTGCATTTCTCTAATGACTAGTGTTGTTGAGCATCCTTTCATGTGTTTGTTGGCAGTATGTATACCTTCTTTGGAGAAGTGTCTATTTAGGTCTTCTGCCCATTTTTGGATTGGGTTGTTTGTTTTTTTGATATTGAGCTGCATGAGCTGCTTGTAAATTTTGGAGATTATTCCTTTGTCAGTTCCTTCATTTGCAAATATTTTCTCCCATTCTGAGGGCTGCCTTTTTATCTTGCTTATGTTTTCCTTTGCTGTGCAAAAGCTTTTAAGTTTCATTAGGTCCCATTTGTTTATTTTTGTTTTTATTTCCATTTCTCTAGGAGGTGGGTCAAAAAGGATCTTGCTGTGATTTATGTCATAGAGTGTTCTGCCTATGTTTTCCTCTAAGAGTTTTATAGTGTCTGGCCTTAAATTTAGGTCTTTAATCCATTTTGAGTTTATTTTTGTGTATGGTGTTAAGGAGTGTTCTAATTTCATTCTTTTACAAGAATGTAACTAGCTGTCCAGTTTTCCCAGCATCACTTATTGAAGAGGTTGTCTTTTCCAGGGGAGGTAATTTTTACCCCTTCTTTATAAGGGAGAAAAGAGAAAACGTCTGGGGGAAGAAACCCAAATCATTAAAAAGAACTAACAATTAATGAACACTTACTATGTGGTAAGTCCTACCTTTATAGGTATTAATAATGCATTTAATCTTCACATTGCCATCGCCATTTTACAGAAGAGGAAACTGAGGCACAATTAATAAACAGTGGAGCTGAGATTCAAACCCAGGCAATGTAGGTCCAGGGGCTGTACTCCTAAGCACTGTTCTATACTGCCAGGTACTGACCAAAGGCTAGCAAAGTAAAGCATGCTAGGTTATCATTTCCATAATTCAAATAAAAAATTCTTATTATGCCTATGAAAGATCAATACCCTAAGGCTGTATTACATGGCAGCAAATCTTAATAATCCTGGCCAGAGGTGTCTAGACACAACTACTAAATAATTGCATATCCAGATAAGCGTTCAGTCATACATTCCTCCAAGAAGGCTTTTCTTACCTGGCTCTGCCACTGACCCCCTCTTCCACATGGGTAATCACTTCCTCCTCTGCACTTTATAATTCTCTAATTGTTTCACTTCTATTGTTACACTCTGGGACTATAATTTTTCTACTGTACATTTGTCTGCCCGACTAGACTCTGGTTTTCTAGGTCAGAGAATTTATCTAATTCAGTTCTCTATTCCTAGCATCAGGCACAATGTCTGGCACAGAGTTGACCTTAAACCACTATTTGTTTAATGAGTGAATGGATGAATGAATGATCCACCTTCTGAGGAAACAATAGTCACTGACATAGGTGATCCTAATGTATCATTCACAATTTTAGCAATCGGATTATGAACATGGTAGGAATACAAAGTTAATGTGGTCAGAAGGATCTGGCACTGAGATAGATAAAATTCCAGCTGACCACAGATATATGAATAAGTCTAGCTGAGACCAGCTGAGCCCAGCCCAAACCAATGGAACAACACAGCTGACCCAAGAGCAATAATAAATGACTATTGTTTCAAGTATTTAATGTTGGGGTGCTTTGTTATACAGCAAGAACTCTCTCACACAGGCAACTTTGAAAAAGGTTGTTTTGTTGGTATATTGAGAGAGAAAAAGAAATGAACTGTTTGAATCCAAACGGTAATATAAAGTAACCAAAACATTCTCTTGGGTCAACAGACAAAATATCTAAGAAATGATACATTCAGAACTTTTACTGTGTTCAAAAGCCAGCTTGGAGCTCCATAATCTCAGGAAACACTTATGCATCTGTTCATTCATTTATTTATTCACTCATTCATCAAACATTTTAGTGCCTATTATGTAACCAACACAGTCTTATACTCTAGAAATGCAGACAATAATAAGAGATTCCTCAGCCTAAAAGTGTTTCATACTAGTGCTTTACACCAGTGAGGGACACAGACCTATCTGGAAGAAGTGCAATAAAACGTTACAGGTGCCATGATAAACACAGGGTAGAGGTCCAAAGAAGGGAGTGGTTGGTCTGCACATTTGGGTTGGGGTGCAGGAAGGGGCAGAGGTTGGGACAATCAGGAAAAGTTTTAGAAAGATTTAGCCCCTTTGAGTTAAACCTTCCTAGATGAGTATTTATTCTCCAGCTGGGGAACATTCCACGCAGAGGAAGTGAACTAAGTCAGAGAAGTATGCTCAGGGGGCCGCAGTTTGGATGACTGGAATATTCAGTACCAGGTGAACTAAGGGAGAAACAAGAAACGAGCTAAGGTGCCATCACCTCTTCCTTGATTCATCTACCTTGGACAATGCCACAGGGACAAAATTCTCACTAGCTTCCTTTGCAAACTGGGTAACATGTAAACTCCTGACTATGTGCACCAAGACCTTGCCAGCTTCATCCATTGCCAGTATTCTATTCTAGACACTCATATTACTCACAATCTCTTTCATGCTTTTGTGTAGCCTGTTCTCCTTGCATAATTCTCTTCCCCACCTTCTTTGTCTGCCTAATCCAGAGGTCTCAACCTGGTGGCACGTGATCTGTTTGCAGCTCATGATCGCATTTTGTTTGATCCATAGAGGGCTTAATTTTTAAATTATTTGCCAACATTTAAAATCTGGGATATTTTAGGGAATTCTCTGGCAGTCCAGCGGTTAGGACTTGGCACTTTCGTTGCTGTGAGCCCAGGTTCAATACCTGGTCAGGGAACTAAGATCCCGCAAGTTGCAGAAAATGGCCAAAAATAAATAAATAAAATAAAATTGGGGATATTTTAAATGAGGGGAGGGGAGGCTTGATTTCTGGCTTCTCTAGAGGCAAAAGAGAATTCTCTATCTATCATTTCTGAAAACAATAGTTGGTTAGAGTTTCCATCACTCCCTATTGTCTCTTGAACCCTAAGGCTGAGTATCAGTTGCCACTGATCAAGTAAACTTGCATGGTTGTCTTTTTTATAGAAAAGTGACAGTTGTGGTGAATGATATGGGCATCACACCTAGACTGCATACGTTTGAGTCCCGATTATGCTACTCCAAGGGAACATGACCTTAGACTAGTTGTTCAATCTTTGTGCCTCAGCCTCCGCAACAGTAAAATAGAGATAATAATAGTAAGAAGAAGAAGAATGAATATGGAATGAATACAAATAAAGTACCAAGAACAGTGAATGCCTTGTACTGAATTGCTGTTTTGCTTTAAAAAAAAAAAAAAGATGTTTTCATTTACATTATGTTCCCGACTGTTCTAGGAGTTTGAGTTTGCGATCTCTGTCCTAACCAAATCCTACTGTCCTTTTAATGATAACTCAAAGGCCATTTCTTCTGGGCATTGTACAAGTGCTCCTAAGTGTGCCCTATATTCATCTGGTTATATGGTTGCCTCTCTCATCAGACAGAGAGTTTCATGAGAGCATGGACCATATCTTAATTCATTTTAATTTTAATCTCCTGCTCCAAGCACAGTGCCAGCTACACAAAAACTGCTCAATAAATGTCACTGAATCAGTGCTAATCTCTCCTATTCTAAATACCTTAAAGCACTTATGTACAGTTTGATTTGTATTAAGTAATTTGTTCTTTTTTGTCTGATGCTTTGTAAAAGTTCTTCCATCATCTTCTGTGTGTGAGCCTCGGTCCTCAGCTACCTTGGGAGTGGACGGCAGGGCCATAACTTCCTTTCTTTTGAATTAAGCTTTCACACATGACATAGTTGCATGTGCTCCTATTTAGATACATACACACTACACACAGTAGAATTGTTAATGTTTGAATAGTGCCAGAGTGGTCCAGGAACTGATCATATCATCATACAATGTCACTGCCATCCAGAATTAGATGGAGGATAGGAATGAATGGGGTTCATCAGTTGTTGCTTTTTCTTTCATTCTCTTTATTGTCTCTAGCTCATCTACCAGGAATGGCAGGAAGAACATGAGAAAGATTCTCTGGGATTATCTAGGCTCTAGAAGTAGTTAGAGACCAGGAGAACACTGTTCAAATGGAGGAAAGAAGGGGAGAAAATTAACATTCATTGAGCAACAATTACTTATATTACACATCACACACACGATACCTAATTAGATACCTAATTTCCCAAAACAACTTTATGAAGTATAGGAAGTACCTTCACTTCATATGAGGAAACTTGGGCTTCAGATAGTAAGGTTATTGCTCAAAGTCACCCAGCCTGTAAGGGTTAGAACCAGATATTGGACCCAGGCTTGCCAGTCTCCAGTGTCCATGTTCTTTCCACACCAACCCAGGACAGCAGAGTGAGAAAGGAGATGTTAACTTTCTAAACAGAATATGGGCAATAAACGACTACCCAACAGAGGAGAATTGAATACAAGTGTCACGAGAACAGAAGCTAAACATGAAGCACGATTTGTAATACTATAACTAAAAATCAGCAAAGCACTGAGAGCTCTAAAAGAGATCCTCACATATGACATTCATTGAGATATTTTTCCATTTTACCCAGCATGAATAAACAATTTTCTCATAGACTGTATAACATGGAAAGATTTCGGGAGTTTGGAGTACAGATCACAGAAAAAACACACATAAAGTGAGTAAAGAGTTAAGTGGGGATTTTCTCCCTTTCTGACACCGGAGGAACAGGCATAATGGTTGCCTTATATGACAAATTCATCATTTTCCAAATACTAACTCGTATTATATTGTTGATGATTTTGAATCACTGGTTTCTATCTTTTCTGCTTCTTTTCTTAAATGAAAGAAAATATCCAGCTGGTAATGACTACCCTCATTCTTCATCTCAGATAGCTATTAGACAGCTATTTCACTTTTGGAGTTAAATCCAGCACCAGTGGCCTGCAAGATCTAGATAGTCTGCCTGAAGATCTGGCATCCATTGGTCTATCTTAAAAAGTTCTTCAACTCTACTAACTTCTACTAATACTAATAGCTAACTTTTATTGATGCCCACTTTGTACCAACACTGTACTAAGCATTCTGCACAGGTTATCTCATTTCATCCTCATGACAATCCTAAAGATTAGAATATTATTATTGCTCATGTTGTGATAAAACTGAGGCAGAGATATTCAGAAACTTATCAAAGGTCACAGAGTTAGGAAGTAAGATGGTGATGCCAGGATGTTATTATTTTCTGGACATGATGGTTAACTGAAATCACTGCTGCAAGACCAGTTTCCCTACATACAAATGGCTGTGGAGTTCCTAAATAAGGAATGATAATCCCTGAACATGAGAAATTACTTTTAATAGCTATGTTCATAAATCAAGGAATGAGAAGCCAGTTAGGAAGGTTAAACAATTGTTTCTTTCCTTTTTTTTTTAATGTATCTTTATTGGAGTATAATTGCTTTACAATGTTGTGTTATTTTCTGTTGTACAACAAAGTGAATCAGCTATAAGTATACATATATCCCCATATCCCCTCTTGAGCCTCCCTCCCATCCTCCCTATCCCACCCTTCTAGGTTGTCACAAAGGATCTTTACTTTAATGGCTCATCCTGAGTCATTCCAGGATGAAATAATCTGTTACTGTGAAATGTGACCTCATACTCAGGATCAGGAAAGCCCACATTTTTGCTGTTGAGGACCTAGAATTACGTGATTCTATATTTAAACTCTTATTAACTTTCTGAATTTAATCAGACACTCTGATCTACTCTCTTCAAAAAGAGTGTCTAGGTTTCCAAGTCCATTCTGTTTAAGGATTGGAAGAGCTCAATAAAAAGGCAACCAGAGGCACAGACTTGACTATGGCAGAGGAGGGTAAAAGTGTGGGTATAGATTTCAAATGGGAAGAAACCTGGGAGAAAATTAATGTAGAAAGCAAAGATATCGATCAGTGATGGCAGATGACAAGGATGATCAGAATCTACAGATGAGGCAGGATTTCAAATCAGGTTTAAGATCAGGAGAAAGTGACACAAAGGAAACGCTTGAACAGGAACACCTGAGTGACAAGATAATCAAATGTAGCTTCTTTGATCTTGTTTTTTGACGTCTGAAGATTACCCAAAATAGCCGAGTCTTAATTAGTGAACACAAGCTCAATGTGGATCAAGGGATCTGGCAAGACAGATTCCATGTTTATAAGAAATTCCTTCAAAAGTTAGAACTTCAAGTGACCAGGATGTGCTGTCTTTTTTGTGGGAATTGAATGGGTGGAACCCTAGGGAAACAGTAACTATCTGAAATAATTTTGACTTCTATCTATAATACAAGCACTTTGGGCAACCAATTAAGACAGTGAAGTTCAAACTTATTTTTAGCAGTTCTTATGTTTTTTTCACTTGTGAACATCAAATAAGTGAACCAAAAACAGACTGGTTGGTGAGGACAACCCATAGCCACATCTTCTCTCTGCCCTCCAAGCACTCCATGAAATGATGTCAATCTCTATTGAAGACTCTATTGACCATGACCACCCAAATGTTAGCCAACTTCTCCTTTATTATAATACTAAGAAAGGAAGCAAAACTAAATAAAATACTTTAAAAAATGTTTAGAAATACTAAAAAAGAAACTGAGGAATACCCAAAATAGGAGAATCCTTTAACATTCCTGTTATAGTGGGAAGTGGATCCGTTTTCTGTAAATGTATTCTAGGGGCCAGTTGGTGCATAATAGTTCTAGAAATAATTAACACACTAAAATCTTTCTCTAAACATATATCAAGTTGTAAGGGAGCAAATTTCCCACCCCAAAATATCTCTTTGGCATGCAGATTATTTCGAGCTGGAATCAATCAAGGCCTAAAACATCCAGGAAGAATCTTTGACCTTTGCCCTAACTGCCTAAAGATTGTAGATAGAGGTATCACCAAAGATAACTGTGGTATGAACTAGGTGTGGTAGACAGAGAAGAACCTAGCAAGGTCTGTTTGCTAAAATACCTCTCTGTGTCCCACTATCTCTGCATAGCCCAGCAAGCATTTTTTTACCAAGCATTTGTTCTTCCATCTGCATGTCAATTGCCTTCCTCTCCTCTGAAATCCCAAACTAACAAAATCCTCTTTTGTCTTTAGCTGAAGATGGCATTTAAGGTGAGGGCTTTGGCCATTTGGGCAATTTACTCAGTTTTCCTAGATCTAGCCCATGTATACATGCCATTAAACTTTTGGTTAATTTTCTCCTGTTAATCTGTCTCATGTTCATTTATTCTTAGACCAGCCAGAAGAACCTAGAAGGACTGAGGAAAATTTCTTCTTCCCCAACAAAGTATAAGGGCAAAACTAGTTGTAAAGCGTATCTGTATTCTGAGATCTTTTCTGAGTTTCTGCTCACTTTTTTCTCACTTGAGTTCAGCAGCTCCAGATAAGATCAAAGGATTCTGTGAACCAAAAGTCAGTGCATTTGATTTTTAGTTGTTTTTATATTGGAACAACAGGATTCTATAAATGAAGAAATAAAACTGTTTCCAAATCGAGATTTATATCAGGGATTGGAATCTGACTTAAAACACAAATATATTTACTGAAATGTATATTTTAAGTAGGATATTATCAACTTTACTAAAGGGAATTTTTTTTAACATCTTTATTGGTGTATAATTGCTTTACAATGTTGTGTTAGTTTCTGCTGTATAACAAAGTGAATCATCTATATGTATATATATATCCCCATTTCCTGCCCTCTTGCATCTCCCTCCCACCCTCCCTATCCCACCCCTCTAGGTGGACACAAAGCTGATCTCCCTGTGCTATGCAGCTGCTTCCTACTAGCTATATATTTTACATTTGGTAGTGTATATATGTCAATATTACTATTTCACTTCGTCCCAGCTTACTCTTCCCCCTCTCCGTGTCCTCAAGTCCATTCTCTAGTAGGTCTGTGTCTTTATTCCTGTCTTGCCCCTAGGTTCATCATGACCATTTTTTTTTTTTTTTAGATTCCATACATATGTATTAGCATATGGTATTTGTTTTTCTCTTTCTGACTTACTTCACTCTGTATGACAGACTCTAGGTCTATCCGCCTCACTACAAATAACTCAATTTCCTTTCTTTTTATGGCCAAGTAATATTCCATTGTATATATGTGCCACATCTTCTTTAACCATTCATCTGTCGATGGACACTTAGGTTGCTTTCATGTCCTGGCCATTGTAAATAGTGCTGCAATGAACATTATGGTACATGACTTTTTAAATTATGGTTTTCTCAGGGTATATGCCCAGTAGTGGGATTGCTGGATCATATGGTAGTTCTATTTTTACTTTTTTAAGGAATCTCCATACTGTTCTCCATAGTGGCTGTATCAATTTACATTCCCACCAACAGTGCAGGAGGGTTCCCTTTTCTCCACACCCTCTCCAGAATTTCTTGTTTGTAGATTTTTTGATGATGGCCATTCTGACCAGTGTGAGGTGATGCCTCATCGTAGTTTTGATTTGCATTTCTCTAATGATTAGTGATGTTGAGCATCTTTCATGTGTTTGTTGGCAATCTGTATATCTTCTTTGGAGAAATGTCTATTTAGGTCTTCCACCCATTTTTGGATTGGGTTGGGTTTTTTTTTGATATCCAGCTGCATAAGCTGCTTGTATATTTTGGAGATTAATCCATTGCTTTGTTTGAAAATATTTTCTCCCATTCTGAGGGTTGCCTTTTCATCTTGTTTATGGTTTCCTTTGCTGTGCAAAAGCTTTTAGGTTTCATTAGATCCCATTTGTTTATTTTTGTTTTTATTTCCATTTCACTAGGAGGTGAGTCAAAAAGGATCTTGCTGTGATTTATGTCATAGGGTATTCTGCATATGTTTTCCTCTAAGAGTTTTATAGTGTCTGGCCTTACATTTAGGTCTTTAATCCATTTTGAGTTTATTTTTGTGTATGGTGTTAGGGAGTGTTCTAATTTCATTCTTTTACATGTAACTGTCCAGTTTTCCCAGCACCACTTACTGAAGAGGCTGTCTTTTCTCCATTGTATATTCTTGCCTCCTTTATCAAAGATAAGGTGACCATATGTGCGTGGGTTTATCTCTGGGCTTTCTATCCTCTTCCATTGATCTATATTTCTGTTCTTCTGCCAGTACCATACTGTCTTGATTACTGTAGCTTTGTAGTATAGTCTGAACTCAGGGAGCCTGATTCCGCCGGCTCCATTTTTCTTTCTCAAGATTGCTTTGGCTATTCGGGGTCTTTTGTGTTTCCATACAAATTGTAAAATTTTTTGTTCTAGTTCTGTGGAAAATGCCATTGGTAGCTTGTTAGGGAATGCATTGAATTGGTAGATTGCTTAGGGTAGTATAGTCATTTTCACAATGTTGATTCTTCCAATCCAAGAACATAGTATGTCTCTCCATCTGTTTGTATCATCTTTAATTTCTTTCATCATGTCTTATACAGGTCTTTTGTCTCTTTAGGTAGATTTATTCCTAGGTATTTTATTCTTTTTGTTGCAATGGTAAATGGGATTGTTTCCTTAACTTCTCTCTTAGATTTTTCATCATTAGTGTATAGGAATGCAAGAGATTTCTATACATTAATTTTGTATCCTGTTACTTTACCAAATTCATTCATTAGCTCTAGTAGTTTTCTGGTAGCATCTTCAGGATTCACTATGTATAGTATCATGTCATCTGCAAACAGTGACAATTCTACTTCTTTTCCGATTTTGATACCTTTTATTTCTTTTTCTTCTCTGATTGCTGTGGCTAAAACTTCCAAAACTATGTTGAATAATACTGGTGAGAGCTGGGAAACCTTGTCTTGATCCTGATCTTACAGGAAATGGTTTCAGTTTTTCACCACTGAGAACGATGTTGGCTGTGGGTTTCTCATATATGGCCTTTTTATGTTGAGGTAGGTTTCCTCTATGCCCACTTTATAGAAAGCTTTTATTACAAATGGTTTTGAATTTTTTTGGAAGCTTTTTCTGCAGCTATTGAGATTATCATATGGTTTTTATCCTTCAGTTTGTTAATATGGTGTATCCCATTGATTGATTTGCACATATTGAAGAATGCTTGCATTCCTGGGATAAACCCCACTTGATCATGGTGTATGATCTCTTTAATGTGCTGTCGGATTCTGTTTCCTAGTATTTTGTTGAGGATTTTTGCATCTATTTTCATCAGTGATATTGGCCTTAGCTTTCTCTTTTTGTGATATCTTTTTCTGGTTTTGGTATCAGGGTGATGGTGGCCTCGTAGAATGAGTTTGGGAGTATTCCTCCCTTTGCTCTATTTTGGAAGAGTTTGAGAAGGATAGGTGTTAGCTCTTCTCTAAATGTTTGATAGAATTCAGCTGTGAAGCCATCTGGTCCTGGGCTTTCGTTTGTTGGAAGATTTTTAATCACAGTTTCAAATTCAGTGCTTGTTATTGGTCTGTTCATATTTTCTCTTTCTTCCTGGTTCAGTCTTGGAAGGTTGTACTTTTCTAAGAGTTTGTCCATTTCTTCCAGGTTGTCCATTTTATTGGCATATAGCTGCTTGTAGTAATCTCTCATGATCCTTTGTATTTCTGCAGTGTCAGTTTTTACTTCCCCTTTTTCATTTCTAATTCTGTTGATTTGAGTCCTCTCCCTTTTTTTCTTGATGAGTCTGGCTAATGGTTTATCAGTGTTTTTTGTCTTCTCAAAGAACCAGCTTTTAGTTTTATTGATCTTTGCTATTGTTTCCTTCATTTCTTTTACATTTATTTCTGATCTGATCTTTATGATTTCCTTGCTTCTGCTAACTTTGGTTTTTTTGTTGTTCTTCTTCTCCTTTCTCTAATTGCTTTAGGTGTAAGGTTAGGTTGTTTATTTGAGATTATTTTATTTCTTGAGGTAGGATTTTACTGCTATAAACTTCCCTCTTAGAACTGCTTTTGCTGCATCCCATAGGATTAGGGTCATTGTGTTTTCATTGTCATTTGTTTCTAGGTATTTTTTGATTTCCTCTTTGATTTCCTCTGTGATCTCTTGGTTATTTAGTAACGTATTGTTCAGCCTCCATGTGTTTGTATTTTTATAGTTTTTTTCTTGTAATTGATATCTAGTCTCATAACGTTGTGGTCAGAAAAGATGCTTGAAATGATTTCAATTTTCTTACATTTACTGAGGCTTGATTTGTAACTCAAGATGTGATCTATCCTGGAGAATGTTCCATGAGCACTTGAGAAGAAAGTGTATTCTGTTTTTTTTTTGGATGGAATGTCCTATAAATATCAATTAAGTCTATCTGGTCTAATGTGTCTTTTAAAGCTTGTGTTTTTTGTTTTCTTTTTTCATTTTGGATGATCTGTCCATTGGTGAAAGTGGGGTGTTAAAGTCTCCTACTATTATTTTGTGACTGTCGATTTCTCCTTTTATGGCTGTTAGCATTTGCCTTATGTATTGAGGTGCTTCTGTGTTGGGTGCATAAACATTTACAATTGTTATATCTTCTTCTTCAATTGATCACTTGATCATTATGTAGTGTCCTTCTTTGTCTCTTGTAATAGTCTTTATTTTCAAATCTATTTTGTCCCTAGATCTGAAGTGGGTCTCTTGTAGATAGCATATATACGGGTCTTGTTTTTGTATCCCTTCAGCCAGTCTGTGTCTTTTGCTTGGAGCATTTAATCTATTTACATCTAAGGTAGTTATTGATATGTCTGTTCCTATTACCATTTTCTCAATTGTTTTGGGTTTGTTTTTGTAGGTCTTTTCCTTCTCTTGTGCTTCCTGCCTAGAGAAATTCCTTTAGCATTTGTTGTAAAGCTGGTTTAGTGGTGCTGAATTCTCTTAGCTTTTGCTTGTCTGTAAAGTTTTTAATTTCTCCATCGAATCTGAATGAGATCCTTGCTGGACAGAGTAATCTTGGTTGTAGGTTTTTCTCTTTCATCACTTTAAATATGTCCTTCCACTCCCTTCGGGCTTGCAGAGTTTTGGTTGAAAGATCAGCTGTTAACCTTATGGGGTTTCCCTTGTGTGTTATTTGTTGCTTTCCCTTTGCTGCTTTTAGTATTTTTTCTTTATATTTAATTTTTGATAGTTTGATTAATACGTATTTTGGCATGTTTCTCCTTGGATTTATCCTGTATGGGACTCTCTGCTCTTCCTGGACTTGATTGACTACTTCCTTTCCCATGTTAGGGAAGTTTTCAACTATAATCTCTTCAAATATTTTCTCAGTCCGTTTCTTTTTCTCTTCTTGTCCTGGGACCCCTATAATTCGAATGTTGGTGCATTTCATGTTGTCCCAGAGGTCTCTGAGAGTGTCTTCAATTCTTCTCTTTCTTTTTTCTTTATTCTGCTCTGTGGCAGTTATTTCCACTATTTTATCTTCCAGGTCACTTATCCGTTCTTCTGCCTCAGTTATTCTGCTATTGATTCCTTCTAGAGAATTTTTAATTTCATTTATTGTGCTGTTCATCATTGTTTGTTTGCTCTTTAGTTCTTCCAGGTCCTTATTAAACATTTCTTGTATTTTCTCCATTCTACTTCCAAGATTTTGCATCATCCTTACTATCATTATTCTGAATTCTTTTTCAGGTAGACTGCTTATTTCCTCTTCATTTGTTTGGTCTGGTGGGTTTTTACCTTGCTCCTTCATCTGCTACACATTTCTCTCTTTTCTCATTTTGTTTAACTTACTGTGTTTGTGGTCCCCTTTTTGAAGGCTGCAGGTTTGTAGTTCCTGTTATTTTTGGTGTCTGCCCCCAGTGGGTGAGGTTTGTTCAGTGACTTGTGTAGGCTTCCTGGTGGAGGGGACTGGTGCCTGTATTCTGGTGGGTGGGGCTGTATCTTGTCCTTCTGGTGGGTGGGGCCGCATCTGGTGGTGTGTTTTGGAGTGTCTGTGAACTTAGTATGACTTTAGGCAGGCTCTCTGCTAATGCGTGGGGTTGTGTTCCTGTCTTGCTAGTTGTTTGGCATGGGGCATCTGGCACTGGAGCTTGCTGGCCTTTGGATGGGGGTGGGTCTTAGCGTTGAGGTGAAGATCTCTGGGAAAGCTCTTGCCGATTGATACTACGTGGGGCCAGGAGGTTTCTTGTAGTCCAATGTCTTGGATTCGACCCTCCCACCTTGATGGCTTAGGCCCAGCACCCGGCTGGAGCACCAAGACATTGCCAGCCAAATGTCTCAGAAGAAAAGGAAGAAAAAAAACAAAAAAATGAACAGAGAGAACCTTAGGAGAAATGGTAAGAGTAAACCTATACAGAAAAAAATCACATGGAGAAGCATACACATACACACTCACAAAAAGAGAAAAAGGAGAAAAAATATATATATTTATTTAAAAAAAAGGAAGAGAGCAGCCCAGCCAATAAACAAATCCACCAATGATAATAGCACTAAATACTAAACTAAGATAACCATAAAACCAGAAACAAATTAGATGCAGAAAGCAAACCCCAAGTCTACAGTTGCTCCCAAAGTCCACCACCTCAAATTTGGGAACATTCATTGTCTATTCAGGTATTCTTCAGATGCAGGGTTTATCAAGTTGATTGTGGGGATTTAATCTGCTGCTCTTGAGGCTGCACGAAGAAATTTTCCTTTCTCTTCTTTGTTCGCACAGCTCCTGAGGTTCAGCTTTGGTTTTGGCCCTGCCTTTGTGTAGGTCACCCTCAGGAGTCTGTTACCTGCCCAGACAAGAGGGGGTTAAAGAAGCAGCTGATTAGGGCTCTCTTGCTAACTCAGGCCCCGGGGGGGCAGGGGCGGGTTGGGTACGGTAGTCATAATTGGAATGCAGGGTGAGCCTGAGGTGGCAGAGGCCGGCGTGACGTTGTATCAGCCTGAGGAATGCCTTGTGTTGTCCCTGGATCATGGGACCCTGGCAGTGACGTGCTGCACAGGCTCCTGGGGGGGTGTGGATAGTGACCTGTGCTTGAACACAGGATTCTTGGTGGCAGCGGCAGCAGCATTAGTGGTTCATGCCCATCTCTGGGGTCTGAGCTGATAGCCGCAGCTTGCGCCCGTCTCTGGAGCTCGTTTAGGCGGTGTTCTGCCTTCTGTGGGCACACTGGGAAGGAATCCCCTCTCCTTGCTTGCACTCCCCAAAACAAAGGTCTCTTGCCTCTCTGGCAGTTCCAGCCTTTTTCCTGGACTCCCTCCTGGCGAGCTGTGGTGCACTAGCCCCCTTCAGGCTGTGTTCACGCAGCCAACCCCAGTCCTCTCCCTGGGGTCTAACCTCCAAAGCCCGAGCCTCAGCTCCCAGCCCCCACCTGCCCTGGTGGGTGAGCAGACAAGCCTCTCAGGTTGGTGAGTGCTGGTTGGCACTGATCCTCTGTGCGGGAGTTCCTCCGCTTTGCCCTCTGCAGCTCTGTTGCTTCACTCTCCTCCATGGCTCTGAAGCTTCCCCCCGGCCCACACCCCATCTCCGCCAGTGAAGGGGCTTCCTAGTGTGTGGAAACGTTTCCTCCTTCACAGCTCCCTCCCAGAGGTGCAGGTCCCATCCTTATTCTTTTGTCTCTGTTTTTTCTTTTTTCTTTTGCCCTACCCAGGTGCATGGGGATTTTCTTGCCTTTTGGGAAGTCTGAGGTCTTCTGCCAGCATTCAGTAGGTGTTCTGTAGGAGTTGTTCCACATGTAGGTGTATTTTTGATGTATTTATGGGGAGGAAGGTGATCTCCACATCTTACTCCTCCATCATCTTGAAGGTCTCCCCTCGGGAATTTCTTTAAGGTTTACTATTTGATTCTAGGGTGAGGGATTAATGAATATTAATAAGGTAGCACACAAAATTTTACAAACAAATCAAACTGAAAATGGACTATGAAAATAGTACTTATTTCCCATAATGAAAATAAATAACAAAAGATTTCAAAATTATAATCCAGTAAGTGGTTGGATAGAGCACAAAGTAAAGCTCACCACATAGAACAGAACCTAGAATAGGTTTTGCCTATTGGTTGGTAGTGTCTGTTTGGAAATCTGTGTTGAGAATGATCAAGAAGACACCCTGGGCCCACCTTGGAAGAGTTGTTGACCAGCAATTGCTCTTGTTGACCAGCAATATCTACTGTGACCCTGGTGTCAGGGAGAGGCAGTAATACATCAGTTGTTTTCTATTGCTGATTTGGGCCCCCCAAAAGCTTAAGACACTAGGGACGAATAAATCTACTTTATATACCTATTAGTCAAAATAGGCTAGGCATGTCTGAGGTAACAAATGTAACCCCAAATCTCAGTGACTAACACAATAAAGGTGTGTTTGCCAGTCAGTCAAAGTCTGAAGCATGTTGAGCAGCCCTCCTCCATCTTGTAACTGGACCATCTGTACATTGGCCTCCAAGGTCACTGTGGCCAAAGAGGAATAAGTGGGAGGACAGTGGGAGGTCTCTTAAAAGGTTACCCCTGAAATTGGCCTGCATCAGTGACACCCACCTCCCGTGGGCCAGAATCCAATCACAAGGCCCCAGTCTAAGTAAAACTCATGGATATTGGATGAACTTTAACAGTTCCTGCCACAGTACATGAAGGCAATTTGTGAAATGGATTCTGGACTTTTTCTAGGACATGGAAGCTATGGTTATTCAACTAATTCAACTTCATATTGGCCTGTGTGGCTGGTAAAGAGCATTTCCTCTTACCTTAGCCTGAAGGTGAAAATGAACTTTAATCAGTCAGGACAAGATGATAGCTGCAAACCAGCCATGAGCCAACAAAAATACATATTGTTTAACCCTAGACCCTTACTCCTCTGTCCTAATAGTTAATAGAGTGTTAAAAGTCCATTTCCAACAGAAAAAGGAATCCAACACAGGTGGCTCAAGAGGTTTTAATGAAGAAACTGTTTATAAAAGTTTGGACAGAGTTAAGGGAATCACCAAAGGATGGTGAGGCACCCAGAAACCAGCACTAGCAGAAAGCTGTTACTACCTAGAATTCATTCCAAAGGGCAAGGAGAAGAAATAATGTCTCCAGAGCTCAGTGAGTGCTGGAACCATGGAGAAAGAGTATCCTGACAGGAACTATAGTCCTAGAGGGATGCAGCCATTACCAGAGACTATGCCTAGAGCACTGATGGAGCAGGAAAGAGATACCCTGACCTCTCTCTTCCAGCCTTTCCAGTCTCTTGCCAGTACCTCTCACAGGCCAAAGAGAACAGAGGCTAGCTGACCAGGAAACCAGGGAAATCTGTCATGATGATCAGCCCCAGGGGCAATGAGTAAACAAAACAGTTAGAGTTGGGGTTGGGGGGAGGATAGGGAGGCCTGACAAACAGAAAAGAACCAATTCATAGGCCATGGAAAAGACAGCTGAAAAATGAAAATGAAGAGACAGCTTTTGGAGAAATGGGAAGATTTATCAATCCTCATTTTTTTTTAATTAATTAATTTATTTATTTTTTGGCTGTGTTGGGTCTTCGTTTCTGTGCGATGGCTTTCTCTAGTTGCGGCAAGCGGGGGCCACTCTTCATCGCGGTGCTCGGGCCTCTCACTATCGCGGCCTCTCTTGTTGCGGAGCACAGGCTCCAGACACGCAGGCTCAGTAGTTGTGGCTCACCGGCCTAGTTGCTCCGCAGCATGTGGGATCTTCCCAGACCAGGGCTTGAACCCGTGTCCCCTACATTGGCAGGCAGATTCTCAACCACTGTGGCACCTCAATCCTCATTTTTAATGAGCAATATCCCTTTTACCATTCCAATTGGCTCCATTCCTAGGTTGTCTATTCAAGTGCAAGAACTACTACAGTGACTATATATAGATACGACAAGTATCCTAGCAAAAGTATCCGCTAAAACAAATGCACTCCTATCAAAAAGACTCCTGGGCCATATCAAAAGGAGACTCACAAAAGAGTGGAGACCTTCCTTAAGCCATCTATTTATTCAACTACCAAATCAGCAAATATCTTTTGAGTGTTGACTAAGTGCCAGGGACTTCATTAGGCACTGAAAATGCAAAGATGAACAAGACTGATATGATTTCTTCCCTCCTTTGGTTGTATAATCTGTGGGAAAGCTGAAGCACAGCAAGCAATGCATCTTCTGAAGATAGGTTTGGAGAGGAGGCACACACCAGGTCACGAAGAGCCTTGGAGGTCATAGTTGGAAGTGGGTATTTTACTCTGATTTCCATGGGAAGCTATTGAAAGCATGAGGCCATGACTTCTCACTGTACTTAGAATAAAATGATCCATTGAGGGTTCAAGACAATCCATCCATTCTTGCCGTGTGAAGAGTGGGCTTGTAGGTGCCATGTTTGGAAGCAGGAGTACCAGTTAGAAGATTATTTTCAGGGTCCATGTAAAAGAGGTCAATGAATGGGCCAGGAGGCAAGCTGTAGAGATAGACGTGCACAATTTCAAAGTACATTTTCAAGGCAGATTTGGTTTGTCAGACTGGTTAAGATCAGGGCAGCCTCCAGCCGGGAAAAATCTGTATAAATCCGTTCATCTTAAGTGTTTGCCAGCTGGGTTTATGGATGGTCTCTAGGCTCAGTATTGCATCTTTGTGAATTCACTGAATGTATTAGTTTCCTAGGGCTGCTGTAACAAATTACTACAAACTTGGTGGCTTAAAACAACAGAAATTTATTCTCTGTAGTTCTGGAGGCTGAAAGTGTTAAATCAAAGTGTCAGCAGTTTTGGTCCCTTCTGGAAGATCTGAGGGGAAGCCATTCCATGCCTTTCTCCTAGCAATCTTTGACTTTCTTTGACTTCTAAATGCATTACTCTAATCTCTGCCTCTCTTCACATGGCCTTCTTCCCTGTGTGTCTCTGTGTCTCAAATCTCCCTCTCTTTTCTCTTATAAGGACATTAGTCATTGGATTTAGGACCCACTCTAAATCCAGGATGATCTCTTCTTCAGGTCTTTAACTTAATTACACCTGCAAAGACCCTATTTCCAGATAAAGTCACATTCACAGACATCAGAGTTTAGGGCTTAGACATACATTTTTGGGGGGTGACACAATTTCATCACTGCCCTGAGCTTTTTGTTTTCTTGTGTGAATGTGACAATTATATCAAATCAAATAAAATCATATTAAATAATGCTACTGGATATAATTTATAACCCAAAGTACTATCCAATGATTATTAATATATTAAAAATTATTTTATTTGAAGGGCAGATTTAACAGTCAACATATTATTCAACCATATGCTTTTTCACAAAGTAATTTTAATAACAACAACAACAATAAAAGGAGCTTTCTATACCACTTAAATTTATCTAATGTATAATATTAGCATGTGGCTATAAATGTATATCCATCTATATCAATAAATGAGAGACATGGAAAGATGAGAGGAGAAGAAGAATAAGAAAACATGAGAGAGGGAGGGAAGGGAGGAAGGAAAAGAGGGAGAAAGAGGAATGAAGAGAGGGAAATCCCTTTATATATTACATACCACTTTCTTTCTCTGGTCAAAGGAAAACTAGACTTTCATGGCCTAAAGAAAGGAAGACCGTAGGCATGTAAAATGTAGAAAGAAACAAGAAGCTAATTCTATGAAGCACTGAGCTCAGGGCTTTAATGACATTATTGCATGAAATATGCCTCACAACCCAGTGATGTTGACACCACTTTCCTCCTCATTTTACACCTGAGGTTTACAGAGATTATATAACTTGCCCAGGGTCATGTGGTTGCCAAGAAAGTGGCAGACCGGGGATGTGAACCCAGGTCTGCCTGATAGTTGATCCATAGTGCTCGAAACCACAGTACCATATCACAGTGTTTCATTCCTATGGGTTACTTAAACACTTTCATTCATCCAACAAGCATTTATTGGATACCTGTTACAGGGGCAAGAAACAAAGATGAACAATGCAGAATAGGTCCTGTTTTCTTGGGGCTTACATTCCAGTGGGGGAAATAGGCAATCAGTCAATTAGTACACAAAGTCATTCTCAATGATTCTATGGAATCATTGAAACTGGGTACTGTGATAAAGCACGATTGGAAAGGGGGAGCCCACTTTTGACAGTAGGTTGAAGAAAGTCCCTTAGGAAAGTGAACTTTGCACATAGACCTGAATAAAACGGGGGGGGGTGGGGGAGGAAACCCATGAAGATATAGGGGAATAATATTCCAGGGAGAAGGAAGAGCAAGTGTAAAGAATCTGAGGCAAGAGTGTACTAGAAACGCCTGACAATAAGGCCAATGAGGCCAGGAGAAAAGGACCATGAAGACATGAGGGTTATGAGGAAGGCTGGGCTGGGGTGTATAGTTCCTGTAGATGAAGCAACGACAAGGGGGAGAAGTTGCTTTATTCTAAGTGCAATCCAAAGACCTTAGAGGGTTTTAAGAAGGGGAGTGACGGGATCTGCTGATAATTTTTAAAGATTGCTCTGACGCTATTGTAGGGGACCAACTCTAAAGTAGATAGATTCAAAGAGACCAGTCACAAGGCTGTTGTTTTCTCCCCAGAGCAAGGTGTTGGCAGTAAGTTGGTGGTAATAGACAGGGAGAGAAGTCAACCGATATGAGTATATATTCTTGATGGACTTAGATGTGATTAGTAAGGGAAAGAGAGGAATCAAAAATGATGACTTTCTTTCGGCTTGATTAACTGTGCACTTGCTTCACATCAAGGAAGTGAGACTTACAATGACTGGTCTTTGCTGTCATATCTGAGTGTGCCGCACCTCTCCATTTCTACCCTTCACAGTTCTAAACCCATCCTTCTCCTGCCTCCCCTCCCCTTCCTCATAAACCTCATACCTCCAAAACTGCCCCTCCCTAACACACACACACGCACAAACACACACACTCACTCACACACTGTCCATGCATGGCCATTTCTTACCCCCTTTTTCTGGGACATCTCCCCCAGTGATTCCTCCTTTACATTAGAATATTAGCTTTGGAAAGACCTTAGAGAGTGCCATCTCTGATCCCCTCATTTCACAGAAGGGGAAACTGAGAAGAACCCAGAGAGAGAAATTTGCCTATCCAAGGTCACACAGCTAGTTAGTGGCAAAACCAAGAATAGAGCATAAAAGTCTCTTGATACCCAATCAAATTCTCTTTCTTATAATGCAGCTGCTTTCTAAAATTCCTTTCCCTGTATAGTCCCTCTTCTTCAACAGGCACTTTATGACAAAGTGTTTGGTTCTCTCATTTGTCTGCTCTATACCTTCTTTGCCTCCCTAGATAAGGACAGAGACCGTGTCATCATTTGACATTACACACAGTGCTGACTCTATTACTCAAGGCTATTCAATACACTTAGGGGTTGGCTGATTGATTATACTGTAGTCCCATATTTGCATACCTAACCTCTCATGTTTTTAAGTCTACAATCTAAATTTCCATGGCAGTCAGATACATCCAGTTCTGGTCTGCTCTAGGGAAAAAGTAAAATCTTGCTCATTTTATATCTTTATTATTATCAAATGGTGTTAATATATCTGATCAACCTAGCACAAAGGAAACTGCAGTCACTGTATTCTTTTTTTTTTTTTTTTTTTTTTTTTTTTTATAAATTTATTTATTTATTTATTTATGGCTGTGCTGGGTCTTTGCTTCTGTGCGAGGGCTTTCTCTACTTGTGGCAAGCGGGGGCCACTCTTCATCGCGGTGCGCAGGCCTCTCACTGTCACGGCCTCTCTTGTTGCGGAGCACAGGCTCCAGACGCGCAGGCTCAGTAGTTGTGGCTCACGGGCCCAGTCGCTCCGCGGCATGTGGGATCCCCCCAGACCAGGGCTCAAACCCGTGTCCCCCGCATTGGCAGGCGGACTCTCAACCACTGCACCACCAGGGAAGCCCCACTGTATTCTTTGATCTCTATTGCCATCTCTGCATAAACTGGGCTAAACTAAGGTCCTAGATTCTGTCTACTTGTTACTAAATCCTGGACATCTCATTAGTGATCGATGGCCTAATCCTTTTAATATGCCTTCCAAGAAGACTCTCTTATTACCCATGCTCCTTCAGGAAGGAGCTAGGGATGTGGGAGTGGAGAAATCTGCTAAATTTTCTGAAATTACATTTTGTGTTTAGAAACAACTAAGTCTTGGCTATGCAGAAATGTGTTCACCAGCATTTTTGGAACACAACCGGAATCTGTCCTATATCCACTCTCATTGACGTTAAAAGCTTGTTCTTTTCTCCTGTTTCATCTGAAAGCTGTACTGCCTTTTGCTTTGTCCATAGATGCTGCCCCTGAGTGTCTAAGTGGAACCAAAAGAAAAACCACAGCTCACCAGACTTGTCCCGGTTCAACTCTGATTGCCAGCCTCATTCCAGATAACCCTTCGAAACCAGGACCTTAGGGCTATCTCTAATTTGTTTTTGTTGTTCCCTCCCATATTGTCTGGATAATTCTGGTCTCTAAATGGCCTATAACAAATGATGATTCACACACATACACACTTCACGCCATGGATATTTTCAGAATTAGTATTTTAACTTTCTAGTCACATTAATAATGAGATCCATAAGGCTATACAGCTTAGGGGTTGAGAGATTTACTTCGGAGTCAGGCAAACTTGAGCAAAGCCTTGATTTTCTATTTATCTGTATGACAAAAACTTTAACTTTCCAAGCCTTAGTTTCCTCTTCCATTATTTAGGGATTAAAAACATCTCCAAATAGGGTTGTTGCGGGAATGCTGGGATTTAAGGCACACGAACCTTTGAGCACAGTGTCTGGCATAGAATGACCCTCTCAGTAATTACAAGCTGCTCTTAGCTTTACTGGTGTTATTGTTATAAAACAATAAAATGTCCCTAGAAGTTTTAATAGTGATGGACAAAGTCAGAACAAGGGTTCCTTCAGTGACTTTCTAATTTAGATGAGGAAACAAAAGAACCTCTGGGAAAAGTTGGAAACTGTTGCTGCTCTCCCAGCCCCGGATCCCCACCCTGTGGGTGGCATGACCGATTGAAAAGGCTAATTGAGCAGCAACCCCAGATAACTTCAGGGATGATAAGTTTCATGAGCATTATCTGGAAACTTTATCTTGCCAACAAAAATAAGCAGGGTCTCCACCACAAAGAATCTAAAATCTGTTCACTAAGCAGTGTTTTGAACAGCAAATACAGATGGACAGTAATATTTACGGTCAATTTACCAGAATCAGGTATCAGATGACCTCTGACACTAGCCCTCGCTTACTAAAGAGCTAATTAGCTGTAAAAATGAGGTGACAAGTCAATTGTATCAGCACAAAGGATGAATTTGTCATGTGGGATTTTGCTGGTAGTAAGGCCTGCCATTACAGCTTCTGGGTGGCTACTTGGCCTACAAAAAAGCTAACTTTCCCTTAGGGGAAGAAGGAGGTAGAAGCCAAGTGTAAAGGAGGCTGCGGAGTCCTCACATCAGAGTCAGGGTGTGACACAAACAGTAACCTCAGGAGCCCAGAGATACAAGGCTTCCACATCTGGCAGGTGAGAGAACACCTAGCTCCTCAGGACTGTTATTCAGTAACTACCAGAAACACTAGCTTGAGCACTAATAAAAATGCTATTACTCACTATGTTTTCCCCTCTGCTTTGGCCAGCAGAACTAAATTTTGCTTTCTACAATGCAGTTTTTTCCCTGCTTGAGATGTTGGAAAACTAGAGAATTTAAAAGAAGGAAGAAAAATCACCTATAACTCCTCCATAAACACCTAAATAATCAGTGTTAACATTTTGGTGTGGCTCTTTCATACAGTGCTTTAGCAAACAAAATTGGAATCAAATTGTATATACAGTTTATGGTCTTTCTTAACTTCATACTATATCAAAAAAGTATGTTTTATGTTATCAACTATTTTCATTAATATTATTTAAATCATTGAATGATATATCATATAGGAATATCATAATGTATTTAATTCATGTGTTTCCAAGTTCCCCAGCTTTCAAAAGTCACTCTTTCTATGATGCTGAAATAACATTGTCTAATTCCCCAACCTGCCATGCAGAATATTCAGATTTTCTTACTCACTACATCTGGGAGTTCCCAAAACTGCCTATCTGTTCCTGAAAATGTTCTGTTTGTTGTCATATCCTATGCCTCTTTTCTTAACTGGCTCCTAACTACTACTTTCTGTTCCGGCACAGACCAGCCCTCAAAGACACTTGGGCCCATATCCCCTTGAAGTAGCATAGCCATCATCAACTAGGCTTAGAGGAGAGGATCGAGGCTGGGTGGAGAAGACATGCTCCTTCATTCCTCTGTCCGCACAGTGAACACATCTCCCCCTTTAAGTCCTTAAAGTCTAGATAAAATCAGGATGTAATATTACAGAGTTTTAATGAAAGCTTATGGTTAACATGTGTTCAGCACAGAATGATTTACTACCAGGTGGGTTCTTCCAGAATTCTCCACATGGAAGGGGCCACCAACAGAAATCTCTATGCATCTCCATCCCCAGAGTCCCACTTCCTCATCTAACTTCAGAGAAAGAGTAATATCTTCCCTCTCCAACTCCAAGACACCTTAGTCTTTCTTCCCAGAATGACTAAAACCCATGTTTTTCTGAGAAAATGCCTATCTTCACTCAGAGGATTTGGCCTGGTGTTCACGGCCCAAGCAAGTTGATCACAAGGGTTGATCATATATTTCCCAAAGTCAGAAGTATGTGTGTTAGGTAGCACTGTGTCAAAATCAGGCAAACTATTTCATATTTTTCTCCAGAAGAAGTCAAAGACAAGTCTCTCCTGGTTTGGTCTGGTCTCACTATGTCTTGATAACAAATATTTAGAAAAAAAATACACATACCCCATCTCAAGATCTGCAAAAGTTTTGAAGAACCAACGAAATGCAGTTTACATTACAGTAAAAAGTATTTCTATTAGTTTGAAAATTCACTATCTATTGAAGATCCCCCAATTTACAGAGCTAGGATATTTTACCATTCAGTCTAAAGAATCTGCATTCAAGCTCATGGTGACTCCACAGCTTTTTTCCAAGGACAATTGAGAAATGCTCTACCTACATGTGATGCCTCTACTTCTAAATGAAAACTATTAGCAATAATTGAGTGATAATTCTGCAGCATCAAAAACACTGAAAAACCTTGAGTCACCTCAAAAAGTCACTAAAAGTACACGGTTGCTGCACATTGAATTGTGTCCCTCCGAAACGTACGTATAAGTCTAAACTCTGATACCTGTAAATGTGACCTTATTTGGAAATAGGGTCTTTGCAGATGTAATTAAGTTAAGATAAGGTCATAGATTAGAATGGTCCCTAATCCATGACTGGTGTCCTTATAAAAGAGATGAATATTGAGACACAGTCACATAGGGGAGAATGCCATGTGAAAACGGAAGCAGAGATTGTACGGATGCATCTACAAACCAGGGAACTCCAAGGATTACTAGAAGATTGGATAGAGACATGTAACAGATTCTCCCTCAGAACCTCCAAAAGGCATTGATCTTGCCAACACTTGGATTTTGGATTTATAGACTCCAGAACTGCGAAAGAATACATTTCTACTGTTTTAAGCCACTCATTTTGTGATGATTTGTTATGGCAACCCTAGAAATTTAGTATAACTCATATACTTATTTAACCCAGTATTTCTCAACAGGGACAATTTTACCCCCCAGGAAACTTTTGTCAGTGTCTAGAGAAGTTTCTGACTGTTATGACTGGGGGTGATGTTGCTGGCATCCAGAGGGGAAAGCCAGGGGTGCTTCTAATACATAGGGCAGATCCCATAAGAAAGAATTACCCAACACAAAAGACCAACAGTGCCAATGTTGAGAAACCCTTATTTAACCTATTCCTTACTTGGGGATATTCAGTGTCTTTACCATTTTTTTTTGCTGCCATAAATAATGCTGCAATGACCACTGTAGTACACAATTACTGGTCAACCAGTGATAGCAATTACCTGTAATTTAATTTCTTAGAGAACTATGTGTTCTCTTTTTCTTATTTTAAAGGGCATTTTGCCATTTCCTGTCATCCTATTTGAATACTTTTTTTGAAACAGAGTCTATAAACAGTAAGTACATGAATGAATGAAAAATCACAAACATTTCAAAGGTGTTGGAGAGGCCTCAGTGCCTCCTAGGATTAACCTTTGATCTGTTATATATTCCACCCATATTTGCTCCATCCTCAAACAACACTAGGAGGCCTTAGGAAGAAAGTATTTTCATCATAACAGCTGATATAAACAACATGCTATTACTCCTAGTGTTTTTTAAAAAAAAATATGTAAGTGTAACAGTTTCAGATTTAAAAAATAGAAAAGTTTATTTTTTTTCATGAGAAATAAATTGATACAGCCATGAGACAGTCTTTTCTACTAGAAGATACTAGCACTGCTCATTTTTAAAATGTGAGAGGTGATTACATTGAGGTCTGAGCCTCAGTGCCCATGACCTTACCTTCCTTTTTCTATTAGCTCCCATGAAAATGCTGCTGCTCAGGTGGGGTCGTAGTCTTCTGGGAGGTTATTAGACTGCACAAACATTAAGAATCAACTGTAAATCTCTGTTTAGCCCTTGACTGGCCAAATTTTCTATTTGGCCCTTGACTGGCCAGTATTTTCTCTTATCAAGCACAGCATATGTCTTTTACCACATTCAGTCAACAGGTTAACAGTTTTACTTGTTGGGAGACAATTTTCTATGAGTTTCTCATGCTTCACACCCTATGAACACAGGCCCTAACCTGGCTTTCATTCTAGATTATCTTTTTATGGACGTTTGTATAGTGAAGAGCCTTGAGAGGTAGAGATATTGTCTCCACCCAGAGCAAAGGACAAATGTACTAACTGTCCAGTACAATAAAAATACTATAGGGCAAAGATTGGGCAATGTGCTTGCAGCCTATTATAAAAGACTTGAATTTGCTAAGCTTGGGGTTCTTAGGCTGTGACAAAAACCCACTGTGTGAGCAGCGTGTAGCCTCCAAATGGCTCCTTGGGACTTGGGGGCCAAGAGGAACGAACAAGAACCTGAAGTCCATCCTACGTGCTTGCTGTGAGTAATAAGGTCTTTTGTCTCCAATCCAGTAGTCTTGTATCTTCTCCCAACATCCATAAAACTATGACAGACTAACACATTAGCTTGTATGTAGGACAAAATCTCAGACACTTCATGTTTGTTGATGTTATTCTACACTTCAAAGTCTATAATTCAGTTTATGAGAATGCTCCCCTCAGCACAGCACCATTTTTATTTTCCTCCCCTTTCTTCTTCCCTACCCCAGTCCTGTTGAGTCAGTCAGGGGTAACTGAGAGTATAAAGCTGATGACTGGTTTCAGCTCCTGGATCTATGCCGTGTAGAAACTCTGGTTCAATCAAAATGCTACTGTTACCTCTTGCAGTCTTGGCCCCAGCTGGGACCTGGAATAAACCAAGCTCTCAGGAGGCATCTCAGAAGTTGCTCTTCCACGCTTCAATGGAAATGTCAGTATACACTGCTGGGTTACGTGCCAGAGAATGTTACCTGAGGCCTTGAACTGAAAAAAATCAATAGTCTACGGACATGGAGGACGAAAACTAAATGGCTAACTAAAAATTTAATAAAAACTATATGTACATACCTAACTTCTAGCAGAATAACAAATAGAGGTAATCCAGAAACATAAGAGGGAGACTGAAAATTCTAAGCAAAAACAATTCTTTTTATCCTAATCCTTTCTTAATATTATTTAAAATAACTTCTCTGATGGTTCAAAATTGGGATAAAGACTTTACATATCACATTACCTATCAGAATAATACACTCATCCCCGGACTTCCCTGGCGGGCCAGTGGTTAAGACTCCATGCCACTGCAAGGGGCTCGGGTTCGATCCCTGGTTGGGGAACGAAGATCCCACATGTCGCCTGGCACAGCCAAAAAAAAAAAAGAATAATACAGTCATCCCTGAAATAAGAACAGTTGTAATTCAAGAGGCACAGGCAATCTAGAAACGCAAATAAAAATATGCTTGAGCCTCAGGGAAAAAAAATACTCCAGTAATAAATTTCTCAAAGCTACCCACAACAGGTGAAAAGAAAGTCACTCACAGCACCAGCAATTTGTGACAAAGCACAATTATTAGTTTGACCACACATTCCAGGCACCATCTTGTTATTGTCACTGGACGTCCCCAAGAAGACACTGTGGCTTGTGGCCAACAGCCATTCAGAGGAATCTGATAACTCCAGAATGCCAATGGGCCCCTTAAACAACTTTGTATGAGCAAATCAACTAACATAATAGACATTGGTGGCAATTACTTCTATTACCAGAGAAGAATTTACTTCAAATAAGTGTTCTCCACAGGTTTTCTTTAAGTAGCAGGAATCCAGTGTGCCTAAATGTTTTTGTTTACTATCCTTTAAGCCCCAAGTTCACAGGCAGGGAATATAGGTAGCTGATTAAAAAGTTGAAACTGAAGTTGAAACACTTCTGAAATTATAATTATGAAAAGGTAATTACAATAAATTGATTCAGTGTTTTGGAAATATGCCAAATGCTTAAAAATGAATAATGCCTTTTACCTTCTCCCTCAATACCTGTTAGCCAAAGTGACAAAGATATTACCACAGATGTTACTACTACTCAAAAACCTGGTATCACAGACTCACAGAGCTAACCGTAGGCTCGTTCATTAAAAGGGCTCATTTTACAATCTCAGATCCAGAAAGTTTAAGCGATTTGCCACCAGGTAACCAGACCTCCAGACCATTTTTCATAGCATTTATTCATTTTTATTCCAATTACATAGTAAATAATGTGTTTGCTGCAGAATACTTGGTAAATGCATAAAGACACGAATAAAGAAAAAATTATGGGTAATAATCCATGTACCCCAAAGTTAGCCGCTATTAACATTCCAATAATGTTCCTATGCATTTTTTCTACAAAATTAGAACAATGCTCCATTTTTTTTTCTTTTTTAGGAAGCATTAAAGATGTCTTCTTTAATTATTACACAAATATTCTCTAACCAACATATGCTTGCTAATAATTTTTGTCTTGCAGAAAAATGTTTTCTTTTTCTTTTTTTTCTACTTAATTTCTTTTTTCTTTTTTTAATTTTATTTTATTTACATATTTTTTATACAGCAGTTTCTTATTAGTTATCTATTTTATACATATTAGTGTATATATGGCAATCCCAATCACCCAATTCATCCCACCACCAACCCCCTGCCCCCGCTTTACCCCCTTGGTGTCCATACATCTGTGTCTCTATTTCTGCCTTACAAACCAGTTCATCTGTACCAATTTTCTAGATTCCACATATACACGTTAATATATTTGTTTGTCTCTTTCTGACTTACTTCACTCTGTATGACAGTCTCTAGGTCCATCCACGTCTGTACAAATGACCCAGTTTCATTCCTTTTTATGGCTGAGTAATATTCTATTGTATATATGTACCACATCTTCTTTATCCATTCCTCTGTTGATGGACATTTAGGTTGCTTCCATGTCCTGGCTATTGAAAATAGTGCTGCAATGAATACTGGGTGCATGTGACTTTTAATTATGGTTTTCTCTGAATATATGCCCAGAAGTGAGAGTGCTGGGTCATATGATAATTCTATTTTTAGTTTTTTAAGGAACCTCCATATTGTTCTCCATAGTGGCTGTAGCAATTTACATTCCCACCAACAGTGCAAGAGGGTTCCCTTTTCTCCACACCCTCGCCAGCATTTGTTTTGTAGATTTTCTGATGATGTCCATTCTAACCAGTGTGAGGTGATACCTCATTGTAGGTTGGATTTGCATTTCTCTAATAATTATTGATGTTGAGCATCTTTTCATGTGCCTCTTGGCTATCTGTATGTCTTCTTTGGAGAAATATCTATTTAGGTCTTCTGCCCATTTTTTTTTTAATAAATTTATCCATATTTTTATTTTTTAATTTTTGGCTGCATTGGATCTTTGTTGCTGCATGTGGGCTTTCTCTAGTTGTGGTGAGCGGGGACTACTGTTTGTTGCAGTGTGCAGGCTTCTCATTGTGGTGGCTTCTCTGGTTGCGGAGCACAGGCTCAAGGGGTGCAGGCTTCAGTAGCTGCACAACATTGGCGCAGTAGTTGTGGCTCGTGGGCTCTAGAGCACAGGCTCAGTAGTTGTGGCACATGGGCTTAGTTGCTCCACAGCAGGTGGGATCTTCCCTGACCAGGCCACGAACCTGAGTCCCCTGCATTGGCAGGCAGATTCTTAACCACTGCGCAACCAGGGAAGCCCCTGGCCATTTTTTGATTGGGTTGTTTGTTTTTTTAGTATTGAGCTGCATGAGCTGTTTATAAATTTTGGAGATTAGCCCTTTGTCTGTTGATTCATTTCCAAATATTTTCTCCCATTCTGAGGGTTGTCTTTTCATCTTGTTTATAGTTTCCTTTGCTGTGCAAAAGCTTTTAAGTTTCATTAGGTCCCATTTGTTTATTTTTGTTTTTATTTTCATTACTCTAGGAGGTGAGTCAAAAAAGATTTTGCTGTGATTTACGTCATGTAGTGTTCTGCCTATGTTTTCCTCTAAGAGCTTTATAGTGTCCGGTCTTACATTTAGGTCTCTAATCCATTTTGAGTTTATTTTTGTGTATGGTGTCAGGGAGTGTTCTAATTTCATTCTTTTACATGTGGCTGCCCAGTTTTCACAGCATCACTTATTGAAGAGGCTCTCTTATCTCCATTGTATATCCTTGCTTCCTTCATCATAGATTAGGTGTGTGGGTTTATAGACCATAGGTGTGTGGGTTTATCTCTGGGCGTTCTATCCTGTTCCATTGATCTATATTTCTGTTTTTGTGCCAGTACCATATTGTCTTGATTACTGTAGCTTTGTAGTATAGTCTGAAGTCAGGAAGCCTGATTCCTCCAGCTCCGTTTTTCTCCCTCAAGTTTGCTTTGGCTATTTGGGGTCTTTCGTGTCTCCATACAAATTTTAAGATTTTTTTTTCTAGTCCTGTAGAAAATGCCATTGGTAATTTGATAGGGATTACATTGAATCTGTAGATTGCTTTGGGTAGTATAGTCATTTTCACAATATTGATTCTTCCAATCCAAGAATATGGTATATCTCTCCATCTGCTTTTGTCCTCTTTGATTTCTTTCATCAGTGTCTTATGGTTTTCTGCATATAGGTCTTTTGTCTCCTTAGGTAGGTTTATTCCTAGGTATTTTCTTCTTTTTGTTGCAATGGTGAATGGGATTGTTTCCTTAATTTCTCTTTCTGATCTTTCATTGTTAGTGTATAGGAATGCAAGAGATTTCTGTGCATTAATTTTGTATCCTGCAACTTTACCAAATTCATTGATTAGCTCTAGTAGTTTTCTGGTGGCATGTTTAGGATTCTCTATGTATAGTATCATGTCATCTGCAAACAGGGACAGTTTTACTTCTTCTTTTCCAACTTGTATTCCTTTTATTTCTTTTTCTTCTCTGATTGCCGTGGCTAGGACTTCCAAAACTATGTTGAATAATAGGTGTGAGAATAGACATCCTTGTCTTGTTCCTGATCTTAGAGGAAATGCTTTCAGTTTTTCACCATTGAGAATGATGTTTGCTGTGGGTTTGTCATATATGGCCTTTATTATGTTGAGGTAGGTTCCCTCTCTGCCCACTTTCTGGAGAGTTTTTATCATAAATGGCTGTTGAATTTTGTCAAAACTTTTTTCTGCATCTATTGAGATGATCATATGGTTTTTATTCTTCAATTTGTTAATATGGTGTATCACATTGATTGATTTCTGTATATTGAAATCAATCAATATACACTTGATCATGGTATATGATCCTTTTAATGTGTTGTTGGGTTCTGTTTGCTAGTATTTTATTGAGGATTTTTGCATCTATATTCATCAGTGACATTTTTCTGTGATTTTCTTTTTTGTAGTATCTTTGGTTTTGGTATCAGGGTGATGGTGGCCTCATAGAATGAGTTTGGGAGTGTTCCTTCCTCTGCAATTTTTTGGAAGAATTTGAGAAGGATGGGTGTTAGTTCTTCTCTAAATGTTTGATAGAATTCACCTGTGAAGCCATCTGGTCCTGGACTTTTGTTTGTTGGAAGATTTTTAATCACAGTTTCAATTTTATTACTTGTGATTGGTCTGTTCATATTTTCTATTTCTTCCTGGTTCAGTCTTGGAAGGTTATACCTTCCTAAGAATGTGTACATTTCTTCCAGGTTGTCCATTTTATTGCCATAGAGTTGCTTGTAGTAGTCTCTCATGTTGCTTTGTATTTCTGTGGTGTCTGTTGTAACTTCTTTTTCATTTCTAATTTTATTGATTTGAGTCCTATCCCTCTTTTTCTTGATGAGTCTAGCTAAAGGTTTATCAATTTTGTTTATCTTCTCAAAGAACCAGTTTTTAGTGTTATTGAAATTTGCTATTTTTTTCTTTGTTTCTATTTCATTTATTTCTGATCTGATCTTTATGATTTCTTCCCTTCTATTAACGTTGGGTTTTGTTTGTTCTTCTTTCTCTAGTTCTTTTCGGTGGAGGGTTAGATTGTTTGAGATTTTTCTTGTTTTTTGAGGTAGGATTTTACTGCTATAAACTTTCCTCTTTGAACTGCTTTTGCTGCATCCCATAGGTTTTGGATTGTCGTCTTTTCATTGTCATTTGTCTCTAGGTATTTTTTGATTTCCTCTTTGATTTCTTCAGTGATCTCTTGGTTATTTAGTAGCGTATTGTTTAGCTTCCATGTGTTTGTGTTTTTTATATTTTTTTCCCCTGTAATTGATTTCTAATCTCATAGCATTGTGGTTGGAAGAGATGCTTGATATGATTTCAATTTTCTTAAATTTACCAAGGCTTGATTTGTGACCCAAGATGTGATCTAAACTGGAGAATGTTCCATGTGCACTTGAGAAGAAAGTGTAATCTGCTGTTTTCGGATAGAATGTCCTATAAATATCAATTAAATCTATCTGGTTTATTGTGTCATTTAAAGCTTGTGTTTCCTTATTAATTTTCTGTTTGGATGATCTGTCCATTGGTGTAACTGAGGCGTTAAAGTCCCCCACTATTATTGCGTTACTGTCGATTTCCTCTTTTATAGCTGTTAGCATTTGCCTTATGTATTGAGGTGCTCCTATGTTGGGTGCATATATATTTATAATTGTTATATCTTCTTCTTGGATTGATCCTTTGATCATTATGTAGTGTCCTTCCTTGTCTCTTGTAACATTCTTTATTTTATAGTCTATTTTATCTGATATGAGTATTGCTACTCCAGCTTTCTTTTGATTTCCATTTGCATGGAATGTCTTTTTCCATCCCCTCACTTTCAGTCTGTATGTGTCCCTAATTCTGAATTGGGTCTCTTCTAGACAGCATATATACAGGTCTTGTTTTGGTATCCATTCAGCCAGCCTCTGTCTTTTGGTTGGAGCATTTATTCCATTCACATTTAAGGTAATTATCTATATGTATGTTCCTATTATTATATTCTTAATTGTTTTGGGTTTGTTTTTGTAGGTCTTTTTCTTCTCTTGTGTTTCCCACTTAAAGAAATTCCTTTAGAATTTGTTGTAGAACTGGTTTGGTGGTGCTGAATTCTCTTAGCTTTTGTTTGTCTGTAAAGCTTTTGATGTCTCCATGGAAGCTGAATGAGATCTTTGCCAGGTAGAGTAATCTTGGCTGTAGATTCTTCCCTTTCATCACTTTAAATATATTGCACCATTCCCTTCTGGCTTGTAGAGTTTCTGCTGAAAAATCAACTGTTAACCTTATGGGGATTCCCTTGTACGTTATTTGTCATTTTTTCCTTACTGCTTTTAATAATTTTTCTTTGTCTTAACTTTTGGCAATTTGATTACTATGTGTCTCAGCATGTTTCTCCTTGGGTTTATCCTGCTGGAGACTCTCTGTGCTTCCTGGACTTGACTGACTATTTCCTTTCCCATGTTAGGAAAGTTTTCGACTGTAATCTCTTCAAATATTTTCTCGGGTCCTTTCTCTCTCTCTTCTCCTTCTGGGACCCCTATAATGCGAATATTGGTGGGTGTAATGTTGTCCCAGAAGTCTCTTAGGCTGTTTTCATTTCTTTTCATTCTTTTTTCTTTATTCTGTTCTGTGGCAGTGATTTCCACCATTCTGTCTTCCAGGTCACTTATCTGTTCTTCTGCCTCAGTTATTCGGCTACTGATTCCTTCTAGTGTATTTTCCCTTTTGTTATTGTATTGTTCATCTCTGTTTGTTTGTTCTTTAATTCTTCTAGTCTTTGTTAAACATTTCTTGCATCTTCCTGATCTTTGCCTCCAGTCTTTTTCCAAGGTCCTGGATCATCTTCACTACCATTATTCTGAATTCTTTTTTCTGGAAGGTTGCCTATCTCCACTTCATCTAGTTGATTTTCTGGGGTTTTATTTTGTTCCTTCATCTGGTACCTAGTCCTCTTCTTTTTCATTTTGTCTGTCTTTCTGTGAATACGGTTTTTGTTCCACAGGTTGCAGGATTGTAGCTCTTCTTGCTTCTGCTGTCTGCCCTCTGGTGGATAAGGCTATCTCAGAATCACGCTTTAGATATTGTTTTGTAATCTGTTTTTGCTTTCACATAGGCATATACTCTGAACTTTTCCATGGTATTGAATATTATTTTACTGTATCATTCTTAAAAACTACAAAGTATTTCAGAATATGAATATGCAATCAATTATTTAACTTTTCACCTATTGTAGGACTAATTATTTTCAATATTTTATTATTAAAAACACTGTGCTCAAGAGACATAAATCTCTGTGCTTGTTTCTATTTCCTTGAAATACATTATTAAAAGTGAAATTGTTGGTTTAAGTGGTAATACACCTTTAAATCACCAAGTCCCCTTCCTCCAAAATTTGCCTCAAAATTAATTTCTGGCACACTCTAATCAACAATAGTAATTATTATTTTTGAAACTCTTTTCCTAACTGATAAATGAAGAAAATGATAAATGGCTTATTTGCTTTTATTTAATCCCTGGAGCTTAATTTTATTTTCTTTACATTTATTGGTCATTTCATTTTCATAGCTGTAAAATTGTCCAAGACTAATTTATCTGCTTTCCAATTTATTATAAATGCAATGGATTATTATTTTGTTTTAGTGTTTGGTTTTGTTTATTTATTTTTGTTTTGTTTATTTTTATTACTATTGGTATGGCTTCTCTGATAAATAAAGCATGAGTGATTGCTTTATAAAGGAAAAGTTAAGCAACTGTACATATTCATTAGTGGCAAAGTAGGGCCAGAACTTAGAATGTCCAAGACATTCCAGGGACATTGTCCTAATATCCTTAATTTTGGTCTCCAAAAGCTTCAACATAAACAAGTTTCAACAAGACAATTAGGTCTACTTTATTTGTTGGAGAAACTGTAGTAATGTGTAATTAACCACTGCCTAGATCCTCCCTGCCCTCTGAAAAATATAAAAATCTATATGCTAATAATTTATGTATCTGATTGCAAATGGAAGTATCAGTGATTATTCTGCAAAATTATCTTATTGCAGTCTTAGGGAAAAACTAACAATTGTCATGGTCCTCTCTCCTACAAACACAAGTTCAGAAAAAAGCTCCTCAGCATCACCTGAGATCACACATTACTACTTTGACCACTTCTATCCATCCCTGGCAAAGTCTACTATAACTAGAATCATCTTTGAGAGATATGTGGGTGGCAGGCAGCAAGCCAACCTCAAAAGAAACCTTTGTACCACTGAAAAACATAAGCATATTTCACTCTCCTTTTTTCCTAGTTCTTCTAGAAGTTTTTGTGTTATTTTATGGTGTGACTCTTCTCTGCCATTCTATATTTTTTGAGCTGTGAACAAGAAAGACACAGTGAGTCTTACATGCTAGATAAATATGGCTAGTCCTTAGATCTAAAAGACTGAGGCACAAAAGGAAAGAAGACATCATTATTTAAAAACACAAGCAAACCTCAACCAAAGAACATTTAAGTAACAGCTTTTGTTCAAGTGGAAGTGTCTCTTTATCTTTTCATGGTGGAAGGATGCCATGAAGATGGTGGGCAAGTTTGTAATAATAGCTCAATTGGATATGCTAGGAGACCATGAAAAAAATTTATAAAGGGCAAGATCTCTCTGTGTAAGATTCTCCTGACACTGTCGTGCCGCAAAACTGCAGTGCTCTGCCTGGAAGTCTACTAAACTTGATAGAATTTCCCCAGAGCTCAAATGTATTTCTCCCCTTATTGCCCCAGAAAGTAAAATTAAGGGGTGGGGAGGAAAAGAGGATGGAGTCACCAACTTCATTCCCTTTTCACAAATTTTAATCCAACTCTTCCTTGTCTATCTTATACTCCCTCCTAGCCACAAATAACATTGAGTACATATGGTAGAAAGACAGGAATTAAATTATTTATCTTGCAAAACACTTTATAATATATGAGAAATGTGATTGAAGAATGATAAATTAAAATTTTCCCTACTCATCATTTTAAATGCTCACCTTATGATTTCATAACATTTGTACATTAATATTTTCCCTTTAAAATAATGTTTAAATGATTCTTGGAATTGTCTTTTTAATCACTGTAATCCTGCACCTACATATAATCTAAAATTCCTTCATTTCATGTAAAGCCTTCTTTAAGCAGAAAAGGGAAATAGAGATTGAGATGAAATTATTAATTTTTCATTGGTAATGGTCATATAAAAATGAAAAGTAAAGTGGAAAATTAAAACAATCATCCAGGATAACCAAAGTGGGGAAAAGTCACTTGCAATTCAGATATTGCCTCAGGTTTTCATTGCATTTTCATGGAGAGATATAGTCTTAATTGCTTTTCCAACATGACTTCTAATAGAGGAAAATTGAATAGGTTGGCATATCATTCACAAGGTATTGTAAACCTGTGTCAAAAGTTTCTTCCATGAGTGAAAAAGTAAAAAGGCAGTTTTCCCAAATGCAGGTGCATTCATCTAGGCAAGGGCAGACAGAAACAGGGCGCGTTTGTTCTCTAAGCCCTCTTTCCTAAACTTGTTTTTAAGGTTTTATAGCAAGAAAACGTGTGCTTTTCTCCTGCTATTGGGCTTTCAGATGATTTTTCTACACAGAAAAGAAGCCTCTGGCATTTTTTACATTGCAACCAGCAGTTGCTTGGCTGCACTATCAAAGCAGGCCCAGCAGATCCTCTTGAATGGAGAATCCAAGACCCACCACAGACTCTGGCTACACTAATGAACTGAGAGCACAGATTCCACTGGGCCCCAGCAAGGCAGCAGGGGGGACATAAAATCCCACAGAGATGGGACCAGGCTTCGGTCATAAAGAATCAACTTGTCTTAGCAGGTGCTGTAAGTCCCAACATCTGCTGGCCACATAAAACAAAGTGGCTAATGGACAGTGTGAAAATGAAAATACACCATAAAGAGTTATTTTGTTACTCTTCTTGGCATTGTCCTATCAAGGTTTGGTGTTTTTTATAGTAAACAAACTTAGATGTAAATGCTTTTTAGCAAATAGTAGAGTCAGATCAACTACTTTCCTAAATTTATTTTAACATAATAATATCCAGAAGTAATCAAGTAGAATGTCTGAAATCAGAGCATATCTTAAAACAGTAATCCTGGTAAAACCAATGGGATTCATCTCCCAGTGGAAGATTCAGAGAAATAAGCAAACTGCTTATGCAGATCCAGGCAGCACTTGAAGAAAAACACAATAACAAAGGACCACAGCCATTTGCATATAGACAAGTCCAGTGCAGTGGTTAAGGATGCAGGCTTCCAAGTCAGGAGGATCTGTGTTCCAATTCCCAATCAGTTGTTAAGCAGGCATATAGCTTCTCTGAGATTCAGTGTACCCCCTGTATAAAATGGGAATAAAAATACCTTCCTCACAGAACTGGGGGCAGATTAAAATAAAATAGTATTGTTAACCACTTAGAACAGAGTCTAAAATCAAGTGAGTAGCTTATTGTGGTTGTTATTACTATTATTTATTTATACCCCGGTTTGTCCAAAAATAGATTTAAGGTAGTCTATAAAGATAATAAAGCACAGCAAAATAACACAAGTCAATAGATTAAAAGAAAGAAAGGGAAAAAATAAAGGGAATTTTTTCTCTGCAAAGAATCCCTTTTGACCCTATGGTTGAATCAAATTAAAATTTGTATTTCTTCTTCAGGAATTACTCATCAAATACACAGCAACTAAAACCAAGGCACAACTCAGAAACACTAAAAGGACTCCTGGGAAGACTAAAAACTTCATTTTTATTTCACTTCAGGTCAAAGACTCTTGCTCTTGCTCCCATGAAAATATCAGTTATCAGGAAACAGGCTACTATAAACTTTAGTGGCTGGGGTCCAAGTACCAAGAAGCAGAATAAAGTGGCCTCAGTTGATTCTGGCCTAAAAGATCCACCCAAACTTCTCTTTCACTTTGCACTTAGATTTTCCCTCTCCCATCCCTTCACAGATTTCTGTGCTTAACAGGGTGTGCAATGCTGCACTGTTATTTAGTGAGACCTCAAAAAACAAGATCCGATAATAAATTTTACTTTAGAAAAGATATGCCACATCACTTTCAGTTTCAGATCTCTAGGGAGGTGAAGTATTTTGGTGTGTAAATTTAAGGAAGTCTACTTTTGAATATTAATTATATATCACACTACCTCTTCACATAATTATTTTTACTATAAATTTTACTACAGCAAGCTGTAGGATTAGCATTTTAAAGACTTACTGGAGATGGGAGTTCAACCAATAAACATAAACACTCTTGGCCTCCTGTGGAGATACGCTTTAATTTGTAACGCTCAAAGTACATGTTTGTTCTGACAAACTGAGAACTGGGAAGACTGTATCACAGAAATAGGAAGAAAAAGAGGTTTCCTCTTGAATGCAAAGGCCAGTTGAATGGTTCCCTGGAACCCTTTGTTGAGAAATATCCTGGGGCAGTGCTTAAGCTCAAGAGGAAAAATTCTACAACCAACTAATGACATCTATCATGGGCAGAAGAACAAGGAGATGGGCGCATGATGGCAAGTATCTGCCCTTCTTGCTATATACACTGGACCTACAAACCACATACAGTCATTTAAAGCCATGGAAATTTGCTCAGTAGAATTTTAAATGCTAAGGCAAGCAGTTCCTCTAAACCCATGGACCTCTTTCCACTCTTTCAAGCTGTCATGCCCAGTAACAAACAGTGCAGGTGAGTCCTGAGCTGGTGCTCAGCCAAAGGAGTCGGCTGAAATTACTATTGAGCACAGGAAGTCACCCTGGGAAAGCACAATAAGGTGGGTGAGGAAGGCGGGTTAAGAGGGGAAGTGGTTATTACTGTATCTCTCAAATGTGCTTTCCTTTATAGAGCAAAGAATATTGCAGAATATATCTTTGGCAACTGAAGCAAGGAAGATAACTGCTTCAGACTGGTCATGTAGAATTATGATTCATGCTGATCATACAGAATTAGTCCTGAAGAAAAATACTTCCTTTTAAACAAATATATTACTACCACCTGCATCAATCTGAGCTAACCTGACAATAGGCTGTGCCTATAATCACAGCCAGTGAGTGTCTCCACTTGTCCCTCCCACAGACCAGCATCTTTACAGTAACTATGGAGACTAGTTCATAGCCTAGGTTCAGCCTTTCCTAATAACCTAAGAGCCACAAAAGGTTGGGGCAAAATCACTGGCCCCTTTTCCTGAGTTGCAGACTACATGTATCTCAGCACACATGGATATTTTTCTTGGTTGTAACTGGGTAGGAGATAAGGGGGTGCCCAGGCAGGCTTGAGAGCAAAATGAAATCTTATTTTTAAATGATCATTAAAGGAAGGAATAGTGCACTGATAGCTTTTATTTCTATTCATATTTAACATTTCTTTAAAAAATAGCTATAAGATAATTTAGAAGGACATGAAGTGTCACATATCAGATGACTCTGTTTATATAAAATATCCAGAATAAGTAAATCAATAGAGACAGAAAGTAAATTAGTAGTTGGTAGGGACTCAGGGGAGGGCTGAATGAGGAATGACTGCCTAATGGGGTGAATCTCCATTTGGGGAGAACAAAAATGTTTTAGAACTCGATAGAAGTGACGGTTGTATAACACTGTGAATGTACTAAATGCCACTGAATGTACACTTTAAAATGGTTGATTTTATGTTATCTGAATTTGTGAATTTCACCTCAATTTTTTAAAAGTTCATTTGGCGGGACATTTGGTGAAATATGAATATGAACTGGATATTAAATGACATTGTGGAATTAGGAATTTTCTTAGGTATAATAATGGTATGGTGTTACATGGAAGAATAAAAATTTTTGTTCTTTTTTTAAAAGATGTATACAAAAACAGGCAATAAGAACACAAATAGACAAGTGGGAATACATCAAACTAAAAAGGTTCTGCACAGCAAGAGAGACAATCAACAGAATAAAAAGGTAACCTAGAGAATGGGGAGAAAATATTTGCAAACCACATATCTGCTAAGGGATTACTATCCAAAATACACAAGGAACTCCAACACATCAATAGCAAAAAGCAAGTAGACAGATTTTAAAATGGGCAAAGGACTTGAATAGACATCCCTCCAAAGAAGATATACGGATGGTTAACGGGTATTTGAAAAGGTCCACTTAACTAATCATCAGGGAAATGAAAATCAAAACTACAATGAGATATTACCTCACACCTGTTAAAATGGCTATTATTGTAAAAGAAAAAAGATAAGGATTGGCGAGGATATGGAGAAATTGGAAACCTTTTACAATGTTGATGGGAATGCAAAATGACACAAGTATGGAACACCATGAGGAGTATGGAGGTGCCTCAAAAAGTTAAAAATAAAACTACCTTATTATCCAGCAATCTCACTTCTCTGTATATATCCAAAAGAATTGAAATCAAGATCTTGGAATGGTATCTGCACTCCCATGTTCATTGCAGCATTGCTCAGAATAGCCAAGATATGGAAACAACCCAAAAGTCTATAGACAAATAAGGAAAGAAGTTGTGGTATACATATAAATGGAATATTCAGCCTTAAAAAAAAAACCAAGAAAATTGCCATATGCAACATCGATGAACCTGGAGGTCATTATGCTAAGTGAAATAAGCCAGTCACAGAGGATATATACTGCACGATTCCACTTATATAAGGTTTCTAAAGTAGTCAAACCCATGCTTAAAGTTAACAGTACTGTATTATGCACCTAAAAATTTTTATTAAGAGAGTAGTTCTCACATTAAGTGTTCTTACCACATACACACACACAAAAGGGGGACACAAGGAACCTTTTAGAGGTGATGGATATATTTATTACCTTGACTGAATGGTGGTTTCACATGTATATGCATTTGTCCAAACTCATCAAATTATCTGCAATAAATATGCACAGTTTTTAATACATCAACTATACCTCAATAAAGTTGTTAATCTTATAGAAAAGATGTGTGCAGCAGTCTTTAGCAATAAACTGTCATGATATCTGCAACTTACTTTCCAATAGTTCAGCAAAAATCATACATTTCTATATAGAATTAGATTAATGAAAAATCTTTTAAATTGTTGAATCTAAGTGGAGGTTATAAGGCTATTCATTTTGCTATTCTTTCAACCTTTCAATATGTTGGAAATATTGAAAATAAATATTGGGAGAAATTTTTTTAATGTTCCCCTGAAATTTGGAATGATTCAAGACTCATATTAATCAATAAATTGATTAGTTAATTAATTAATGCAAAAGAATTTGTTGAGCATCTACTAGATTCCAGGTGCTGTGCTAGGTACTCAGGACATAAAAAATGAATGAAATAGATGTAATCTCTACCCTCATAAAACTTATAGCCCAGTGAGGGAACTCACAAATAATTAGGCAGCACAGTATGAGCTATGATGGGGAGACACAGAATGCTAAGGGAATACACAGGATGGGCTGGAAAAGTCAAGAAAACTTCCCAGATGATTGAAGACAAAGACTGAGACCTTCAGGATCTTATTCAGTTAGCCAACTAAAGAGAGAGAATGAGCATTCTAGGTAAAACCAGCAGAGTGAAAGTCTAGAGGTGAGATTCTGGCCCAGAGGCTGCAAATCAAAAGGCCCACAGAAGCCAGACAAGTAACATAAATGAATGAAAACAAGAAGCAGCCCCATTTAAAGAAGGCTTTCCAGTATAGCGGACGCTGCCACTCAACTCCAGCCAACAGAAAGCCTCAAGGCAAGGAGAAAATCAGGAACCAGGGCGGTCAAGTAATCATCACAGCTGTAGATAAGTCCCAGTCCAGGGCACTTCCATTCTCCGGTCTTGTCTTTGAAGGTGCAGCCCCTTCCTAAAGGGGAGGAGGGTGGCAGCCAAAACTATACTCAAGGCATTAGACAAATACCAGGGCTGGGGAAACAACCATGACCATGACCACTAGCCAGGCATAGATCATTGTACTCATGCTATCTAAGGCCTCCCCACTGTGCGTGTTTTTCTTTTTCTCTTAAACACAATTGGAGAGCGAGGCACAGGCACAGCACAGGTGGTAATTCCTAGAGCTGTAAAGTCTTAAGTATTCTGAGTTGAACCATTCTAGAGCTACTTAAACATAATCATGTAGCAAAAGGATGAGAGGGCTCACGGTTCCGTATGTTTTGTTTTGTTTACCTGACTGTAGCCAGATTGGGACTCATACTGGAGACTTGAGGAGAAAAAGCCCTAACTTTGTTTCTCCCCTATTTTTGGTACAGGACAGACAGAGGTGGAGAAAGACAAGAGGATGGGATTTTAGAGAAAAGAATACTTCAGAAAACCTTGTGATCAATATGGTGTTTGGCATTTTGGAAATAAATAAATTAAGCTAAACAGTTTTGAGTTACCCTTTTTCTAAGGCTACCCTTTTCAATAAGGGTTAATATTAATGGAAGTGAGGGGATTTGTCAGACTGGGGAGGTGTCCAGTACTACATTTAAGATTTCAGTCTGGGAGCCTTGAGGGGCTTCTGCAAAATCCATGACAGTCTCCTGCGCCCAGGAAGAGACCATCGATGAAGAGCTGGGGTGCCCACTTTTCAATTAGAGCCCTTGAAGAAAATTATTCCCATTACCTATCTTAAAACACATCTCTTGGTGGGTTATTTTATTCTATGCTGGGGCCTGAGAAGAAGCCCGACTGCTAATTCGCAGCTCCAGCCCTTTGAAGTGCCATTGATATTCCAAACTTGGGGAGCCTCCCGCATCATAATGGAATCTTCAACCCGCCCCCAGTCACACTACAAATAAACTTGCTCCAGTGAACCTTCGAGCAGGCCCTGTGCACCAACGCCAGCTGACCTCTGAGAAAAGGGCTTGGGCAGCATAAGCTTTGCAAAAGAAAATAAAATCCTCAGCATGGAGCCTCAAACAAGAAAAACAGTGAGATATTTAAACCTGACCATTTCTTTTTAAAGACTTGGGTGTTCTTCAGAAAGGGAATTTCCCTCCCACCTCAGAAGGGTCCAAAGTGTTACTCATATTGTTTACAGAGCTTTGAAGTGTGTCTCCAAAGTTTGAGTTCAGCTCTGAGGAATGTGAGGGTCAAATCATTTTCCCTTTCTGATGAAGGAAGGCTGTGAATTTAATACCACAATTTATTCAAAACAAGGAAATACACTGAGGTGTTCTCCACTATGAATGCACAACAGTAGACGCTTGGAACCGTATCCTACTCAAAGAGTTTATACAGTTTGGCTAAGAGTGGCGAGACGTTTAAATGAGCCTCCTGGTTAACCCATTCCTACCAGCCTCAGCACCTGTAAAAGGCAAGACACTTTGCTTCTAATAAGAAGAATGGACTTAATTTATTTAAACAACATTAGAGTCATCATTTTCTAAAAGTAAAATAATTAAAGATATATTCCTATAGTATGTGTATATTTTATGAAAACTGGAGGTTAAACAGCACATCTGGGGCATCTGGCTTTTCCTGGTAACCCTCCAGGTGACCTCCCTTTTTAAAAGTGGCTTTTGAGCTTTATTATCTTAATGAGAACCCCCCATTTATATAGCTGCTCTCTTTATGGAGCTTGAAGCACTTTGTTGACCTTGGAATGCCCTTCATGCATAGGAGGATGCTCTCCCTGGCCTACAGAGATGGCAAGACATTCACAGGCCAAGGACCAAAAGGCTTGGCTGCAGGCAGCTGGTGCTGACTGAGCGCCCAGAACTGTCCTCTCCGCCTAAATGACACAGCAATATTTTAGTCTACAGGACCCAGCAGTGTGCTGCCATTACATACTTGGAGAGGCTATGAGGGGTCCAACATTCTGAGTCAAGTGTGTGCTCTCCACTTACTGGTTGGTAATCTTAAACACATAACTTAAATTTCTTCCACTTCTGCATCTGTAAAATGGGATTAATGATACTGACCTCATACATCTGTTGTATAACACTTTATGGCCCTTAAATGTTTGCATAGTTGTCTCCCCCTATTAGCTTATATTTAGCTGAATTAGCGTTCCTGGCTGAATACTGAATATTACTTAGATTATTTTATTTAATTCTCACAAAAGCACATGGACTAGGTATAATTATTAGCAGACACAGAAAACTGTCACTTAGAACAGTTAAATAACTTTCCTGAATTCATAAACTAGTTGGAATCAGAGTTCAAGGCAAAGCACTAGGCCTCCACAGCTTGTGTTCTTAACTAGGATACTACTTCTTAGTCTTGGCCATCTCAGACCCTAACATATATAGTAGGCATGTAAATAAATGATTATAATGTAACACAAAATGCACTTTCTGGTGATATTATGTTTTGTTCCAGTCATTTTAAATAGACCTGGTTCACTTTGGGATGTGCATATTAGACCACATAAAAAGTCCACGACAAGGGAGGGTGGGAGGGAGGGAGATGCAAGAGGGAAGAGATATGGGAACATATGTATATGTATAACTGATTCATTTTGTTATAAAGCAGAAACTAACACACCATTGTAAAGCAATTATACTCCAATAAAGATGTTTAAAAAAAATAAAAATTTAAAAAAATTTAAAAAATAAAAAAATTTTTTTAAAAGTCCACGACATTGTCAAAGTGACATTCCTTCTCCTCCTCACTCTCATCCTGCCTGGTTTCTCGGCAGGCAGCCCTCATTTGGTGCTGTTCCTTGATCTGGCCTTCCACCTACCTGGTAACCTGGTTTTGAACTTGTTCTACAGGAGATCAGATACACCAGGGGTCTTTAAACTAGTATATGCGCACCTCCAGAAACACAAAAGAGCTTTCCAAGGGATGGGTATGCAGGGGAGGTTTTAAAGGAATTAGTTTCCAGATCCTCAACTTTTATATATACTCTTTCCTAAAATTAATTTTGCCTGAGAGAAAGCTTACTGAAAAAGAACAAGCTTTTATTTCTCACTTCCTCCTTCATTTCTCCCTTCTTACAAAAAAGGTATGCTTTTCTCTCTTTCCAATCTTACCCAAGGTGCATGACCCCAGGGCATAAAGACCTCAAGGGTGCCAAACAAAGAGACACTTGGAAAATATTTATGTTTGTTAATAACACTGTTTCTAATTCTTTTCTTTCAACCACATTGAAGGAGGCCCTAACTGAACTGTCAGCTAATGGATCATTAAAAATACTTTTTGAGCGGCTTCCCTTCCCGGGTGGCGCAGTGGTTGAGAATCCACCTGCCAATGCAGGGGACACGGGTTCGATCCCTGGTCTGGGAAGATCCCACATGCCGCGGAGTGACTAGGCCCGTGAGCCACAATTACTGAGCCTGCGCGTCTGGAGCCTGTGCTCCGCAACAAGAGAGGCCGCGATAATGAGAGGCCCGCGCACCGCGATGAAGAGTGGCCCCCGCTTGCCGCAACTAGAGAAAGCCCTCGCACAGAAACGAAGATCCAACACAGCCATAAAATAAAATAAATAAAAAAATTAAAAAAAAAAAACTTTGATTATTGGTTTGGGTGTATACCAGAATTTCAGACAATTGAGAAATGCTGCTATAATAAAACTTCCTTGCTTCCTGTCTTCTCATTTACTAAACAAGTATTTCAGTGTTTTCATTTATAAAAATAAAAACTAAGAATAGAAATTATGCTGAACCTTGTCTCATTCTAGCAATGCTGAGATATCCACAATTCAATTAAACTAAAATTTAGTTGAACAATTTAAAAAATATAGCCCTAGTCATCTTATATAAGAAAAATGCATTTTCAATAAAAGTCTGTTTTTAAACTAACACAACATGGTAAAACAACTATACCCAATAAAAAAAAGTCTGTTTTTAAATTATTCATTAAAATGTGTAATATACTTTTTTAACCAATCGTGTACTATTAACAATCATAATAATAATTTAGTCAATAGTGTTTCAACATTTACAACTTGATGGTTAGAGGAAAACATTTAATTAAAATGTCAATATATATACTTATTTTGTAGCAGAGAATTATGACACAACGTTCTATAAGACTTTTAAGCATAAAATGTATTACATAAAGATAAAATTCTCTGGGTGAAGTGGAATAGAAATATGAATTCTAAAGAAAAATAAATGATGTAAATATTCAGCCTATTAAAAAGAGAATTTATTTGTATATTTTTAAATAGGTGATGGTGGATATCAAATCAGTAGTTAGATTACATTTGATGCATTTTTAACAATGTCATATGAAAGCACCCTATTTACAATATTTTATTTAAAAGGCCTATATTTACAATACATTGGAAATACACCCTTTAAACTATTCTATTTGCACTTAAAATATATAAGGGGATATGAAATTTTTCAAAAGTCTCTTAATGGGTACATGTGAGCAAATTCTGAGGACCTCTGCATGTGCAAACGAAAGAGAGAAGCAATACTCCTATTCTTAATCTGGCTACCATATAGTAGGCACTTAATAAATATACATTAAATAAATAAATATTGAAGCACTTTGTAAATTAAAAAGCACTCCACAAATGTTACAGTTGGTGATGCAGCATTGTCACACCCTATGCCTACCTCAGTCATCACAAGAAATCTCGTAGATTTGGTTCAGAATGAAATACTAACACCAACCCTAGCCCTATGTTCATGATGTTCACTATTTTCACAATAACCTTCCAACATTTCAAAAATCACCTGACTTTGACTTTAAAGTGTGTCGTTAGTAGATAAACTTAATATTAAGTTAGTGACCCCAATAAGTACTTTCAACTAGTGAAAACTAGTGAAAGTGCAAATCTTTTCGGAGTGGAATCTGGCAAAAGCTACCCAAATTACAAATGCATTTATACTTTAACTCAGAGATCATACATCTGAGACTTTCTCTACAGATATGCTTAGACTCATACAAAGTAACCTATTTTATGAAACATTGAAAAAAGATCGATAACTACCCAAGCAGACTTGGTTAAATTATGGCAATCAACGCCATGGCACACTATACAGCTGCAAAAAAAAAAAAAAAAAAAATTAATGTTTTTAACTGATAGAGAGATATCTCTGCACACATTGTTAAGTGGGAAACAAAATCAAGATGCTTAATAGTGTTTACAGTATGAAAACTTCTAAGCAAGAAAGGCAAGGGAATAAAGACATTCATGTTTGTATCTGCTTGGATTGGCATAAGGAAACACTGGAGGAATAAAAACAGGAGCAAGGGAAACCGAGTGGATAGGGATAAGGTGGGATTGAGACTTTTCAGCATATGTCTCATATCATTTTGATGTTTGAACCATGTATTACAATCGATTAAAAAAATTAAAATATTAAAAAGAAAAATTTTTACCAACCACAGTTCAGTGTTTAAGCTGGTGCATTTTTATTAGTTGACCTTATCTAAGAATATTTTCTGAATCAAGACCCAATCTTGAAGTCCCGTGGACATGTTTTCTCTGTATAATTGTGGATGCAAATTTTATTGATTTTGCTGCAGATACAGTAATTGCTAAATTGGAACTCCATGAAATGCGTGCATATACCCCAGAGCAGCTTAATTTATTTAATGGTTTAAAGCAATTTACAAAAAGTGACTTGGGGGGTTTTTTTGCTAGCTCCCTATATTTCCCCTTTCTTTCTCATTCCAATAGTAAATTGAGTCTGGTATGTTTTGTTGAGCATGCTCGAATGTAGAGCAGAACTATTTTAATTGCACATTTAATGCCCATTTGTAATAATGTTTTTAGTCATTAAAAATATACACTAGGGAGAGCCATGACAGTGTCACTAACTAATTACAGTCATGCGGAAATGGGGATGAAGAGAAGGAGGTTCAGCTCCCTCACACCCTATTCCAGTTTTTCACCAGCATCCTGACCTCCATGAGACCCCCACTCCCTTGATCCTTCCATTCTCCAGTAGTCATCAGCCCCCCTCTGGATTCATTACCTTCCCTACTGAGCCAAGACCCCATGGTGCATCATGTCAACCTCTCTCCTCAGTACCTTCAATTTCCTCAACCCTGTGCCTTCTGTCATGCACCCCCTGCCAACCTCCAACTCCAGATTCCTCCAGCAACCCATCTTCTCTATGCCTACACTGAGACTGCCAAGCACAGCTGGAGAGACCCACACAACCCTACACATTAGTGCCACTGCAAATTTACGTTTTCTGATCTCAGCTGAATTCTCAACACTATTTCTCAACCTGTCTTGAGTCAGCTCCCACTCACATTCCCCTCAAGCGCTATTCTGAACCCTTGTACTTCCTCCCCTCATTCTTATGACCTTGGCTCACATTCTGAGAGAAATTAGGCTATCATTTGTGGTTCTCCTCCTATCAGACCAGAAATGGTGATGGTTCTCTGGCCAGGTGGCCCACAGGGCTAAGATGGAGTGAAGAGTTCGAGGCACCACTTACTGCAGGATCAATACCTTCCCTGGGGACCATAATCATGCCTGATTAAGAGCCACTGCCTGAAACGCTAGTATCCTTCTACACTTCCCTCTTCTTCACCTCCTATTCACTCCCTAATTCACCACAACCCTGCTTCCATTTCCACCTCTTCACTGAAATTATAGTTCCCTAGATCTCTTATAACATTCAAGGGCTTAATCATATCTAAATTTTCTACTTGTCCTTATCTTTATTGGCTTCTTCATACATTTGACCATCTCTTCTTAGCTATCACTCTCTCCTTAATCCTCTTCTAGGGCTTGTTCTTACTCAATTCCCTTTCCGGGCTGCCAATAGCTTAAAGAGCACAATAGCTTAAAGAGCAGCCCACCACACTCTACCCACTGGGCAGCACCTTCCATGGCTTTATCATCTCCATATTCAGGCTCCATATTCCTTCCCTCACGAGACTAGCTCCTACCCCAGATATTTCCAGATATCCAGATAGATATTTCCTCTACCCAAAAGCTCACACAAAAAACAGAAATCAAACTAAACATCTTCTTTTGTACATGCAATCAGGCATCAAGTTTTGGTACACCTTCTTCTAAATGTCCCTCAAGTCCCCCTCCTCCTCTCCATCCTCATCTCTTTCTGTTCCATTCAGGACCCCATCATCTTTCATCTGAATGATGCAGCAGCAGTGTCTGGTGCAGAGTTAACACTCAATCAGCTCATTGTTGAATGAATAAGTGAGTGAATGAACAAACTGCACTAAACCTTTATCTCATTACCTCTGGTCCACGCTACACACAGGAGCTAGAGTCCTTTCTAAACAACAAATCTGACCATATCTTTTCCCTGCTTAAATTCCTTTAAGGGTTCACCATTACCTGTAGAACAAAATCCAAACTCCTCATGTCTCTAGCCCCTAACTACCTTTTCTACTTCATTTCCCATCATGCCTTCATAATAATAATATCTAATACTTTGATCACTTGTTACATGTAAGGCACTAATCTAAGCTCTTTATATTGACTATCTCATATAAATCCCACTCTGCATCTATAAAGTATACACAATTAATTTTTTACTTTTCAGATGACAAAATTGAAGCATAGAAAGACTGAGTAATTTCCAAGGTTACATGCATCTAGAAAGTGGCAGATATTGGAGTCAAACCCAGCCTACTGACCCTCGAATTCATGTTCTTTGTACTATAAGCATTCCTCACTTGCATACTCAAAATAAGTCACTGGCTCCACCTTGCACCTGCTAAGTTTCTTGGCTACTCCATGGTCATGCTCTTCCAGAGAGACATTCAAGGCTCTAATCAAATTGTTTTTCCCCCACCATTCTGTTAGTTACACTCCAGTTTAACTCTCAATACACAAATAGACTTCATCTCTACTTGAAAGTCTTCCCTGGCTTTCCCAGACTATTACTGCTCCTAAACTGGATGCCTCTACTATTTTATACCTGAGAGTATTTATAACACTTAGTACACTGTATTGTAAATATATGTGTGCCTCTCCACTACCCTGTGAGCTCAGGGAATAGAGACATTTTCTTATTCATCACTGATACACGGAACCTAGCACAGTGCCTATACATGATAGGTACTCAATCAACGTTAAATGAATGGATGGACGGACGACGATTAATAACTGATGTGCATCTTTAACACCAGTAGATCTCAAAGTGGGACTACCCTAAGTTTCAGTGAGTGAAAAAAATAAATCAAACCCATTCAATTTATAAATACTTGTTAACTGTCTGCTACAATTATCTATTATTCTGGTTCAGAAGGTAGAAACCAGGAAATACAAGGGCAGCTCAGAAAAAATTCATGGCAATACCAGATATAGAACCAAAATGTAAATAATATGAAATGACTAGTAAGTGAATAAAAACCTTCCTTAAGTCATCATCAGGGCTTTTCCCAACATAACCAAGTACTTTGAACAATCTATTTACTTGGCATTTACGTGGTTAGTGCTGCGTGATGCTCAGTATGAATTACATGACAAAAGGCAAAGAGAGCTAACCATGTCTTGAGGACCTGAATGTTTATGACATCTCTTTTGTGTAGCATTTTTCAGTTTTGCTATTACTTTCACATATAATGTGGTTTCTAGAATTCTTGCATTAAAATAACTCTTTGAAAGATTAATCCAAGTTTTCTTCAAATTGCAAAAAATGAGAGGTCCAAAGACTTAGATGATTTGCTTGAGCCCCATTGCCCTGTGAGATTATCAAGAATTACCCCCATTTTACGGATGAGAAAAATTGAGGCTCTAAGAACTTAAGTGGTTCATCCCATTGTCACGTAGCTAGTTAGTGACAAAGTTAAATTTTAGACTTTAGTTTTTCGACTCCAAGCCCAGTGCTCTTTTTCTTTTTATATGCACTCAGCCAAGAAGACCTGGAGAAAACAAATGTTCAAGATCCATCAGGCAGAGGAATTACATGGAAGTTCAACCCCTGGAGCAAGGTCTTGACTAATTAAGAACCACTCTTACTCATTCCTTCTACTATAAAGTAGAAAACAGAGCCCATGTGTCTACATATAATATATTTTAAATGTATGAGTTTCACATACTGTATTTTTTTTTAATGAAAAGTGATGGTTATTTTTTATAATGGGACACTAGCATTCATGTACTATTCTATTTCTTAAATAAAACAGAACTTAGAAAGCTCTTTAAGTACTAGCATTATTTGTCATTATTTTAATTTCAACTGAATGAACAACCAAAATTTAAATTATTGAAGGACCATGAACTTCTCATGGGAAAAAACAACCAACCAACCACTCCCCTCAAAATGGTCAGATTTTTCTTCTGATACAGAAACAATCCTGCCTGAAGGTAAATGTATATGTATGTGTGTACAAAATACGTTGCCGAAGTAATTGCAGTCAGCATGTTTCATACCAGAGACGCATAACAGAATTATAACTTAGAGATGAAGTTATCCAGACTCCTCACTTTATAGATAAATTTAAAGCAGTAATAATCACTACTATTTACCAAGTGCCTACTCTGTTCTCATTATGTACATATTATCTCTAAATTTATGCGACAACCATTCTAAATGACTTGTGCTATCTTGACTATACTATATTCAAGTTCCAAATGAGGACAAATACAAATACACTCATTAGATTGTTGTTTGTGGCACCAAAGAGTTAAAGGCAACCTAAGTACTCATCACTAGGGGGATGTGTAAGAAAATCGAAGTAAATTCATGCAATGAATACTGGCAGCAGTCAGAAGTTAGTGCAAACAGAGCAACATGAATAGATCTGAAAAGTTAAATATTTGGCAAAAATATAAGAAACAAAATGAGATTTATAGCCCATTAGCATTAAAGCAAATTAATAAGAATATACGCAGATATTTAAACTATAGAAGGGTAATTGAATAAATAGAGTGAGTGATGGTAGAGCAAGGAAGAGGAATTGGAGAGGGAATCATGAATCAAAGGGAAAATTATGAAATAAAATAAAACAGAAGAGAGGCTTGGTTGGACAGATGGTCACAGTGTGCAACAAAATGAGGAGTCTGATCAACTCAATTCTGGGCACCTAATGTCCTAAAAGAAAAGAGGAGAAAAAGAAGAGAATATAAAGTGTATCAAAATTCCCCAAATTCTGTTATATTACAGGACAAATGATTTTTTTATATATAAAGATAAGATGGATTTTAGTGCATGTATTTTGAAGCTAGTTTCACTTCCAGTCTTTATGATCACACCTTACCTAATGCATCACTCTTAGAGAGAGTACCACAGCTCTTAAATCTATTCAAAACTTTCACAAACCCCTGCAAAATTAGGAGAATAAAAACCAGAAAAGCAAATGTCATTTTCTACAAAACCAGGAGAAATCTGTGACCCTAAACCACAATATGTGAGCATGGCTGCTAAAATCAAGGAAGCTCAGTGAGGAGTGCTGAATGAATATGAGAAAAAATGCCTATGGCTGTACAATGGTGTAAAGAAATTATACTTGAATAAAGATGTTAAATTAAAAAAAAAAATAAAGCCTATGGCTGTGAATTTCAAACAAAACCCCAGAGAACAGCTTACTTAAGGAGGAAAAACTAACGTTTCCACGTTGGGATCAATAGAAACAGGGAGTGAAGGCTGGTGGTGGAAATGTCCCTTGATAACAAACAGAAGCAGGTAAAAAGAAACTCAACAAGAAGTCACATGAACACAGATATTTGTCGAAAGCCGTATGTCAGTGAGAGAGATGGAAGCTAGACTGTGTTGTAAGCAGACTTACAGCTGCTGATCTCCACTAGCTGGGGAACAATCAAGTCTGGAAGAAGGCATATACACAATCTACGTGGTGAATCAGGAATGCTGTCCTACCCAGTCTTCCACCCAGAACTCCTGAAAATAGTGTTTCCAAGAAATATTCAACACTTTTAAAAATAGAGAACTGGGCTTCCCTGGTGGCGCAGTGGTTGAGAATCTGCCTGCTAACGCAGGGGACACGGGTTCGAGCCCTGATCTGGGAAGATCCCACATGCCGCGGAGCAACTAGGCCCGTGAGCCACAACTACTGAGCCTGCGTGTCTGGAACCTGTGCTCCACAACAAGAGAGGCCGCGATAGTGAGAGGCCCGTGCACCGCGATGAAGAGTGGCCCCCGCTTGCCACAACTAGAGAAAGCCCTCGCACAGAAACGAAGACCCAACACAGCCAAAAGTTAAAAAAAAAAAAAATGCACCCACATTCCCTGTTAAAAAGATAAAAGGTCCCCACCCTGAAACTGAATATTAAAAAAAAAAAAAAATAGAGAACTTTTAAAAAGTAATCAGCACAGAATCTATACAAAAATAGAATAAAAAAAAAGAAGACAGATTTTTAAAATAATGACAAAGAAACACTCAAAAAATATTATCTTAGGGACTTCCCTGGTGGCGCAGTGGTTAAGAATCCTCCTGCCAGTGCAGGGGACACGGGTTCGAGCCCTGGTCCAGGAAGATCCCACATGCCATGGAGCAGCTAAGCCCACAACTACTGAGCCTGCACTGTAGAGCCCGTGTGCTGCAACTACTGAAGCCCACATGCCTAGAGCCAGTGCTCCGCAACAAGAGAAGCCACCGCAATGAGAAGCCCACACACCGCAACCAAGAGTAGCTCCTGTTCGCCGCAACTAGAGAAAGCCCGCATGCAGCAACAAAGACCCAACCCAGCCAAAAATTAATTAATTAATTAATTTAAAAATATTACCTTAGATATGACATAACCAAATACATTGCCCAAAGTTTAAAAAGTTCAATAACATAATTAGCTGTATCAAAACAAGAGCTCAAAACAGAAATATAATAGCTCAAGGAAGATATGGAAAGCCAAAAGAACATAAACATGAGTTGGCAGACCTCAGAAAAAAAATAAAAAGAAAAAAAATCACAAAAATGCAGACTGCATTGAAAGCAGCACAGAGAATAGTAGAAACTGCTAAAAAAGAGTAAAGGACATGGCAGATGGGATAAAAATAAGCAAAATGAAATAAAAGTGAACAGATGGTTAAAACATATTAGAGAGAAAATGTTATGTTTAAAAGAGACAAAAATAATCCAATGCATTGGTAACTGGTGTCTCTGAAGAACTGAAATCTTCAAAAACAAAAGAAAAAGCACAGAAAGAATATATATCAATTTAATTCAAGAAAACCTCCCAAGAATAAGACCTGACTCTTAGACAGACTGAAAGACCACACCAAATCCCAGGGAAATATGACAGAGTAATTATATCAAATAGGTTCAACTGCAGATAACATTAAACACTCTGGCTCTTTTAAGAATAATTTAATACATGGGGATTACCTCCTTATATAAAAATTGAAAGGGCTATATAAGAGTAATCTCTAGTCTGACCTTTCAGGAATAACTTCTAGAATACACCACAGAACTGGCCCATCAAGGAGGCTGCAACTTCTACCATGATCAAGAAATTGAGAATTCATGAAGGAGCTGCCTAGTGTGCAGACACTAGTCTACACACCACCTTTGCCCTGATCAGAGATCAAGAAGTGTCTTAGTCCATTTGGGCTGCCATAACAAAAACACCATACACTAAGTGACTTAAACAACAAACACTTATTTCTCACAGTTCTGGAGGCTGGGAATTTCAAGATTAAGATATTGGCAGTTTCTGTGTCTGGTGGTAGCTTGCTTCATGGTTCATAGACAGCTGTCTTCTCACTGTGTCCTGACATGGCAGAAGGATCAAGGGTGCTCTCTAGGGTCTCTTTTATAAGGGCAATAAGGCCACTCTCCAGGACTTCACCTTCACAACCTAATCAACTCCCAAAAGGCCCATCTCCTAATACCATCACATTGGGGGTTAAGATTTCAACATACAAATTTGGGTGTGGACACAAACATTTCATCCATAACAGGAAGTCACTACCATAACTGTTGGCTCTATTAGCACATACAGTCAGCCATGATCCATGTCAGCCAAATGGTTATTTCACTGACATGTCTGGTACTAGAGCTAAAGAATAAGCAAATGCCTGAACTACTGGGTTTTCCAGCAAAAATGCCAGCAGCAGAAGAAATTTTGCCCTCTTCCACTTTTCAAACCTCAGATGGGTCCTTGGTGGCAGCTAAATCACATGCAGAACCTGAGCTTCAGGGAATTCAAGTATCTGCAATCTCTCATAGATGGAATGATTAAAGAGAGCTGGGATGGAATTTTATGAAGCAATCCACAATATCTGCCACAATGATTAACATGATAAATGTCCAGGTAAAATTACTGGATGTCAGCGTTCAATAAAAATTGAAAAGACTCTTTTAAGCATCCAGGAAACAGATCAGGTCATCTAGAAGGAGAAAAGTACCAGATTGTCCAAAAACAACATTAACAACAGCAACATGAAATGCTAAAAGTAATGCCTTTAATTCCTTAAGAAAAGATCACACGATTCAAATATTTTATTCTTTTACTTGGGTTCAAGTAAAAGGCAATAGGTAAACACTTTAACATGCAAGAACACAAGGAATACAATTCGCATGAGTCCTTCTTGAAGAAACTACTAGAGAAGGAACTTCAACCAATCAAAGGATGAATGGAGAAACAATTCTTTTAAGCCAGGGATCAATAGATAAAATTTAATGCTGACAAATCAACAAATCATGGTAAAAGCATACATAAAAATATAAAGTAAAAAACTAGTAAAATAATATAATTGATCAAAACCAGGTATTAGAAGAGAGGAAGAAAAGAATGTAGTAAGTGGAAATGTACTAACTTTGTAACTGATCTTATAAGGAGTCAGTAGATAAAAGAAAGAGAGAATTAAAAATAAACTAGTTATAAAATCAGCCATTAAAAAACAATCACCAAAACCCAACAGAGTTTCCAAAGAATATTTAATACTATTGGTTAATGATATAAGAAGTGAAAAAATAATAAAAACTTTACATAACTGTTTGGAAACCAAAAATCTAAGACATAGGCAGAAAAGTAAAAGTTAAAAGATGCAAAAGGGTATACCAGACAAATATTACCCAAAAGAAAGCTGTGTAAAAATGCAAGGAGAACGAAAAACTGGACAATAGTATGCAAGTGAGGAGAGAAAATTATTGACCTAAGGTATTTTAAAGTACCTGTGCAGTTTGTGAAGATGGTATAAGTATTGATTACCTGTATATTGACAACTTATATACCCTGCCTGACATCTGATAACCTTCTCTGGGCTTTTGCAACTCTCTCCAGCTAGACTTGATGCCAGGCCTAGAATAACTATAGTAAAAAAGAGTGGCAACCACTTCCTTAGTCTAGTGAACATCATCATCAGTAACAGGACAAATCAAAATGACATGCCACCTGACAGGATGCAATGAGAAGAACACAGCATCACTTCTTGGTATTCCTGCCAAAGATGCATAACCTGAATCTAATCATGAGGAAGCAGCAGACGAATCCAAATTCAGGGACAGCCTGAATCTTCAAAAGTGTTCAAGTCATGAAAATCAAGGAAAGACTGAGGAACTGTTCCAAACTGAAGAAGACAAAAGCAACGTGACAAATGAAGACAATATGTGATTCTAAGCTGGGTCATTTGCATCTGAAGGACATCTTGGAGTATCACATGAAACCTAAATGTAGTCTGGGGATTAGATGGCAATGTATCAATGTTAATTTCTTGATTTTTTGATTATTGTATCATAATTATGTAGAAGAATTTCATTGCTTATAGGAAAGACACACAAAAATATTAGGGGGAATTGGGGCATCAGGTCAGGAATTTATTGTCAAATGTAGAGGGGAATAAGGGTCAGCTGATACAGTGAGGAACTTCCAAACTAGCAGAAATGGGGGCAAGGAATGAAGAAGGAAAAAACTATCAATTCTAAAAAGGGTAAAAAAGGAAAAGAAAACGTAAAAGTAGAACAAATAGAGGACACAAAATTAAATGATAAATATATATCCTTAAATAGATTAAACTCTATGGCAAAACAAAGATTGTAAGACTAGATTTTGTTATAATATCCAACCATATGCTATTCAACAGATATGCCCAAAACTTAAGGACACAGATGACACAGTTTGAAAGTAAAATTTTAGAAAAATATATACTAAGCAAACATTAACCAAAAAAAAAAAATTTCTCCTATTATATTGCAAAAAAGTTAGAAATCAATATCAAAAGTATAACTAGAAAAAGCCTGTGTCTTTGGAAATTCTAAAAAGTCAAATCTGAACAACTCTTGCTCAAAAAAGAAATTCTAATGGAAATTAGAAAATATTTGCAATAGTACAGTAATGGAAATTTTCCATATTAAAATTATGACAATGTGGAAATTAGAGAGTAATTTAAAGGTTTAAGAATTTATATCAGAAAAGCAGAAAATGTAAAAATTAATCATCTAAATAAGCATCAAACTTAAGAATTTATAAAAAGTATAGAATAAACCAAAGGCAAGTAAAATAAATAAATTATAAAGATAATAAAAATAAAAACAAACAACATATAAATATAAAAACTAATTTGATTCTAAAATATTTATTGAATACCTAGTATGAGTCAGGCACTACTCAGGTGGGGCCTGGAGAAAGAGCAATGATCAAAACAAGCCAACATTCCTACGCTCATGTAGTTTATATTTTAATAATTTGAAATATATGATAAGTAAATAATTTTAGAGAGTTCCTTTATATCCCACAGCCAGTTTCCCCAATTGTTAGCATCTTATATTACCATGGTACACTTGTCGAAACTAAGAAACTGACATTGGTACATTACTATTAACAAACTGTAAATTTTACTTGGAAGTCATCTAACTTTTCCATCAATGTATTCTATCTGTTGATTTTTTTGTAGATTCAAGTGTTCTGTTGAAATATAACATCTGTTCCCCTATTTTTTGAATGTATTAATCACAGTTATTTAAAAGTCTATGTCTAAGAGAAAGACAAATACTGTATGATATAACATATGTGGAATCTAAAAAATACAACAAACTAATGAATATAACAACAACATCAAAGCAGACTCAAAGATATAGAGAACAAACTAGTGGTTACCAGTGGGGAAAGGGAAGTGGGCAGGGCAATATAGGGGTAGGGGAGTAAGAGGTACAAACTATTGGTATAAAATAAGCTACAAGGATATATTGTACAACATGGGGAATATAGCCAATATTTTATAATAACTATAAAAGAAGTATAACCTTTAAAAATTATGAATAACTATATTGTACACCTGTAACTTACATAATATTTACAGCAACTATACTTCAACAAATTAATTAATTAAGGAAACAAAAATAAAATAGAAGTCTATGTCTAATAACAAATTTCTGGATCATCTATGGGTCTGCTTTTATTCTTTATTTCTTCTCTTGGTTTTCAGTTATTTGATCTTGTTTCTTGACACTCTTGGTATTTGTGATTGCTCACTGAACATTGTATATGAAAATGTTTAGGTTCCAGATGATATTATCTACCACCAAAAAGGATCTAATTTCTTCTAATATGCAGAGTAAAGGCAGATTACCTTGTTGCAGTCAAGGCTAGGTATCTATCATTGTGAGGGCTGGTCTATTTCTGGTTTGCCCTTACTCTCGAGATGTAGCCCTTACTCTTAATACGTATCTATTGAGGGAGCTCAAATGAAAGCCTAGGGTGTTCACCTGAGCCACTCCATCTTGTAAGATCTAAACTCCAACTTCCATCTCCCTAGCACAACAACACTGCTGAGGGTAGGCACACATATATGCAATTTTACCTACCTGCCTCAATCAGCTGTGGTGCATTTTTGTAAAATATTTTCCTGCACTGTTTTATTTAATCATCATAACAAACCTATGAGGAGGTATGTGAGTATTATTCAGGGATCTTACTAACTACTGTATTTGCGATATTTAAAACAGTTCCCAACAAAAGTAGACCTACAATAAATATTTGTTGAATTAAGGAACTTGAAGAATAAAGATGCAAAGGAAAAATGATAAATTATTATTTTGCCTATCAAATTGAAAAAGATAAGAAAATTATGGTGCTTATTTTCAAAAAAGGCCTGGTAAAATTAGCATACTTTAATATTTTGTGTGACAGTATATACTGATATAAACCTTTTAGAAATCATGTGTTTATTCACACATTTGTTAAACTTTTACTGAGCATCCAGTGGTGTATGATGCATACTTGGCTTTGGGACATCAAGATGTCTTAACATGTTCCCTGTCCTCCTGTATCTTTTTGGAAACACACATTAATAGCTTAAAAAGTATTTATTACCAAGGCAACAAAAGCAAAAATAAACTAAGTAGAATTATGTCAAACTAAAACCCCTCAGCACAACAAAGGAAACAATCAGCAAAGTGAAAAGACAACCTGTAAAATGGGGGGAAAAAATTGCAAAGCATATACCTGATAAGGGGTTAATATCCAAAATATATGTAGAACTCATACAACTAAATAACTAGAAAAAAAAGAATCTAATTTTAAAAATGGGCAGAGGAACTGAATAAACATTTTTCCAAAGAAGGCATACAGATGGCCAACAGGTACATGAAAATATGCTTGACATCACTAACTAATCATTAGGGAAATGCAAATCAAAACCACAGTGAGGGCTTCCCTGGTGGCACAGTGGTTGAGAATCTGCCTGCCAATGCAGGAGACACGGGTTCAAGCCCTGGTCTGGGAAGATCCCACATGCCACGGAGCAACTAGGCCCGTGAGCCACAGCTACTGAGCCTGCACGTCTGGAGCCTGTGCTCCGCAACAAGAGAGGCCGCGATAGTGAGAGGCCCGTGCACTGTGATGAAGAGTGGACCCCACTTGCCGCAACTAGAGAAAGCCCTCGCATGAAGGCTTCGAAGAAACGAAGATCCACACAGCCAAAAATAAAATTAATTAATTAATTTAAAAAAAAAACAGTGAGATATCACCTCATACTTGTTAGAACTTCTATTATCAAAAAGACAAGAAATAAGTGTTGGCGAGGGTGTGGAGAAAAAGGAACCCTTGAGCACTGCTGGTGGGAAGGTAAATTGGTGCCACCACTGTGGAAAACAGTATGGAGGTTCCTCAAAAACTTTAAAATAGAACCACATATGATACAGCAATTTCACTTCTGGGTATATATCCAAAGAAACAGTCACTCTCTCAAAAAGATATCTGCACTCTTATGTTCACTGCAGCATTATTTACAATAGCCAAGACATGGAAACAACCTAAGTGTCCATCCACTGGATAGATAAAGAAAATGTGTCATTTATACACAATGAAATATTATCCAGCCATCAGAAAAAAAAGGGGGGGGGGGCGGAAATCCCTGACATTTGCAACAGCATGGATGAAACTTTGAGGGTATTATGCTAAGTGAAATAAGTCAGGTAGGGAAAGATATTGATAAATATTATATCTCACTCATATGTCAAATCTAAAAAAATCAAATTCACAGATACAAAGAACAGACTGGTGGTTGCCAGAGGTGGGGGATTGAGGGGTAGAGGTGAGTGAAATGGGTGAAGGTGGTCAAAAGGTAAAAACTTCCAGTTATAAGGTAAATAGGTTGTGAGAATGTAATGTACAGCATAGTGAATATAGTTAACAATACTGTGCTGTATATTTGATAACTGCTACAAGAGTCAACCTTAAAAGTTCTCATCACAAGAAAAAAATTTTACCCATGTGAGGTGATGAACGTTAACTAAACTTACTGTGGTGATCATTCTGTAATATATACATGTATCAGATCATTATGTTGTACACCTTGGACTAATACTGTATAATATGTCAACTATATCTCAACAAAACTGGGAAAATATTAATTAACATGTGCTCAACAATTTCTTTCAAACCAAGCATTTAATAATTTTATTTCTAGAACTGTCCTAAGAAATTAATCAGATATTTTATTTCATTCCTTTTTCTAACATATATTAAGTGCTTACTCTAACCATAGCAACTAATATTTAGTAAGTGCTTTGGGCATTAAAAGGTAGTGGTTAAGAGCATGGACCCTGGAGCCAGATTACTTGTGTCTAAATATTGTCTAACTGGGCAAGTCCATTAACTTTTCTATGCCTCTATTCCCTCGTCTGAAAATGAGCATAATGATAGTAGCTGGTTCATAATTTGGTTGTGAGGATTAAATTAGTTAACATCTATAAAATGCTTAGAACAGTGCCCAGCACATATTATGAATTGCTATATACGTTTCTGTTTTAATCCTGTGTTAGCTTCTGTTCTAAATGCTTTACTTGTACTTAGTCACTTAATCCTCACAGCTACCATATGAGTCAGAGTCTGTTGCTTCACAGAGTGCATGTGAGGCAATAAAATGTTATTTATGTCAGAGGCAATAAAACGGAGGCTAAGGGAGGTGGATCAACATACTCAAGTCAGGATTTGAACCCAGGTAGAATGGCTTCAGAGCCTGTGCATATAATCACTAAGCTCTACCACATTCCAGGCACTTCTCTGGGCACTATAGAGATAGAGCTCCTGTTCCCATGAAGACAAGGAAGACAGATAACAAAAAGAATTAAGAGTAATAAATGAATAAGATAAATTCAGGTAGTAATGAATGCTATGAGGAAAATTTTAAAGGGTAATGTACTAGAATATAGCTGGCAGGAATGCTCACCAGCATTTGACAGGGCAGAGAAGGCCTCTTTGAAAAGCCAATGTCTGACTCAGAAACTAAAAAACAAGGAGATATGCAGACAATTGATTTCTGTAAATGGAAATTCTTCACCACATTATTGCAAAAGCAGTGGGAATGAATAAATAAATAACAATAAATAAATAATTTATTATCATGACATATTTCAAAGATGTTATACTAATCATGCTGTTTAAGAATATTTAATAATATGATAATATAGTATATTATAAAGTTAATTGAAACAAGTAGAAATTCAAATCTATATATAGTTTAATTTCTATTATTATTTACCACATATATGCATAGAAAAACATCTATATACATAGAAAAGCATATATATTAAACATATATATACATCCATAGAAAAGGAACTAGGAGGAAATGCAAGAAAATATTTACATTGATTAACTGTAAGTAGCACTATTACACAAGGTGTTTATTTTCTTGTTATATTTTCTGAATTTTCTTTTTCTAGAACCAAAAAATTTTTTTAATGTTGATTCCTAAATACAATCAATAAGAAAATCTATGAATAGAATGTTAATAATTTATTGACTCATAATGTTCTAGGAATGTCATGTATTATCTTAATTGCTATTTCATAGGTCAGAAAACTGACACCTAAAAATATTAAATAACCCATCCAAGGTAATACATCTGGTTGAGTTGCCAGATCAGATTCAAACTACATCTGTCTGATATCAAAATCTGCGAGCTCATTACAGAAGTTTATTTTTATAGTATATATTTCTATTCATAATCATATTCATGAAACCAATACATGCTTGTTAGGGCAAGTCAACTAATACTAAGATATAAAAGAAAAAATCAAGCAGAGCTGTCTTTGGAATAAAAAATTAGAAATAATCTAAAATCCAATAAAAATAATATGTCGATCCTTACATATCTACATGCTAAAATATTAAACAGGCATTAAAAACACTATTTAAGGGGAGAAACCAAGACGGCGGAGGAGAAGGAGGATGTGGAGTTCATCTCTCTCCAAAATGCATCAAGAATACATCTACAGATGGAATAATTCTCACAGAACACCAGCTGAACACTAGCAGAAGACTTTGGACACTGGAAAGGACAAGAAAGATCCCTACATAACTGGGTAGGACAAAAGAAAGAAAGGAAAAAGAACAGGAGAGGAAGCAGGATGGAATCTGCACCCCAGGGGGAGCTGAAGCAGAGGAGAGTTTCCCGCATCCTAGGAAGCCCCCTCACCCACAGGGAAATCAGTTGGGACAGAAGGGGAGCATCTGAGGCTGTCGAAGAAGGGTGAAGCGGCTGGTCTGTGGCAGACAGGACAGAGTGAGACCTACGTAGACGGTCCGTGCCACAGCCCTGAGCTCCCCAGACTGGGACGTGTGTCTGCCGGTGCACACGGGGGCTGAGAGCAGGAATGTGTGGATTGGAGAGAAAACCCAGGGGTAGGACTGCTGTTGGCTGCAAGGAGACAGCCTGAAGGGATGGGAGGGAAGAAATCCGCAACCAGGAATGCTTGTGGAGGAAACCCAGACTGCCATAGAAGCAAGGCACCACTGTTGAGTGACGTGCAGGGGATGGAGCCACCATCGTAGCCTCTCTCCCCACCCCACACGCCAGACCCCTGCCCCACCAGGCGCTAGGAAAAGCCCCACCAGGGCTGACCTTCTTGTGCCGGCTGCCAGGTGCTAGAAAAGGATCCTACTAGGGCCAGATCTCTCACACCCTTGGCTGCTGGCTTTCCCGTGTACCTGTCACCGTTGGGGTCCCCACGACCCAGGCAGTTGTGCTATCTCCATGCCCTGTCCTCGCCGGGGCAGACCCAAGTGCTCCAGGGCAGCCTCGGGAGCAGAGTCCTGTGGATGGCCCACACACAGAGGTGGGGCTAAAACCACAGCTGAGCCCCAGGGGTGGGGCGACTAAGAAAGAGGAACAAAAATCTTTCAGTGCAGCTGCACAAACCACAGATTAAATCCCTGTGATCAGCTTGGTAAACCCTGCGTCTATGGGATACCTGAATGGACAACGAGTGTTCCCCCAACTGAAACTGGTCTAGCTCTAGCAGCTGTGGACGTTGGGGACTAGTACACGTGGGAGTTGGGCCAAGTCAGAGTCTGAGCTGCACCCACAGTGCCCACAGAGGGACCAGAGACCTACCTGGAGGTTTTGGAGGGCCTCCTGGGGAGGCAGAGGTTGCCTGTGACTCACAGTGGGGACAAGAACAGTGACAGCTGAGACCCCAGGAAAATACAATTGTTACTATTTTTTTGTTTCTTTTGTTCTGTTGTTATTATTATTATTTGTTTTTATTTTATAAAGTTTTTAAATATATTTTTAATTTTTTTATATTTCTATATCTATGTTACTTTTTTGTTGTTCTGTGTTTTTTCCTTGCTTTATTTTCCTTTGTTCTATTTTGTTTTTATCTTTTTTCTTTTGTTCTATAGAAGAATCAATATTGTGAAAATGACTATACTACCCAAAGCAATCTACATATTCAATGCAATCCCTATCAAATTACCAATGGCATTTTTCACAGAACTAGAACAAAAAATTTTACAATTTGTATGGAAACACAAAAGACCTCAAATAGCAAAAGCAATCTTGAGGAAAAAAAAAAGAAACAGAGCTGCAGGAATCAGGCTTCCTGACTTCAGACTATACTACAGGACTACAATAATCAAAACAGTATGGTACTGGCACAAAAACAGAAATATAGGTCAATGAAACAGGATAGAAAGCCCAGAGATAAACCCACACACCTATGGTCACCTAATCTGTGACAAAGGAAGCCAGAATATACAACAGAACAAAGAAAGCCTCTTCAATTAGTGGTGCTGGAAAAACTGGACAGCTACATGTAAAAGAATGAAATTAGAACACTTCCTAACACCATACACAAAAATAAACTCAAAATGGATTAAAGACCTAAATGTAAGGCCAGACACTAGAAAACTCTTAGCAGAAAACATAGGCAGAAAAATCTTTTTTGACCCACCTCCTAGAGTAATGAGAATAAAAACAAAAATAAACAAATGGGACTTAATTAAACTTAAAAACTTTTACACATCAAAGAAAACCATTAACAACACGAAAAGACAACCCTCAGAATGGGAGAAAATATTTGCAAATGAAGAAACTGACAAAGAATTAATCTCCAAAATATACAAACAGCTCATGCAGCTCAGTATCAAAAAACAAACAACCCAATCCAAAAATGGGCAGAAGACCTAAATAGACATTTCTCCAAAGAAGACATACACATGGCCAAGAGGCACATGAAAAGATGCTCAACATCACTAATTATTAGAGAAATGCAAATCAAAACTACAATGAGGTATCACCTCACATCGGTCAGAATAGCCATCATCAAAAATTCTCCAGACAATAAATGCTGGAGAGGGTGTGGAGAAAAGGGAACCCTCCTACACTGCTGGTAGGAATGCAAATTGGTACAGCCACTATGGAGAACAGTACGGAGGTTCCTTACAAAACTAAAAATAGAGCTACCATATGACCCAGCAATCCCACTCTTAGGCATGTATCTGGAGAAAACCATAATTCAAAAGGATGCATGCACCCCAGTGTTCATTGCAGCCGTATTTACAATAGCCAGGTCATGGAAGCAATCTAAATGTCCATTGACAAAGGAATGGTTAAAGAAGATGTGGTACATATATACAATGGAATATTACTCAGCCATAAAAAGGACCAAAAGAGTGACATTTGCAGAGATGTGGATGGACCTAGAGACTGTCATGCAGAGTGAAGTAAGTCAGAAAGGGAAAAACAAATATTGTATAATGTTGCCTATATGTGGAATCTACAAAAATGGTAGAGATGAACTTATTTACAAAGCAGAAATAGAGTCACAGATGTAGTGAACAAACTTATGGTTACCAAGGGGGGAGAGAGTGTGGGATGAATTGGGAGATTGGGACTGACATATATACACTACTATGTATAAAATAGATACCCAGAGAGAACCATAATTCAAAAAGACACATGCATCCCAATGTTCATTGCAGCAGTATTTACAATAGCCAGGACATGCAAACAACCTAAACGTCCATCAACAGAGGAATGGATAAAGAAGATGTGGTACATATATACAATAGAATATTACTCAGCCATAAAAAGGAATGAAATTGGGTCATTTATAGAGATGTGGATGGACCTAGAGACTGTCCTACAGAGTGAAGTAAGTCAGAAAGAGAATAACAAATATCGTATATTAACGCATATATGTGAAATCTGTAAAAATGGTATAGACAATCTTATTTACAAAGCAGAAGTAGTCACAGATGTAGAGGACAAATGTACAGATACCAAGGGGGATGAACTGGGAGATTGGGATTGACATATATACACTATTGATACTATATATAAAATAGATAACTAATGAAAACCTGCTGTACAGCACAGGGAACTCTACTCAGTGCTCTGTGGTGACCTAAATGGGAAGGAAATCCAGAAAAGAGGGGATATATGTATACGTATAGCTGATTCATTTTGCTGTACAGTAGAAACTAATACAACATTGTAAAGCAACTATACTCCAATAAAAAAAATTTTTTAAGTAAGGTACTAATTATTTCACCATACCAATATATAGAAAACTTAGGATATAGAAATTCATCAAAGATTCTGACATTGTCAAGCCTCACAATTGCCTCATCGGTATTTTGTAGAGAAGTAAGTAGAGTTAACATCAGTGACGGCTAGCCAAGTTCTGTTTTAGATAGGCCCATTGTTTGCTGGAAAAGGAAGTAAGGGGCTATATAAATTACCAATTGTTTTGTATTTGTTTGAAGTAATTAAACCAAATAATTTCTGTCATTATGGTTTCAATTATTTGATTGTACTATTTACTAAGTAGTAAAACATATTTCCATGAAATTATAATGGAATTTATCTAATTCATCATAATCATTAAAAATATGTTGTTAGTTTCTTCAGTAAGAAAAAAACTTTTTAAAATAACTATATGATAATGAGGGAAATGTTTATGGAATGTAAGGAAATTAAGGCAATACAAAAGTATTCAACATCACACAATTTAATTCTAACAATGCAAAAATATATAACCTATGAATTTTTTTAATAAGAGGAGAAATATACTAAATTATTAGTATTTGAATATCATCAGTAGGATAAGGAGAGATTTCTTTTTGCTATTTTATATTTTTCACACTTTCTGAAATGAGCATATATAGTATATTAGTAAAGAGCATGGTCTCCCAAGCTAGACTGCCTGATTGGAATCCCAGCTCTATCACTTACTAGTTGCATGACCTCAGGCAAGTTTCTTACTTCTCTATGATTCAAATGTCTCACTCTGTGAAATGGCAATAAGAGAACCAATCTCATAGGATTAAATGAATTAATATAAATAAACCAGTTAGAACAGCACTTGGCACATACTAAGTACTACATAACTCAGGTATTATTCCTTCTATAATGGAAAAATAAAGTTGTTTGAGAAGAAAAAATCATGACTACACTGAAACATAATTCAATAATTCCTTTTTTCTTCTTTATATTTTATAAACAAATAGCTGAGAGATGGGTGAGATTTGTGCCTCTTTGGACTTTTTTTTTTACAAAATGAACACTTTGAGCTCTTTTAATTCTCTATCTCAAGTTCAGCTATTCATCACATTCTATTGATGACTGCCTCCATATTTGGAAGCCCAGGTTTACTTAGGGACAGGATTAGCACCTAGTAGGGCTGGTTTAAATAATAGTTACAGATAATAATGGGCAATAAGTAATAGATAACTTTCCCAGAGGCCATAAGAGTCATGTGTTCTCCATGTCTACATGGTATACATGTGTTTTCCACCTGCCCAGCATCAACCACTGCTCCCCCAGTGGCTGTTCCCACCTCCCTTCTCAACTCCTGGTCAAGGATGAATAACATTTTCCAAGTCTAGTCAACAAGATTCCTACCCAGGACTTTTTCAGGAACAAGTAGTAGAGCAATATTCACTTCCCACTGTTAGGATAAAAGCCTAGAACTGCTGTTAGGCCTTTTTTGCCACTGCACTGGGAAAACCTATGAGGTCTGTGAAGAAGTCAGAACCAAAGATGAAGACAGTATCTTGGTGGAATCGTTGAACACCTGGATGTTCTGTGGTTGAAGCCAAATGTACTTGTGGACATTCAAGTCCTATCAGCTGACAAATTCCCTTTTATGCTTTAACTAACTGCAACATGTTTGCCACTCATGACTAAAAAAAGTCGTTATTAATTCTCACTTAATATTTAAAATAACACTATAAAGTCAATACTATTATCCCAATTATGCATTAAGAAACTGAGACTTAGAAAGTTCATATATAACTTACCTTAAACTGTCAACCAGAAACTGGTAGAACCAAGATTTGAACCAGGGCGGTCCAGGCAGTCTGGTCTAACTCCCCAGGTCACCTCGTCATCTGTGCCCTCACTATGTTCCACATGTGTTTCTATCGGTGCACCTGTAACCTAGTTTAATTTTCCTCTGTCTCTTCCTGTCAGTCAGGGAGCCTATCCTCTTATCATCAGTGGGGCAAATGCTGGATAAATGTTCTGTCAAATACACTGACCTCTGCTCAACCAACTTCTGCTGGAGATTTTTGTCCTCATCAAAAGAAATCATTTCTTTGTTTATGGACCACACACTTAGGGTCAAACTAACTCCTGGACTTTTCAAGGCACATGTTAAGATCTACAGTTACTGAAGGCATTGACTTATAACCTCACTCAAAATGACTTAGAATACAGCTAAGCCTATAGAATCTCTGAGAGCCTAAGACACATGTCCATATTTAGTAAGACTCTAGCAGTCCCAATTATAACCCACTGTTCTTGTCACACAGAATATGCTACAAGTGTCACAATTGTTTAGTTGTTTTCCCACCCGGGACACCTGTCCCTCTCTCTCTTACTCTCTCTCAACCTCAGAATATGACCTTATTTGGAAACAGGATCTTTACAGATGTAATTAGTTAAGGTGAGGCCATTCTGGAGTAGGGTGATCCCTTAATCCAACATGACTGATGTGCCCATAAGAAGAAAAGACAGACACACACGGGGAGAACTATGTGAAGACCAAGGCAGATATTGGCAGCAGGCATCTACAAGGCAAGAAATGCCAAGGATTGCCAGCAATACCAGAAGCTAAGAGAAAGGAATGAAACACATTCTCCCCTAGAGACTTCAGAGAGAGCATGATACCACCAGCACCTTAATTTCAGTCTTGTAACCTCCAGAACGGTGAGAAAATAAATTTCTGCTGTTTTAAGTCACCAGTTTGTGATATTTTCTTATAGCAGCCCTAGAAAACTAATACTGTACCCTTGGGCAATAAATAATAATATTTAACTCTCAGGACCATTAAGAGGATTAGATGGCAGAAAGTACACAAATAGTTTAGCAGTGGTGGTACATAGTAAATAGTCAAGAAAAGATAGCTTCGGACTTCCCTGGTGGCACATTGGTAAGAATCCGCCTGCCAATGCAGGGGACACGAGTTTGATCCCTGGTCCGGGAAGATCCCACATGCTGCGGAGCAACTAGGCCCGTGCCCCACAACTACTGAGCCTGCACTCTAGAGCCCGCACGCCACAACTACTGAGCCCACGTGCTGCAACTACTGAAGCCCACGCGCTCTAGGGCCTGGGTGCCACAACTACTGAGGCCACGTACTGCGACTACTGAAGCCCGCACGCCTAGAGCCGTGCTTGGCAACAAGAGAAGCCACCACAATGAGAAGCCTACACACCGCAATGAAGAGTAGCCCCCGCTCGCTACAACTAAAGAAAGCCCGCACTTAGCAATGAAGACCCAATGCAGCCAAAAATAAATTTTAAAAAATAATAATAAAAAAAGGAAAAGGTAATGATTATCACCAACAGTATTGTTAATGATTTCATACTATGAGATGATAATAAGAATTACATGTAACTCTCAGAGAAAGAAACATTATGTCCCCCACTCAATCTTTTAGCTTAAAAGGTTGGAATACCTGGCATCTCCCTACTCAAGAACCTCTTCCAGTAATGGCAACTGAATATCACAACTAGGGTACAGAAGTTCTTGCCTGGCCATTAAATTCAGCCTTTGGGGAACTCTGGTTGACACCACTGACATCTCTTTGTCTGGAAGTGGAAGTGGGACCTAGTCAATAGATATCCCTCACATACCCCCAAAAAGAACCGTCAGTCTTAGCCTAGGTGACTGTCACATTGAACATTTTCAGGCAGCTTTTTCAACCTTGGAGGTTTTGGCAACCTGCCAGTAATGAAGATGTATTAATGCTTAATGCAGCTTAATGTAATAGGTGTCATGTTCATAATTTACAGAAGCTCTTTCTAAAGCATTAAATTCATTTATACTCCTTAAAAGCTACTCAATCGTGAGGGCTAAGTTAGTTCGGTTGGGTTTCTTTTTTAGGATCAAATGATATATAAATTGTTAACATATCCAACTCATCCATTAGTGCATGTGAAAGCAATAAATGTGCCAAAGTAGCAATAACATGATCGAGGAAAGTCATTGTGGTCATTAGGGCTGAAAGGGTTTCATTTATGGCCCTGGGAAAGAGAATGAAGGCTGTAAAATAGACCCAGGAGCTCCCACTGACCAGGGACCCTGCCTCATTATGCTCTGAAAAAAATAAAACAAAATGTATATTTTAGGTGTTCAAAAGTGGCGATAGGTTTTGCCTTCCATTTTAAAGAGAGTTGTCCCTCCTGTTTCCATCCACCATCGTGAGAAAAGAAAAATGGAATGGATTGATGAGAGTTTCACATCCCAACTGTCTGGTCATAGAATATTGATTGGCCTCTTGGTAAATAATTCTAAGCAAAACAGGGGGCACGACTAATGAGAGGCCTTGCTTGTTGGACACATCTGGGAGGTCAAGAATTGATAGAATTATAAATCCTAGCACTGTGTTTCCAAAGTAGCCCCGGGTTCAACGTAGGGATGAGAGGAACCTATAGCTTTGTATATCAGATTAAGGCAAGTACTATCTATTATCCCATTATGATCTGCTGACATTCACCGTTACTCAAGTTCCCTCTCCCTCCCAGAAAATATTGCAGAGCACCAAGGAGCACTGTAAAAAGAGAGGTAAGAGAGCAAATTAATAAAATTTTAAAAGTAAAGTTATTCTAAGTTAGTGCTTCTCAGTCCTTAGTAGAATTAGAATCATCTGGGAGATTTAATAAACTAGCAATATCCTGACCCCATCCCAGACAATTAAATCTCTAAGGGTGGGGCTTGGCTATCAGTATTTTTTAAACACTCCAGAGAATTCTCTTGTGCAGCCAGGATGTAACCATTAATGTAACTAATATTTAGGAGTCATTACAAAAGCTCTAAGTAAAGATGGCATAACACATTAGCATTTCTTCTTATTTAGAGTTCTCCATGGAGCAATGTGTTGCCCACATTCAGTTCTTGCCTAAGTATGACCTCAAGAATTTAACAACCTGCTCAGGTCTCCTCTGCTGGACGCTTCTGAACTCAGGGGTGGCCCTCTACCCAGGAGTCACATCAGTAGCTGACAACTAAGGGTTTAAAGTGTAGTTCGTTCTCCAAGGAAAGTTGCGCTGTTGATAGAGGGGCACTTGCCCTCTCTCAGTTCACAAAGTATGCCAGGTCTTGCTGTGGCTTTGGCCCTCACTCACCTGAACAAACAGCTGGATCAGTGATCACCAGAGATTTTACCAAGGGAGAACCTGCTGAAGATGTCTCCATTAGCTCCTGTTTTGTCTATGAAAAGTCACACCTTATCTTCATGTCAGGAGAGCTGGATCTGGAAGGAGTCTTTGCTGAGCAGAGGCTTAATAAGTGCAGGGCCAGGGGCAACGATAGGGGTGGGTGGCAGCTCTAACCGAAATTCAGACAGCCCACTAGAGGATCAGGGAGTAAGTGTATCTAACCACCTCTAATTAAGTCACGTCATGTAGCCAGATTTGACTTGGAGAAAGAAATGCCTACAGTAATTGCATTTAGTTCATTTTGTAGCATGCTCCCAGTCATAACTGCTAATTCAATTGTACATTCATTCTGCCAGCTCATTGCCATTAAGCACACATTTAATTACTTCAATAAAAGATTAATATGCAGGACACAAAAGGAGGGACAGAAGACTGTGCCAAAGCACACAGCTGCCCCAGCGTTTAGCCCAGAGATAAAACAAGAATATCATTGGGCAGCATAATCCTGTTCCAAATACATCATTATTAGATGAACATTCCAGACTTTTATGTTCACGCTTGTTCTGCGCCATTCCACATGCATATATTCCTGTGGCACGAGAAAGAGCTGTAACAGGCGCTGACAGCTCTCCATTGTTGTCCCTGTCACACACCAACCCCCCACCCTGGCTTCCTCCAGGCTTGTAAGGTTGCGCTTATCTCGTCTCCAGGCGAAGGCTTACAGTCCCTACATTACAACATCCTGAGATAAGGGCCCTCGCTTGACATTGTTCCTGCCCGTGCTGCAAACAAGTGACAAACCTGGCATGTATGAAAAGAGAGAGAGGGAGAACAACAAAGCCAGAGTCTCATCCTCCGGCCCCCTCCCGACACCACCTCAGAGGGCAGCCCATCAATTCTCCAGGATGTACACAATCATTATTGTAGGGGAAACAAAGGCCAGTGTCAATTGTGCAGTGTTATAAAGCAGTCCCTCAAATTAAAACCATGTACCTAACTGCATCTGATGGCAGAAGCTATTTAGCAGTGATATTTTACAGAAAGGCAATGAAAAGCAATAACTGCTTTATTTAATGTATCTGTTCAATCCAGCTGCCCTGGATAGGCCTTAATAGAAGCTGTCGATCAATGTCAGGCCCTTAGAAATAACTGCACCAGACTGCAATAAACATGAAGGAAAGATAACTAGACCTACTGATCAGCCTCTTGTTACCTTTCCTGCACCCAGAGATTTGTCATTTGTTTATACCGCTCATAATAGCCAGCTCGATGATTATCATCGTACCCACCTGGTATTGTGGTGGGCACATCAGGGTGGGGAGTGAGAGAGGAGAAGAAGCAACGTTGGAAGGAGAGGGAGGGGAAGGGAATATAAAATGTAAGGCAAAAAGATGAGGGATAATGAAAGTTTATTCAGGACATGTGAGGTTAAACCTCGTAAAGTGAGCATTCTGGAACACTTGTTAAAATGCTAACATCACTCTCCCTTTCTTTACCATCTCCCGACAAGCCTTCCCTTAAGATTAATTAAACAGGGCATGAGTGTTTAGTTGCAGTGTCTTCAACAAATCCTTGTGCTAAGAAGAAGATACTAAGGAGACCTATAGCTAGGACAACCCACCCCCAACCATAACTTCACTGGCCCCTCTCCATCCATCCGCCCTCAGTGGTGGTGCTTCCCTGTGCTCCAGTATCAGCTCTCTCCAACTGGGTCTACTCCCTGTCCTTACACAAGCTCATCCACTCTTGAGTCCTTACCACCTATAACAGGGGCTAGCCATCTACAACCCAAAGGCCAGTCTAGCTAGCAGCCTATTACGTAAAGTTTTATTGGAACACAGCTGCCCGCATTCATTTAGGTTTTGTACTTGGCTGCTACAGTACTAAAATGGCATTCAAGTAGTTTGCAGCAGGTACTATATTGTCCCCAAAGCCTAAAATATTCACCATCTGGCACTTTCCAGATAAAGTTTGCTGACCCTTGCTCTCTATATAAATCATTTCAAAATATCTTTCTACAGCTATACCTTTCTTCTCTTCTCTAGACCTGTGCTTCCATCTGTCCCCCATCCCACCCCTCCATCTGGCTGTTTACATATAAATCTAATTTATTTATTTTTTCCAAACCTACAGTTTCTCTTGTTTGGTATCTCAAGTAACGGCCTCACCATCTGTTTAAGCACCCAGCTGAAAAAGCTGAATCATCTTTAGCCAAAACCTCACTCTCTGTTTTTCCTTCCCATCCGCTCTCCCACCACCTTCCAATCAGCCCTACCCTGTTCCCTCTGTCACTGAAATGTACCTCAAATACATCCTATCCTGCCTGTTCAGAGACACTGCCCCTGCCCATTGCTGCCCACTCTATTTGCCTGGACTTTTACAACCTCCTAACCAGTCTTCCTGATTCAAATCTCTCTGCTACTACGCCCCTGCCAGAACTACTTTTCAAAAGCACAGATATAACTAAAATAATGACAATTCTTTATTTAGTGGTAAGTACTTCCCAGGCACTGTTCCAAGTACTTTCCATTTATTTATTTACTCATTTAATCCTCACTAAACCTTACAAGACAAAGTAGGTCCTATTATCAGACCCATGAGGAAACTGGGGCTTAGAAAGGCTTTGTGAACTTGCCAAGGTCACACAATTTGCAATTGCTACACTGGGATTTGAACTCAAGTCTGTCAGTCTCTAAAGCCCAAGATTTCTTGCACAACTATAATGCCTTTCCCACATTTTGGAAATCTTCAGTAGTTCCATACTCCCCATTAAATAAGGCCAGCCTTAATTCATATGGCATTCAAACTTTCATTTTTCCTTTCTACTTGTTCTCCAGTCACGTGCTATCTCAAACCACTCTTGATGTGATCTAGTCCATGAACACACCATGTGATTATGCATTAATGTGCCATCTCCCTGGGAATGTGCCCTGATCCCTATACCTACTCCAACCTCCCTAGCAAAATTAATTTTCCTTCCCTAGTGCTCTTATATTGCTTCAATCATACTATAGAAGAACACTTATCAAACTATACTAGCTTTAAGTATATTATCGATGCCTCCTAGATAGGTTCCAGATCTTTAAAAGGAGAGTCAATTTCCTACACATATTTTAATTTCTGACACCCAGAACTTAGTAATCAAGGAACAAATGCTGGTTGAACGTTTCTTCCAAACTCGCACCTTTCCAATACATTTTTTATGATGGTTCCATAGTGAGCTTTCAGAAGCATGAATCAGGTTCTGTGACTCTTATTCAGGAGGATTCAGTTTCTTCTTTATGTATAGGATTTTAAGGTCCAAACTCCTTTGCATGGCATATGAGGCCTATACCATAACTTTATTCACCATTCTACTACACCATGTCACTATTCTGGTCTACATCTCCTTCACTGGGGTCCAGATCACTCTGTATTTTAATCATTGCTCTGTGTCTGTCCTTGAGTCCTCTTCTATATGTGAGCTCCTAAAGGTCACATCTCAAGGGACATGTCTGATTCATCTTCATCTGCTCAGACCTTGCACCATGCTCAGAACAAGCAGAGACTTAATAAGTCTTTGTTAAATGACTTTATGAACATCAATGTTCTTCAAGAGACCTAAAGTAAGGAGATGATGGGGGGTTTTAGTGATTCAGTGATGTGCTTGTCACAAAAAATAGATGATCACAAATAAGAAAATGGATACTGTATTACTCTTAACAGATAGAACCATGGTCCTAAGTTCTAAGCTTAATTCCATCTTTCACTTGCTCTAGGGGTTGGATGCATTATTGCACTTTTCTATGCCTCCTTTTTAATAAGAACCTACTTATTAAAGCCTTAGGTAGTTACAAACAATGTACTTTTGCTTATTTTAAGCTATAAGAAATACAGCATTGCTGAATATTCCTTCCCTTCTCAACCTTGAAATATCACTATGCCTCAAGTCTCAGGTCTTTTTTTTTATTATTAATTTTTATTGGAGTATAGTTGCATTACAATTTTGTGTTAGTTTCTTGCTGTACAGCAAAGTGAATCAGTCATACGCATACATATATCCACTCTTTTTTAGATTTCCTTCCCATTTAGGTCACCACAGATCATTGAGTAGAGTTTCCTGTGCTATACAGTAGGTTCTCATTAGTTATCTATTTTATACATAGTAGTGTATATACGTCAGTCCCAATCTCCCAATTCATCCCACACTCTCTCCCCCCTTGGTAACCATAAGTTTGTTCACTACATCTGTGACTCTATTTCTGCTTTGCAAATAAGTTCATCTTTACCATTTTTGTAGATTCCACATATAGGCAACATTATACAATATTTGTTTTTACCTTTCTGACTTACTTCACTCTGTATGACAGTCTCTAGGTCCATCCACATCCCTGCAAATGTCACTCTTTTGGTCCTTTTTATGGCTGAGTAATATTCCATTGTATATATGTACCACATCTTCTTTAACCATTCCTTTGTCAATGGACATTTAGATTGCTTCCATGACCTGGCTATTGTAAATACGGCTGCAATGAACACTGGGGTGCATGCATCCTTTTGAATTATGGTTTTCTCCAGATACATGCCTAAGAGTGGGATTGCTGGGTCATATGGTAGCTCTATTTTTAGTTTTTTAAGGAACCTCCGTACTGTTCTCCATAGTGGCTGTACCAATTTGCATTCCTACCAGCAGTGTAGGAGGGTTCCCTTTTCTCCACACCCTCTCCAGCATTTATTGTCTGGAGAATTTTTGATGACGGCCATTCTGACCGATGTGAGATGATACCTCATTGTGGTTTTGATTTGCATTTCTCTAATAATTAGTGATGCTGAGCATCTTTTCATGTGCCTCTTGGCCATGTGTATGTCTTCTTTGGAGAAATGTCTATTTAGGTCTTCCGCCCCTTTTTGGATTGGGCTGTTTTTTTTTTTTTTGACATTGAACTGCATGAGCTGTTTATATATTTTGGAGATTAATCCCTTGTCAGTTGTTTTGTTTGCAAATATTTTCTCCCATTCTGAGGGTTGTCTTTTCATTTCATTTATGGTTTCCTTTGCTGTGCAAAAGCTTTTAAGTTTAATTAGGTCTCATTTGTTTATTTTTGTTTTTATTTTCATTACTCTAGGTGGTGGATCAAAAAACATCTTGTGATTTATGTCAGAGAGTGTTCTTCCTTTATTTTCCTCTAAGAGTTTTATAGTATCCGGCCTTATATTTAGGTCTTTAATCCATTTTGAGTTTATTTTTGTGTATGGTATTAGGGAGTGATCTAATTCCTTTCTTTTACATGTAGTTGTCCAGTTTTTCCAGCACCACTTATTGAAGAGGCTGTCTTTCCTCCATTGTATATTCTTGCCTCCTTTGTCATAGATTAGGTGGCCATAGGTGCATGGGTTTATCTCTGGGCTTTCAATCCCAAGGCTCAGTTCTTAAACTTCTTCTCTTCTCTTCTCTTCTCTCCCTCACTCACTCCCAAAGTGATTTATTTGCTCTTTGGGAAAAAACATTACCAAAGCTGAAATTTGGAAAGTTTCATTCCTAGTGATTCAGGGCAAATAAACCTATCAGTCCTACAGGTCTGAATTTGCATGACTGTAGGTATACATGTCCTATGAGGAAAAATTCACCCTACCTTCTTTGCTTAGAAGCCCTGAATTTATTTTATTCTAGTCATAGAGAAGGCTCTGTTATCTCCCTCTGATTGACCTCCTGAATTCCCCCTCTGTGAGGCCAGGGGTGAAACAGTACATGTAAGCATGGTGATATGCTGCCGCCATTACAAGCACTAGCAGCTCTTCACAGTGGACAAGTGATCACTCCCTGGTATTGGTTCTGTTGAAAAAGTAAGCAGTAAAACAGAGCAGCAAACTTTTAAAGGATCTCTTTGCAAATAGAGGCTGAAACTATAGGTTGCTTTGGTTAGTTGGAAGCTTTATTTATACTTTGGCCCTTGGTTTGGAAGGACAACATCTTAGAGATTCTCTTACCAGTAGTTAGTCAATGATCACTAAGATAATTGGGTTCTCTGATGTGACGGATGGGAGTGCACAAGAAGATGTCACTCTCAGATTTAATCTCTCTGGGTCTTAAAGCACTATCTTTCTTGGTGCAAAGAAAGACAAAGTCAGATGCAGGAAAAGGGAAGGATACTACACAGGTTATAAAAATCTCTCATTTGTAAATTTAATAGGGCAAATAAAGTCTTGTGAAAATGCTTTTATAACAAAGGTATCTGGAATAATGCCAAAAAATAGAAAATTTAGATGTTCTTGTTGATTTCATTGTACTCTAGCAATGAAAGGCAAATCATTGTGATTCGTCTAATTTTGAAGAAAAAATAGCAGCTCATTTCATCAGCAAATGTATATCTTCTGGTTATGAGACATTATTGATAACATTATGAATATTATGTGTTAGAAAATTACAACAATCCAAATCCCCTGAACCTTAAAAAAATCAAGGTGAGCCTAACAGAAATCAGTGCTCAGATATCTTTAAGTTCACCAGCTTCCCATTTACGTTTTATTTTTAGTTGGTTCCTATAGGAATCTATGATGAAACTTGAAGAAAGTTTGCTTATGTCCTTTTAGTTTCAAGAACCTTATTTTTTAAAAGTCCCAATAAATTTTTCCTTAAAAAGTTTTGATGTTTTTTGGAAATCACTTTTTTGGTTAGATGAGAGAACACCATCATGTACAAACATTAGTTTAGGTCTAATATTAATTCACCTCAGAGTTGCTTTCCCCAATCCTTTCTCAGGTTTTCCCTATAGGCTACCCCTGAAAATTTGAATACAGCATGTATTACAGTTTAAGAACTTAAGGGGGACTTCCCTGGTGGCACAGTGGTTAAGAATCCACCTACCAATGCAGGGGACACAAGTTCGATTCCTGGTCTGGGAAGATCCCAAATGCCGCGGAGCAACTAGGCCTGTGCTCCACAACTACTGAGCCTGCACTCTAGAGCCCGCGAGCCACAACTACTGAAGTTCACACGCCTAGAGCCCGTGCTCTGCAACAAGAGAAGCCACCGCAATGAGAAGCCCACACACTGCAACAAAGAGTAGCCCTCGCTCACTGCAACTAGAGAAAAACCCGTGCACAGCAACAAAGACCCAAAGCAGCCAAAAAATAAAATAAATAAATAAAATTATTTTTTTTTTAAAAGGGCCTTTGTTAGAAACTCTCTTTAAAAAAAAAAACAACAACAAAGAATTAAGGGCACAGTGTAGCCATTCCTTCGCTGGTTAGCAACCCAACACCTACGACCATCCCCAGATGCCCCAGCCTGCCTTATTGACCGTGAGATATAAGCTTTTATTAGGTGGGATTTCTGGGAGAGCCTTGGTATCTCCTGATTTGAAGAAAAAAGGGTTAGGGGATACATTTGGCTGGCATAGCCCTTTGCTTCTCTCTTCCTCCTCAACTTTCTGACTGGAATGCAAACATTTGGCCTGGAGGTGCAACAGCTACCTTGTAACCACAAGCCCATAAGCAAGAGGATAAAGGCATACATAGAACGGATGGCAGAGCAAACTATAGAAGAAGCTTGGTGCCTGATGACATCACTGAAGTATCATAGCAGTGCTGAACAACCTACCCCTGAACTTCTTATTGTGTGAAATAAACAAACCCTGTCTCTTTAAACTACTGCTAAATTATCTGATACTATCAGCCAAATGAACTCTGTGATTAAAAAAACTGCCTGATGAAAGTGAAAGCAGGGGGAAAAAATAACAATAAAGTCATGAATTTTTAGAAATATAAGCAAAACAAAGCAAGACAGGAGAGCCAAGTAAGGTTTTCAAGACACAAAAAAACTAGCTCCAGATGGAAAGGTGCACCTCTCCATACAACACCAGCATTAATTGGGTTCTCCAAGTGAAGGGCTAAAGGGGTTCCTGAGACAGTGTCTTAGAGCACTAAGCTCCTATTATAACATTCTGCACTTTGAAATGAGCATGTAGAATACCTTTTAAGTCAAAACCTTTACCTGTGTGGTTTAGGTCATAAGGGGACAGCGGGTGGGGGCGGGTGGAGAGGGTGGAGGCTTCTACGTGGAGGAGTTAAGGTTTCTAAGACCTGATTCTATTTACAATTGACCCTTCATATCCATAGGTTCTGCATCCATGGATTCAACCAACCATGGATTGAAAATATTTGGGGAAAAAATTTCCAGAAGTTTCAAAAAGCAAAACTTGAATTTGCCATGTGCCAGCAACTATTTACATAGCATTTACATTGTAGTAGGTATTATAAGTAATCTAGAGATGATTTAAAGTATATAGGAAGATGTGTGTGGGTTATATGCAAGTACTACACCATTTTATATAAGAGACTTGAGCATCTGCAGATTTTGGTAACTTCAAGGTCCTGGAACCAGTTCCCACCCCCAGAGAATACCAAGGGACAACTGTATTTAGTTTTCAATTCTACTGTCTGGACAAAAAAAAATTACGTGTGTATTATATATGTATATATGTATAAAAATTATATATATATATATAGATAGATATCTATATATAGATATATATAGATATATATATATATGGAGAGAGAGAGAGAGAGAAAGAAATGCAAGATGCTTATTGTTTACCATTCATTTGATGTTCATCTATTCAGAGCTGCACATTCCTTGAGGTCAAAGATTAAGTCTTTTCATCCACTCTAGTGCCTGGCACACAGTGGGACATTCAATAAATACTTGCTGAAAAATTGAATGAATGCCATTTCTATTTAATTCTACTGCTGCAAATTTTTCTGGCTTAACCAGAAAAACAATGATTAATATAGTAAAAAAAAAATTAATTCCTGATTTTTTCTTCTCTATATTCCTTGACCTTTCCTCATAAAAACACTATTTATCTCTTAATATATCTCCAGTTTCATTCCCATCGGAAGGATCTGAGGAATCTATTGCTGTAAATAGAATAAATGAAGAGGGCAAGAGTTCTTCGTCCTTACATTCATCTCCCCAGAGTCTCTACTCCATCTCTGCTGCTGCTCTGCCTTCTGGGAGTAAATGGAACAAGAAGCTAACACTGTGTTTAATGAGAAAATAATCAACTATTGCCTATACAACATGCCTAGAGCCAAAAACATCCAAGGGGATCTGTTTCCAACATTTTCACACAAATTGCATAAATACCAGAGATGACAATATAAAACTTAATTTGGATTCCATTTGTTTTTACTTACCAGGGGGCATTTGGAACAGTAGATAATCCCAGAGTTCTCTCTTTCACAGAAAAGTTAAATAAATAGCTTTCTATTTATGGCATGAGGAAATCTCTACCTGACAATTATCAAGCAAGCAGGGCTGAGATACTGCACCAGGAGCTGATCCATCCGTCATGCTTTTTCCCTTGGATATGATTCTGACTGGTGTCAGCCAAGGCACGCTGTGAACTTGAGCACCTTTTACCCAGCATGGTGTCAGTGAGGTTATTTTAAGCCTTGGGAAAAATAATGACATAAGTTTTTATAGCAGCTTTTAAGTCAAAAGATGTCTAAGTGATTTTCCCTACCCACTGGCTTAAACATTTGTTTTCCCTTGCATTTTCAAAGCATTTCAGCATGAATCTGAGACCATAAGCACAAGTGGCGTAAATGGCTCAGGAAGATGAAGCGATCGGGAAGGCAGAGTGAAGAGCCCACGATAAACAAGCTGAGAGCAATGAGCTCCTGGATGGAGCCACATGTATCTGAAACGTGGGAAGTTGCCTCTAGGGGCACTCAGAGATAATCACCGGTGTTCACTGAAAGAGAAGGTGGAATTTAGCAGACCAAATCCCTCCAGGACAAATCCATCCCAAATTGGCACCATTTAAAGCCTCTGCAGGAATGCCACTCAGAGCATAATCTTCACTCCCAGCATGAAGCCTCATTCTGCACCTCTCTCCCAGGCTGAGACCTCAGGGCCTGCTGCTTCCCTGGGAGAGCATCAGGAAAGAGTTGATGGCTGAGCAAAGTAGCAGGGCCATTATTGAGACAGCTGGCAATGTCCCCATGTTCTGTTATCCCTGCTGCTCTATCACTACAGTGGCTCTCAATTCATAGGGATAAAAAAGGGAAGGGAATGGTCAATTTAACACAGCATCAGGAGGTTTTTTTCTAGGTGACCAACTACTTTGTCAGTGGGAATCAGTTTGTCTTCGCAGAAGTCAAGTAGTTAATCACCACCAAAACCCCAAGAAGAGAAAAGGGATGCAGGTGGTTTAACAAAGACAGGCTGAGGTGTGAACCTTGCTATAGAAGAAAGCGATTGCAGCTCACTTTAAGAATGAACTTGCTGTCCAAGCCCCAGTGGTGCCAGCAGATACACAGCTGACCCAGACCTGACCCAAGGAAAGGGAGGTCCGCTTTTCTTCCTCGCACATATGTCACTGGAGAGGGTCCACGCAATTGGATAAGTTCCCTGAATGCTGAGTTTGAGGTGGAGGTCAGCACCTGACTTTTTCAGAGGCTGTGCAATAAAGAAGCAAATCACAACCTGTAAAGCCAAGTCTACCTGTGGTAAAATTCTAGCTCTGCCACTTGCTACCCATATAGCCCTTTGCAAGTCACTTATGCTCTCTGGACCTCAGTTCCCTCATCTGCAAAATACCTATAATGCTGCTGTGAGTTTAAATGATTTGATTTATGAAAAGAACTAAGAAATATAACTGACATTTAGTAAGTACTCAGAAACAATAGCTATTATTCAGATAACTGGATTGCAATTTGGGAGAACAAAACAAACCAATTGTGGGGAAGATTCAGCATGGAACCAGGTGGTGCACCAGGACTCTTACAAATCAACTACCTACATATGCAAAAAGTTTACAACAAACTTTTTTTCGCTGTTTTTACTTTTAGTTCCAAACTTTCTAGCTCTTAGAAAAATAAGCACAAAGCTCATTTAGAGCTCTGAAAAAAACTTAATTGTAAAATATATTCTTAAAAAGTTTTATATACATGCATTTAAAGAAATGGATACAATGTCATCTTCTTATACACCAGGAAAACCTATATCCATCACTGAAGTCATCAATTTCAATTTTCATCACTACGCAGAATATTAACGTTTTAAATAGATGATAAAATGGTTTTTGCTGTATTGCCAATAGCGAATCTGCTGAGAATTTTTTTTTAAATATCTACCTGAAATTTACCACTTGCATAGAAAATTTTAAGGTATTTGGTACATTTAAGAAATCAAGCAACAGGTACTGATGAAAAAAATTCCTTTATGATGCCCAGATCTAGTCTTTTATAATTTAAATTCAAATTTTTATTTTATTCTATTTTATTTTTTAATATCTTTATTGGAGTATAATTGCTTTACAATGGTATGTTAGTTTCTGCTGTATAACAAAGTGAATCAGCTATACATAAACATATATCTTCATATCTCCTCCCTCTTGCGTCTCCCTCACACCCTCCCTATCCCAACCATCTAGGTGGTCACACAGCACCAAGCTGCTGATCTCCCTGTGCTATGTGGCTGCTTCCCACTAGCTATCCATTTTACATTTGGTAGTGTATATATGTCCATGCCACTCTCTCACTTTGTCCCAGCTTCCCCTTCCCCTTCCCCTTTTCCTCAAGTCCATTCTCTATGTCTGGGTCGTTATTCCTCTCCTGCCCCTAGGTTCTTCAGAATATATATATATATATATATATTTTAGATTCCATATATACATGTTAGCATATGGTATTGTTTTCTCTTTCTGACTTACTTCACTCTGTATGACGGTCTCTAGGTCCACGCACCTCACTAAAAATAACTCAATTTCGTTTCTTTTTATGGCTGAGTAATATTCCATTGTATATATGTGCCACATCTTCTTTATCCATTCATCTATTGATGGACACTTAGGTTCCTTCCATGTCCTGGCTATTGTAAATAGAGCTGCAATGAACATTGTGGTACATGACTCTTTGAATTATGGTTTTCTCAGGGTATATGCCCAGTAGTGGGATTGCTGGGTCACATGGTAGTTCTATTTTTAAATTTTTAAGGAATCTCCATAAGGTTCTCCATAGTGGCTGTATCAATTTACATTCCCACCAGCAGTACAAGAGGGTTCCCTTTTCTCCACACCCACTCCAGCATCTATTGTATGTAGATTTTTTGATGATGGCTGGTGTGAGGTGATACTTCATTGTAGTTTTAATTTGCATTTCTCTAATGATAAGTGATGTTGAGCATCCTTTCATGTGTTTCCTGGCAATCTGTATACCTTCTTTGGAGAAATGTCTATTTAGGTCTTCTGCCCATTTTTGGATTGGGATGCTTCTTTATTGATATTGAGCTGCATAAGCTGTTTGCATAATTTGGAGATTAATCCTTTGTCAGCTGCTTCATTTGCAAATGTTTTCTCCCATTCTGAGGGTTGTCTTCTCATCTTGTTTATGGTTTCCTTTGCTGTGCAAAAGCTTTTAAATTTCATTAGGTCCCATTTGTTTATTTTTGTTTTTATTTCCATTTCTCTAGCAGGTGGGTCAAAAAGGCTCTTGCTGTGATTTATATCACAGAGTGTCCTGCCTATGTTTTCCTCTAAGAGTCTTATAGTGTCCGGCCTAACATTTAGGTCTCTAATCCATTTTGAGTTTATTTTTGTGTATGGTGTTAGGAAGTGTTCTTATTTCATTCTTTTACATGGAGCTGTCCAGTTTTCCCAGCACCACTTATTGAAGAGGCTGTCTTTTCTCCATTGTATATTCTTGCCTCCTTTATCAAAGATAAGGTGAGCATATGTGTGTGGGTTTACCCCTGGGCTCTCTATCCTGTTTCATGGACTATATTTCTGTTTTTGTGCCAGTACCATACTGTCTTGATTACTGTAGCTTTGTAGTATAGTCTGAAGTCAGGGAGCCTGATTCCTCCAGCTCTGTTTTTTTCCCCTCAAGATTGTTTGGCTATTCGGGGTCTTTTGTGTTTCCATACAAACTGTGAAATTTTTTGTTCTAGTTCTGTGAAAAATGCCATTCGTTGTTTGATAGGGATTGCATTGAATCTGTAGATTGCTTGGGGTAGTAGAGTCATTTTCACAATGTTGATTCTGCCAATCCAAGAACGTACTATATCTCTCCATCTGTTTGTATCATCTTTAATTTCTTTCATCAGTGTCTTATAATTTTCTGCAGACAGGTCTTTTGTCTCCTTAGGTAGGTTTATTCCTAGGTATTTTATTCTTTTTGTTGCAGTGGTAAATGGGAGTGTTTCCTTAATTTCTCTTTCAGATTTTACATCATTAGTGTATAGGAATGCAAGAGATTTCTGTGCATTCATTTTATATCCTGCTACTTTGCCAAATTCATTGATTAGCTCTAGTAGTTTTCTGGTAGCATCTTTGGGATTCTCTAGGTATAGTATCATGTCATCTGCAAACAGTGACAGTTTTACTTCTTCTTTTCTGATTTGGATTCCTTTTAATTCTTTTTATTCTCTGATTGCTGTAGCTACAACTTCCAAAACTATGCTGAATAATAGTGGTGAGAGTGGGCAACCTTGCCTTCTTCCTGATATTAGTGGAAATGGTTTCAGTTTTTGACCATTGAGGATGATGTTGGCTGTGGGTTTGTCATATATGGCCTTTATTATGTTGAGGTAAGTTCCCTCCATGCCCACTTTCTAGAGAGGTTTTAACATAAATCAGTGTTGAATTTTTTCAGAAGCTTTTTCTGCATCTATTGAGATTATCATATGGTTTTTCTCCTTCAATTTGTTAATATGGTGTATCACATTGATTGATTTGCTTATATTGAAAAATCCTTGCATTCCTGGGGTAAACCCCACTGATCATGGTGTATGATCCTTTTAATGTGCTGTTGGATTCTGTTTGCTAGTATTTTGTTGAGGATTTTTGCATCTATGTTCATCAGTGATGTTGGTCTGTAGTTTTTTTGTGTGTGACATCTTTGTCTGGTTTTGGTATCAGGGTGATGGTGGCCTCATAGAATGAGTTTGGGAGTGTTCCTCCCTCTGCTATATTTTGGAAGAGTTTGAGAAGGATAGGTGTTAGCTCTTCTCTAAATGTTTGATAGAATTCACCTGTGAATCCATCTGGTCCTGGGCTTCTGTTCGTTGGAAGATTTTAATCACAGTTTCAATTTCAGTGCTTGTGATTGGTCTGTTTATATTTTCTATTTCTTCCTGGTTCAGTCTCGGAAGGTTGTGCTTTTCTAAGAATGTGTCCATTTCTTCCAGGTTGTCCATTTTATTGGCATATAGTTGCTTGTAGTAATCTCTCATGATCCTTTGTATTTCTGCAGTGTCAGTTGTTACTTCTCCTTTTTCATTTCTAATTCTATTGACTTGTGTCTTCTCCCTTTTTTTCTTGATGAGTCTGGCTAGTGGTTTATCAATTTTGTTTATCTTCTCAAAGAACCAGCTTTTAGTTGTATTGATCTTTGCTATCGTTTCCTTCCTTTCTTTTTCTTTTATTTCTGATCTGATCTTTATGAATTCTTTCCTTCTGCTAACTTTGGGGTTTTGTTGTTCTTCTTTCTCTAATTGCTTTAGGTGTAAGGTTAGGTTGTTTATTTGAGATGTTTCTTGTTTCTTGAGGTAAGATTGTATTGCTCTAAACTTCCCTCATAGAACTGATTTTGCTGCAGCCCATAGATTTTGGATTGTCATGTTTTCATTGTCATTTGTTTTTAGGTATTTTTTGATTTCCTCTTTGATTTCTTCAGTGATCTCTTGATATTTAGTAGTGTATTGTTTAGCTTCCATATGTTTGTATTTTCCTCATATTTTTTTCCTGTAATTTATATCTAGTCTCAGAGCATTGTGGTCAGAAAAGATACTTGATACGATTTCAATTTTCTTAAATTTACCAAGGCTTGATTTGTGACCCAAGATATGATCTATCCTGGAGAATGTTCCATGAGAGCTTGAGAAGAAAGTGTATTCTGTTGTTTTTGTATGGAATGTCCTATAAATATCAATTAAGTACATCTTGTTTAATGTATCATTTAAAGCTTGTGTTTCCTTATGTATTTTCATTTTTCATGATCTGTCCATTGGTGAAGGTGGTGTCTTAAAGTCCCCTAGTACTGTTGTGTTACTGTCAATTTTCCCTTTTGTGGCTGTTAGCATTTGCCTTATGTATTGAGGTGCTCCTATGTTGGGTGCATAAATATTTATAATTGTTATATCTTTCTCTTGGATTGATCCCTTGATCATGAGGAAGTGTCCTTCTTTGTCTCTTGTAATAGTCTTTATTTTAAAGTCAATTTTGTCTGATATGAGAATTGCTACTCCAGCTTTCCTTTGATTTCCATTTGCATGGAATATCTTTTTCCATCCCCTCACTTTCAGTCTGTATGCGTCCCTAGGTCTGAAGTGAGTCTCTTGTAGACAGCGTAAATACGGGTCTTGTTTTTGTATCCATTCAGCCAGTCTATGCCTTTTAGTGGAGCAGCTAATCCATTTACATTTAAGGTAGTTATTGATATGTGTGTTCCTATTACCCTTTTTTTAATTGTTTTGGGTTTGTTATTGTAGGTGCTTTCCTTCTCTTATGTTTCCTCCTTAGAGAAGTTCCTTTAGCATTTGTTGTAAAGCCGGTTTGGTGGTGCTGAATTCTCTTAGCTTTTGCTTGTCTGTAAAGATTTTAATTTCTCTGGCAAATCTGAATGAGATCCGTGCTGGGTAGAGTAATCTTGATTGTAGGTTTTTCCCTTTCATCACTTTAAATATGTCCTGCCACTGTCTTCTGGCTTGCAGAGTTTCTGCTGAAAGATCATCTGTTAACTTTATGGGGATTCCCTTGTATGTTTTTTACTGCTCTTCCCTTGCTACTTTCAATACATTTTCTTTGAATTTAATTTTTGATAGTTTGATTAATATGTGTCTTGGCGTGTTTCTCCTTGGATTTTTCCTGTATGGGACTCTGCACTTCCTGGACTTGATTGACTGTTTCCTTTCCCATATTAGGGAAGTTTTCAACTATAATCTCTTCAAATATTTTCTCAGTCCCTTTTTTTTTCTCTTCTTCTTCTGGGACCGCTATAATTCGAATGTTGGTGCATTTCATGTTGTCCCTGAAGTCTCTGAGACTGTTCTCAATTCTTTTCATTCTTTTTTCTTTATTCTGTTCTGTTGTAGTTATTTCCACTATTTTATCTTCCAGGTCGCTTATCTGTTCATCTGCTTCAGTTATTCTGCTATTGATCCCTTCTAGAGAATTTTTAGAGAATTTGTTTGCTTTAATTCTTCTAGGTCCTTGTTAAATGTTTCTTGTATTTTCTCCATTCTATTTCCAAGATTTGGTATCATCTTTACTATCATTACTCTGAATTCTTTTTCAGGTAGGCTGCCTATTTCCTATTCATTTGTTTGGTCTGGTGGATTTTTACCTTGTTCCTTCATCTGCTGTGTGTTTCTCTGTCTTCTCATTTGGCTTAACTTACTGTGTTTAGGGTCTCCTTTTTGCAGGCTGCAGGTTCATAGTTCCCTTTGTTTTTTGGGTCTGCTCCCAGTGGCTAAAGTTGGTTCAGTGGGTTGTGTAGGCTTCCTGGTGGAGGGGACTGGTGCCTTTGTTCTGGTGGATGAGGCTGGATCTGGTCTTTCTGGTGGGCAGGACTGCATCTGGTGGTGTGTTTTGTGGTGTCTGTGAACTTATTATGATTTTAGGCTGGCTCTCTGCTAATGAGTCGGGTTGTTTTCCTGTCTTGCTAGTTGTTTGGCATAGATTGTCCACCACTGTAGCTTGCTGGTCATTGAGTTGAGCTAGGTCTTCACGTTGAGATGGAGATCTCTGAGAGAGTTTTCGCCATTTGATATTACATGGGGCCGGGAGGCCTCTAGATCAATGTCCTGAACTCAGCTCTCCCACCTCTGAGGCTCCAGCCTGACACCCAGCCCCACAGCCTAGAAGAAAATGGAGAAAAAAAGAAAGAAAGAAAGAAAAATGAAATAAAGTAAAATAAAGTTATTAAAATAAAAAATAAAAAATATATTATTAAAAATAAAAAAATTAAAAAATAATATAAAAAAAGAGAGAAAGAAAGAAAAAAGAGAGCAAACAAGCTAAAAAACAAATCCACCAATGATAACAAGCACTAAAAACTTTACTAAAGGAAAAAAAAAAAGGACAGACAGAACCCTAGGACAAATGGTAAAAGCAAAGCTATACAGACATAATCACACAAAGAAGCATACACATACACACTCACAAAAGGAGAAAAGGGAAATATATATATATATATATATATATATATAAAAGAAAAAGGAAGAGAGCAACCAAATCAATAAACAAATCTACCAATGATAATAAGCCCTAAATACTAAACTAAGATAAACATAAAACCAGAAATAAATTAGATGCAGAAAGCAAACCCCAAGTCTACAGTTGCTCCCAAAGTCCACTGCCTCAATTTTATGATGATTCATTGTCTATTCAGGTATTCCACAGATGCAGGGTACATCAATTTGATTGTGGAGATTTAATCCACTGCTCCTGAGGCTGCATGGAGAGATTTTCCTTTCTCTTCTTTGTTCCCACAGCTCCTGGGGTTCAGCTTTGGATTTGGCCCCTCCTCTGCATGTAGGTCACCTGAGGGCATCTGCTCCCCACCCAGACAGGACGAGGTTAAAGGAGCAGCTGATTAGGGGGCTCTGGCTCACTCAGGCCAGGGGGAAGGAGGGTATGGAACGCAGGGCCAGCCTGCAACAGCGGAGGCCAGCGTGACATTGCACCAGCCTGAGGTGCACCGTGTGTTCTCCCAAGGAAGTTGTCCTTGGATCACTGGACCCTGGCAGTGGCGGGATGCACAAGCTCTCAGGAGGGGACGCGTGGATAATGACCTGTGCTTACACACAGGCTTCTTGGTGGCTGCAGCAGCAGCCTTAGTGTTTTATGCCCATCTCTGGGGTCCATGCCGATAGCCGAGGTTCACGCCCATCTCTGGAGCTCGTTTAGGTGGTGCTCTGAAGCCCCTCTCCTTGCGCACCCTGAAACAATGGTCTCTTGCCCCTTAGGCAGGTCCAGACTTTTCCCCGGACTCCCTCCCAGCTAGCTGTGGTGCACTAGTCCCCTTCAGGCTGTGTTCACGCAGCCAACCCCCATCCTCTTCCTGGGATCTGACCTCTGAAGCCCGAGCCTCAGCTCCCATCCCCCTCCCACCCCAGTGGGTGAGCAGACAAGCTTCTCAGGCTGGTGAGTGCTGGTTGGCACTGATCCTCTGTGCAGGAATCTCTTCACTTTGCCCTCTGCACCCCTGTTGCTGAGCTCTCCTCCTGGCTCTGAAGTTCCCCCCCCACCTGCCCACTCGCCGTCTCTGCTAGTGAAGGGGCTTCCTAGTGTGTGGAAACCTTTCCTCCTTCACAGCTCCCTCCCAGAGGTGCTGGTCCCATCCCTATTCTTTTGTCTCTGTTTTTTCTTTTTTCTTTTGCACTACCCAGGTATGTGGGGAGTTTCTTGACTTTTGGGAAGTCTGAGGTCTTCTGTCAGTATTCAGTAGGTGTTCTATAGGAGCTGTTACTTATGTAGATGTATTTTTGATGTATTTGTGGAGAGGAAGGTGATCTCCACGTCTTACTCCTCTGCCATCTTGAAGCTCCCATTTAAATTCAAGTTTTTTAATTAACCTTAAATAGATTCTCAGACTCCAGATGGTTGCTTTAACTATTCACTGCCTACATGTTCTGATCAGTCTAAACAAAGATCAATGTGCTAGAAAATTACAGGAGATATAAAAAGAAATGACCTCCCTCAATTGAATTATTAAAATTGAAAAATTGATTTTTTACATGAATTCAAGACAGCCAGTAACTTGTTCCTTTCCTCTTCTTTGAATCAATGAAGCAACAAATATGTACTGGATGCCTCCTATAGCCAAGGCTCTGTAACTAAAGCTATGGAACCTCTAGAGATTTGTCAGTTACCCAAATGGATCCTCATCTGGTTGAATGGTGGGGAAATGGGGTACAGTCCTTTCAGGACTGTGATTAGAGTAGCCCTTACTGAGTGAGTGTCTTATTTGAATTTCCCACCACTGTAATGGCATCTACCTATCTATCCTCTCTCCCTCTCTGTCTCTCCCCCCCTCATCATATCCCTAAAATGATTTAACAGTAACTTGCCAATTGGAAGATAGAATCCAGCAGACATTTTATCAATAGTTCATGCAATAGATGGCAGTGCCTAGTACAAGAAGAGAAAGAGGAGGGAAAAAAATATCAGTTGAGGGTTTGCTATATGTTGTATGTTTTATATATGTTTCCTCATTTAATCCTCACAATAATCCTATGTGGTACACATTATTATATCTATTTTATTAGTGAGAAGACTGAAGTTAGGAAAGGCTGAGAAACTTGCCAGTCATAACAAAGCACTTACAACATCACTGTTTTTTATGAGGTCTCTACATGTGTATTACTGTTTAGTCTGCAATTACCAAGCCAACTACAGCTCTCCCCCAAACTGTTGCAAAGCATTGAGAAGCAATACTGCATATAAATAAGAGGTTGGGTTTCAGAGTCAGGCCTGCATTAAAGTCTGTGTTCTTCCACTTACTCATACAGGATTTTGGGCAAGTTATTTAACCTCTCTAGGCCTCAGTTTCCACATTTGTAAAAGGAGAAAACAGTTTACTTCATCACAAAGTCATATGAGAAAATACATATAAAATACTTAGCCCAGAGCATGCCATATTAATACCAAAAATGTATAGAGTGGCTATTATGTGCCAGGCATTTTGTTAAGAGTTTAAGCTCTCTCAGCCACTGAGTTCAGTAAATATTCGCTGCAACTAATATTTCTTTGTTGGAATAACCTAGCCATGTTTAAACATTGTTTGGTACTCCCCAGTTTCTAAAATCTTTATCTGACTGACTTATCTTGGGCTTCAAAAAGACTTTTCTTTCTTTATAACATTTAAAAATAGTCTTCATCAATGTTGTTACCTATGACCCTAGTACCATGCAATATGGGTTTCTGTAGTATCTATAACTAAGAAACAAGCTATCTAGAAAATAAGACTTTAGAAGTGAGTTGTAAGGTAATAGCTACTTGCAAATCTGGTTCTATCAATATTATGAATTCAGTGACAGAAAGCATGTTCTTGGTCAACCTAACAATGAAATTGAGTAAATGACACATGGTCATTCCAATCCACAGAACAGGCAGAACGCTAAAATGGTCAAAAGAAAACCAGCCCTGCAGATATTTAATTCAGATGCCACATGAACAAAATAACAATAGATAACAAATTTTTTGCTCTTATTTTGTGCCAGACACTAAGTGTTTTGAATTTATTAATAAATTTAATCCTCACAACATCCTATGGGATAAATACTGTTACTATTATCATCTCCATTGTATATAGTTAGCACGACTTGAACAAAGGTGGGCTAGCTCTAAAGTCCATGATTCTAACCACTACACAGCAATCTCTACATAGTATTAAAGGAAAATATAATGTATAAATTCTTTAGCTATAATAGAATCAAGTAGCAGATTTACTAGCTCATCATTTAAATCCAATTTCTTTATTCCATGAGCCCATAGCTCAATAAACTAACTATTACAGATTTTAGGCAATGCAAAACCTCATTTGAAAATATATTAAAATTCAGGGAACTTTCCCCCACTCCCATTCCCATTATTGCATTAATCAACAGAAAGTTCTACTCAACTGTAGACATCATCTTTCATTTGGAAAATTAGGTTTGCTGTGGTTAATTTTTTAATGCTTCAGATTTAGCTTCAATTACCAATGAAAAATTACAGATCTTGTATATTAAATATTAAAACATTCCTGTAAGATTGCACATAGTCTGTTCTTCTATTTTAAAAAATAGCATAACTTCAGCTTAGATCGCCACCATCTATATTTCAACTCTTTGCACCAAATCTTCCTTTTGCTAAAAGCAAAATCTTTGTGGTTAGAATTGACCATAGAAATCTTAAGAAGCCCAATAAATCAATACCTTTGGACAATAAATGATTCTGTAAATTAGTAATATGTCAAAAGATATAAGGAGAGTTGTCTCAAAGGAGAACTGAGCATAGTACCTCAGAGCTTGCCAGGGTTATTGTCTTTAATGGGCAAGATTGCACCGACAGGCTGAAATCTTTGTTAATAGCAAAGCTAAATTAATTCACAGGAAATGACACTAAGAAGTAGCCAGAAAACTTAAAAACTCCTACAGCCAATTTAGTATAACAGCCAGATATCGTGATGTCACCAGATTGGCCCATAATAATGAATGATCCCCTAGAAGGAAAAGAAGCTATAAGTTACATAAAACTTAAGTAAACAATTTTCAGGGCCTTTCATGTAAGGATTTTAAATTTTTGATAGCACTCAAAAGTTTTACTTTAACATTTTCCTACAGAATTTGCCTAAAAGACCAGTATATCTTAAACTAAAAATCCTTTTTGTACTTTAAAAATTACTAAAGTTCCTTGGGTTAGATCCAAGATAGCCTGCCTCAATGCCATATTCAATTATGTATCAAATAGTTTTATTGTAAATTTCATTTATTAATCAAGTCATACATTTATTCCACAAATGTTTGCCACTCATTATGGTTCAGTCAGTATATTTGGCACTGAGTACATACAGGGGAATAAGAAAGACAACTCTGCAATGTCAGCCAATCCCATCTTAAAGAGAAATTGGCATATTAAAGGAAATCAATAATAACTTTTCTCAATATACAAAATGGTTTTCAAAAATATTGTTTTTGGGCTTCCCTGGTGGTGCAGTGGTTGAGAATCTGCCTGCCAATGCAGGGGACATGGGTTCAAGCCCTGGTCTGGGAAGATCCCACATGCCGTGGAACAACTAGGCCTGTGAGCCACAACTACTGAGCCTGCGCATCTGGAGCCTGTGCTCCACAACAAGAGAGGTCGCAATAGAGAGAGGCCCGTGCACCGCGATGAGGAGTGGCCCCCGCTTGCCACAACTAGAGAAAGCCCTCGCACAGAAAAGAAGACCCAACACAGCCAAAATTAAATAAATTAATTAATTTTAAAATATATATATATATATTATTTTATCTTTAGAACTTTTCTGCAAGGAAGCTAATGCCTTATCCTTTTTACATATGAAGAAACTGAGGCTCAAAATTTTCATGTAAATTGCTAAGGTATCTGCTAATAAAGGAAACAGAACTTAAACTTGGAAATTCAACTATAAAATTATCACACTGTATATATATTGTTTCAGTGTACAAGAGGGAAATGGATGATGGGCCTGGAAATGAAACCTCAAATAACCAATTAAGGATAATTTTTCTCATTGAACCTCTAAGGAAAAAGACAAGAGCAACACTGAATACTGGGAAATGGGTCTAACCACCCAAATCATAACTTTCAGCTAGTTCTTCTCCTCTTGTAGGAATTAGGGCTTCCCACCATCTCAGCAAGAGTGAGAAATGGGGATAATTTTGTTCTACTTCCAATATCTCATGCTTGGAATACCCTCCTGCTGACCTCAATATCCTGATTTTCCATCTTTTATATTGCCACACACCATACCATTTCTCCCAATCTCCCATTCCCTTCATGGCTTTATCTGCTTCCTTAGCTAACTTTATAGCCATAATCAGTCATTTCCAAACTGCTTGTAGTACCATAAAATCTTTGTCCCTTGACTCCTCAAAATCAGAAACTATGATGACTGGGCCCACATCTTTGCTCCCTGGCCTCTCTGTTTCTTATCTTATTCTTCTCTTATTTCCTCCATAGTGCTTTTTCCACTTCAACTGTTTGACAACATTTCTACATTTCCCAAGGCTACAGTCCCATTCCCACTGCTTAAATTCGATCCCCACCATGATCTCAGCTCTCAGGTGTTGACTTAACCTCTCATCAGGACACTGGAAAACAAGGATTTGTGGACCATAGTCTAAGATCAAATTTTGAAGGCAGATGATTGATGACAGAATATGGAGCAAGGAAGGGGAGAGAGATGACCAGCAGCCTTTGTATTAGCTCTAAGACTAGAAATATATATGAAAGGTACAAGTAGGTTTAACATCTCAAGGAATGTTATATGGTGGGAGAAAATGTCAGTATCTGAAATAGGAATACCAATTGCTAGGGTATCTTAAAGTACCGTGGTTGAAAGCCAATTGATTGGGACTATATTCTGTTCTTACAAGGTAAGTTATGTGATTTTTTTTTTACGTCAAAAGAGTATGATGGGGAGAAGGGAAACACACTGAAGACCAACAAAGGGGCCAGAAGCTTTCGCTGTTTTCACCCTCTCTCTCTCCAGATTTTCCTCTTTCTTTTTGTTATTAGCAAGTTGAAGTTTCCATTATAACATTAAGATGCTATTTTCAACAAGATATGTATACATAACCAAAAATCTATATTTGTATTTAGCTTTTTAATAAAAGATATCATATCAAATACATGCATGTGATGTTCATTAATAATTAAGGAGGACAACTGTTCAATAATTTGACCTCATGGGAATTTATTATCGTGTTTGAAATAATGCTGGACTTCTTATCCTAATATAACCCAGGATTAGCGGTTTATGAGTGTAATGAACCCTTACAGGATATTCTGCCAAGCACCACCACATTGCCTTCTGGAAAGGAGTCTAGTCCAGTGGGGAAGATTATGGGCTCTAATACCAAGTTGCCTGGCGTCAAATATAATTTCTATCATATCTTTCCTAACTAACAAAAGTGTCTACTATCTCTTAGCCTCTATATTCTCTATATAAATTTAAAGAGTTAAAAACACTACCTTCCTCATAACATAGTTAAGAATTAAATGAGAGAAGCAAGAAGAACTACAATCCTGTAGCCTATGGAATGCAAACCACATTCACATAAAGATAGACAAAGTGAAAAGGCAGAGGACTATGTACCAGATGAAGGAACAAGATAAAACCCCAGAAAAACAACAAAATGAAGTAGAGATAGGCAACTTTCCAGAAAAAGAATTCAGAATAATGATAGTGAAGATGACACAGGACGTTGGAAAAAGAATGGAGGCAAAGACCAAGAAGATGCAAGAAATGTTTAACAAAGGCCTAGAAGAATTAAAGAACACACACCGAAAAGAATTAAAGAACAAACAAACAGAGATGAATACAATAACTGAAATGAAAAATACACTAGGAGGAATAAACAGCAGAATAACTGAGGCAGAAGAACAGATAAGTGACCTGGAAGACCAAATGGTGGAAATCACTGCCACGGAACAGAATAAAGAAAAAAGAATGAAAAGAAATGAAGACAGCCTAAGAGATTTCTGGGACAACATTAAATGCAGCACCATTCGCATTATAGGTGTTCCAGAAGAAGAAGAGAGAGAGAAAGAACCTGAGAAAATATTTGAAGAGATTATAGTTGAAAACTTCCCTAACATAGGAAAGGAAATAACCACCTAAGTCCAGGAAGTGCAGAGAGTCCCAGGAACGATAAACCGAAGGAGAAACACGCTGAGACACATAGTAATCAAATTGACAAAAATTAAAGACAAAGAAAAATTCTTAAAAGCAACAAGGGAAAAACGACAAATAACATACAAGAGAACTCTCATAAGGTTAACAGCTGATTCTCAGCAGAAATTCTACAAGCCAGAAGGGAGTGGCATGATATATTTAAAGTGATGAAAGGGAAGAACCTACAACCAAGATTACTCTACCCAGCAAGGATCTCATTCAGATTCAATGGAGAAATCAAAAGCTTTACAGACAAGAAAAAGTTAAGAGAATTCTGTACCAACAAACCAGCTTTACAACAAATGCTAAAGGCACTGTTTTAAGTGGGAAACACAAGAGAGGAAAAGGACCCACAAAAACAAACCCAACAAAATTAGGAAAATTGTAATAGGAACATACATATCGATAATTACCTTAAATGTGAATTGATTAAATGCTCCAACCAAAAGTTACAGGCTCGCTGAACAGATGCAAAAACAAGACCCATATATATGCTGTCTACAAGATACCCACTTCAGACCTAGGGACACATACAAACTGAAAATGAGGGGATGGAAAAAGATACTCCATGTAAATGGAAATCAAAAGAAAGTGGGAGTAGCAATACTCATATCAGATAAAATAGACTTTAAAATAAAGAATGTTACAAGAGACCAGGAAAGACACTACATAATGATCAAGGGATCGATCCAAGAAGAAGATATAACAATTATAAATATATATGCACCCAACATAGGAGCACCTCAATACATAAGGCAAATGCTAACATCTATAAAAGAGGAAATCGACAGTAACACAATAATAGTGGGGGACTTTAACACCTCACTTACACCAATAGACAGATCATCCAGACGAAAATTAATAAGGAAGCAAAAGCTTTAAATGACACAATAGACCAGATAGATTTAATTGATATTTATAGGACACTCCATCCAAAAACAGCAGATTAGACTTTCTTCTCAAGTGCACACAGAACATTCTTCAGGATAGATCACATCTGGGGTCATAAATCAAGCCTCGGTAAACTTAAGAAAATTGAAATCATATCAAGCATCTTTTGCGACCACAAAACTATGAGATTAGAAATCAATTACAGGGAAAAAAAGTAAAAAACACAAACACATGGAGGCCAGAAAAAACATTACTAAATAACCAAGAGATCACTGAAGAAATCAAAGAGGAAATCAAAAAATACCTAGAGAAAAATGACAATGAAAACACGACGATCCAAAACCTATGGGATGCATCAAAACCAGTTCTAAGAGGGAAGTTTATAGCGATACAAGCCTACCTCAAGAAACAAGAAGAATCTCAAATAAACAATCTAAACTTACACCAATAGGAACTAGAGAAAGAAGAACAAACAAAACCCAAAGTTAGTAGAAGGAAAGAAATAATAAAAATCAAAGCAAAAATAAATGAAATAGAAAAAAATAGCAAAGATCAATAAAACTAAAAGCTAGTTCCTTGAGAAGATAAACAAAAATGATAAACCTTTAGGCAGACTCATCAAGAAAATGAGGGAGAGGACTCAAATCAATAAAATTAGAAATGGAAAAGGAGAAGTTACAACAGACACCGCAGAAATACAAAGCATCCTAAAAGACTACTACAAGCAACTCTATGGCAATAAAATGGACAACCTGGAAGAAATGGACACATTCTTTGAAAGGTATAACCTTCCAAGACTGAACCAGGAAGAAGTAGAAAATATGAACAGACTAATCACAAGTAATTAACTAGAAACTGTGATTAAAAATTTTCCAAAAAACAAAAGTCTAGGACCAGATGGCTTCACAGGTGAATTCTATCAAACATTTAGAGAAGAACTAACACCCATCCTTCTCAAACTCTTCCAAAAAATTGCAGAGGAAGGAACACTCCCAAACTCATCCTGCAAAGCCACCATCACCCTGATACCAAAACCAGACAAAGATATGACAAAAAAAGAAAATTAGAGACTAATATCATCTATGAATATAGATGCAAAAATCCTCAGCAAAATACTAGCAAACAGAATCCAACAACACATTAAAAGGATCATACACCATGATCAAGTGGAATTTATCCCAGGGATACAGGGATTCTTCAATATACACACATCAATCAATGTGATACACCATATGAACAAATGGAAGAATAAAAACCATATGATCATCTCAATTGATGCAGAAAAAGCTTTTGACAAAATTCAACACCCATTTATGATAAAAACTCTCCAGAAAGTGGGCATAGAGGGAACCTACCTCAACATAATACAGGCCATATACAACGAACCCACAGAAAACATCATTCTCAATGGTGAAAAACTGAAAGCATTTTCTCTAAGATCAGGAACAAGACAAGGATGTCCAGTCTTGCCACTGTTATTCAACATAGTTCTGGAAGTCTTAGCCATGGCAATCAGAAAAGAAAAGGAAATAAAAGGAATACAAATTGGAAAAAAAGAAGTAAAGCTGTCATTGTTTGCAGATGACATGACACTCTACATACAGAATCCTAAATCTTTTTAGGATTTAAGAAATCCTAAATAGAAAGCCACCAGAAAACTACTAGAGCTAATCAATGAATTTGGTAAAGTTACAGGATACAAAATTAATGCACAGAAATCTCTTGCATTCCTATACACTAACAATGAAAGATCAGAAAGAGAAATTAAGGAAATAATCCCATTCACCACTGCAACAAAAGAATAAAATACCTAGGATTAAACCTACCTAAGGAGGTAAAAGACCTGTACTCAGAAAACTATAAGATTCTGATGAAAGTAATCAAAGATGACACACACAGATGGAGAGATATACAATGTTATTGGTTTGGAAGACTCAATGTTGTGAAAATGACTATACTACCCAAAGCAATCTACAGATTTAATACAATCCCTATCAAATTACCAATGGCATTTTTTACAGAACTAGAACAAAAAAATCTTAAAATTTGTATCAAGACACAAAAGACCCCAAATAGCCAAACAATCTTGAGGGGAACAAAACAGAGCTCAAGGAATCAGACTCCCTGACTTCAGACTAAACTACAAAGCTACAGTAATGAAGACAATATGGTACTGGCACAAAAACAGAAATATAGATCAATGGAACAGGAGAGAAAGCTCAGAGATAAACTCACACACCTATGGTCAACTAATCTATGTATGACAAAGGAGGCAAGGATATACAATGGAGAAAAGACAGTCTCTTCAATAAGTGGTGCTGGGAAAACTGGACAACTAAATGTAAAAGAATGAAATTAGAACACTCCCTAACACCATACACGAAAATAAATTCAAAATAGATTAGAGACCTAAATATAAGACCGGACACTGTAAAACTCTTAGAGGAAAACATAGGAAGAACACTCTTTGACATAAATCACAGTAAGAACTTTTTTGAGCCACCTCCTAGAGTAATGGAAAGAAAAGGAAAAATAAACAAATGGGACCCAATGAACTTAAAAGCTTTTGCACAGCAAAGGAAACTATAAACAAGACAAAAAGACAACCCTCAGAATGGGAGAAAATATTTGCCAATGAATCAACGGACAAAGGACTAGTCTCCAAAAAATATAAACAGCTCATGCAGCTCAATATTAAAAACAAAAACAACCCAATCAAAAAACGGGCAGGGGCTTCCCTGGTGGCACAGTGGTTAAGAATCCACCTGCCAATGCAGGGGACACTGGTTCAATCCCTGGTCCATGAAGATCCCATATGCCGTGGAGCAACTAAACCGTGTTCCACAACCAGTGAGCCTGCACTCTAGAGCCCGTGAGCCACAACTACTGAGCCTGTGTGCTGCAGCTACTGAAGCCCGCACACTTAGAGCCTGTGCTCCATAACAAGAGAAGCCATTGCATTGAGAAGCCTGTGCACTGCAATGAAGAGTAGCCCCCACTTGCCACAACCAGAGAAAACCTGCACACAACAACGAAGACCCAACGCAGCCAAAAATAAATAAATAAATAAATTTATTAAAAATAAATAAGTGGGCAGAAGTCCTAAATAGATATTTCTCCAAAGAAGACATACAGATGGCCAAGAGGCACATGAAAAGTTGCTCAACATCACTAATTATTAGAGAAATGTAAATCAAAACTACAATGAGGTATCACCTCACACTGGTTAGATTGGGCATCATCAGAAAATCTACAGACAATAAATACTGGAGAGGACGTGGAGAAAAGGGAACCCTCTTGCACTGTTGGTGGGAATGTAAATTGATACAGCCACTATGGAGAATAGTATGGAGGTTCCTTAAAAAACTAAAAATAGAATTACCATATGGCCCAGCAATCCCACTACTGGTCATATACCCAGAGAAAACCATAATTCAAAAAGACATATGCACCCCAATGTTCACTGCAGCACTATTTACAATAGCCAGGTCATGGAAGAAACCTAAATGCCCATCGACAGATGAATGGATAAAGAAGATGTGGTACATATATACAATGGAATATTACTCAGCCATAAAAAGGAACGAAATTGGGTCATTTGTTAGAGACGTGGATGGATCTAGAGACTGTCATACAGAGTGAAGTAAGTCAGAAAGAGAAAAACAAATATCGTATATTAATGCATATATGTGGAAGCTAGAAAAATGGTACAGATGAACCAGTTTGCAGGGCAGATATAGAGACACAGATGTAGAGAACAAACATATGGACACCAAGGGGGGAAAGTGGCAGGAGGTGGGGGGTTGCTGGTGTGATGAATTGGGAGATTGGGATTGACATATATACACTAATATGTATAAAATAGATAACTAATAAGAACATGCTGTATAAAAATAAATAAATAAATTTTTAAAAGAGTTAAATGAAATGATACAAGTAAATGATTAATATGGTTCCTGGCATATAGTAAGAACCCAATAATTTTATTTAATATTATACTTATTTTAGGAAGTGCTTCTCCTTATTCTCAGCCACATGGTTGCAACAGAAACTTACATGATACAAAGAGCAACCTCCCTTGACCCTAGCTGACTGGTCTAGGGTTGAACCCCCACCATAATAAAACCCATGAGCCTCTTCTCATATTTGAAGTCTCCAAGACTTGGCGCTAGCTGTTCAGTAAAATGCAAATACCTTTATTAAAATGTTAAGGAAATTTCAGAAAATTACAGTGTGGGAAGGAAAAGATTAAAGTTCTAGTACACTTGAACTTTCTCTTGAATTTCCAGTGGAATGGTAGTTTAAGACTTAAACCTATGTGAGAAAGGAAATTCTCTATGGACAATGCCCCCTACTTCAGACTTGACTTTCCCTTGCCTTCCACAAATTCTTCCTTTTACAAATCGCTCTACAACTCCTCTTTCTTACCTCTCCCAAACTACCACCCTTGAGAAGTATAGTCTATGCCAGTGGTTTCCAATCTGGGGCAATCTTGCTCCCCAGGCAACATTTGAGAATGCTGAGACATTTTTGGTTGTCACAAGTGAAGGGAGTGGTGCTGCTGGCGTCTAATGGGTAAAGACCAGAGATGCTGCTAAACATACTACAGTGCAGAGGACAGCCTCCCTTCCCACCAAAAAATTACCTGACCTAAAATGTCAACAATATGGAGGTTGATAAGACCCTGGTCTAAAGTCAAACAGAAATGAAACTTTCCTCCACTAACAAAGAGTCAATTCTACCTTTGGTATCCATTTTTTCCATTATTCTATATAAAAGTTTTAATTCCCTTCCTTGTTTACCTGAATCCTACCAGAATCATTAGTGCTACATTAGTCTTAAAGGTGATTTGTTATCATGGGAATGGATTGGGATGATTACATTCATATAAGTCATAATTTAGCTATGATGGAGCCAGAAGGAGGGGGGAAGTTGCCAATCCCCCCACCATAACCGTATTCCAAGAAGACACATGGGAGAAGGTACATACTCTTAAGAAAAAATGTTGAATTATCAAGACAGCCATTGAGATTATTAGCGTTGGAAGAATATTGTCAGCGAAATAACAAACTTTATGTAAACTTGGTGGATGCTTTAGACAAGGAAAACACTGACCACAAAGTCAGTAAAGATAAATAGGATGATGGGCTACAGTAACAAAAATTCTAGAAGGTAATTAAAAATAATATTTCAGATGGAGCAAGTGGTGAACCTTGAAGAACTGAAGTATGACTCCTGCCTTATTTCACAAAGGCTATCAATAGGATGATCTGTAGTGACTATGTCATATTACATGGTCATAATACTGGCTGAAGAAAAATTTATGATGAAATATATCTAGAGAACTACATAGATAGGCTTTTTTTTTTTAATACATAGGCCATTATAACATAAAAAGTAGTTAGGGAGGATATTTTAAAATTTATGTTCTTATTGGCTAAAATTTGTAGTAGAAATGAAAGTCGACTGAACAAAAGTATAGACTAATGTTGCGATCAGTAAATATAAAAGATACAGAGAACTGAGTCAGCCAAGAAGAGGACTGAGTATTCAGAAAAATGTGGAAGATATAAGTAATGCCAAACAAAGATAAATTCGATCAACTTGATCTTTGCAATGGAAAGAAATAGACATCAGGAGGGATAGTTGGAAGAGTCATTGGTCTTTGGACACAAAATCAGAGTAAAACTCTCCAACTCTTTCAGAAGAAAATGAGTAAGGCTATATGTAAAGAATTCAAGCCTGAGTTCTTTATCCAAATTCACCATCACATATCCCCTATTCCACTGGATAATACAATCAAAACAATGACAAAGGAAACCATTTACTGGTCCATTATAGAAACTCTGAAATTACTAGAGAGATAGACACAGATATGCTGTCCAGATCCACTTTCAAGGAAGGACTTGCTGGCTCTTGTTCAGTTCCTTCCTGGAGCTTTCAAGCCTCCTTGCAGGAGATCACACCCTTCCTGGAGCAGCTTGACCAAGCAAGGTCAGGGGACAAAGGACAGCTCATTTCAACCCATTTCAGGATGCTCAGATGCAATGTTTACTCCAAAGTTCCTCACAGGGTTGGCCAAAGTGTTGTTGGACTAGAATTGCAGTTTGGCTACTTCCTCTGCCCCATCCTGCTTCCTCTCCTTTTTTTTCACCCTAATAAATATTTTGCATCCCAAACTTCTTAACATCTGCTTCCAGAGAACCCAATCTATGATAATCACGTTTGGAAGAATCTTAGAGGTTCTTAGTCAGACCTTCCACTCAGCTGCAATATTTCATAGAACTTCAAAACACCACTGCCACAGTCTGGTATGAGGAGACAGTGCAGGCTTTGCAATCTCACGCATCCCTGGGTTCTAATATTACCCCTTACCTCTAATTAGCAATCTGAGCTTAATCCCTCTAAACTTTGTTTTCCTTGTCTGTGAAATGATAATACTTACTGCAAAGAATAATTGTGGGGGATAAATTTTAAATAATGTCTACAAAATGCTTAACTTGGTGCCTGGCTCATAGCAGGTGTCCAGTAATTGTCAGCCCTATTCCTTTCCAACAATAGAAAAAAAGAAAGACCAAATAATTTAAATCTCCCTGCAAAACTAGAAATGCCAAAGTTCAGAGATACTGATTTCTTTGTTGATTTGTGTTACATGTTGTTTCTAACATTATGGAGAATAAATTTCCTGGATTACAGTTTATAAAGCTAGTTAATAAAGTAACCTGAGGCAGAAAAAATCTGTAATGGCAGTAAGGGGGCAGATCTGAAGTAACTCTCAAAGCAGTTGTTTCAAGAAGCACAGCCCCTTGCCCACACATAGACTGAATCTACCCACTCTACTTCATATCCACATCTTACAATAAGAAGTCTCTAGAGGATGGCTGGTCTAAAGTGGACTGTCCTAGTAACTAAGTAGTAAGAATAACTGAAGAGAAAGAGGATTATGGTAGGATATAAAAGGAGCTAAACTCAAAGAGGGGACTTGGTAACGGTGAGAGTACAATAAAAGGCATTTAGTTATGAAATTCAGCATCAAGTTTTTTCTATACCCAATAGTACTTAAAATGTCTTCCATGTAGCTCTCTATCCTTGACATCAGGGCACATAAGCTTTGCCAACTGGGTGAAAAATATTGACAGCTAGATTGTTATAATAATACAGACAGAGGCACTAGCTTTCAAAGTGTAAGATTGGTATTCAAATTGGAAGGCACAGAACTGGCTATTTCCTCAGGTATCCAGTTACCTTAGAAGCCATGGCACAGAGGAAAGCTTCAGGAGTAGTCATTTCAGTTTTTATCTCTAGTACAAAACACTGTTTTAACCCCACAGCTCCTAAGGAATGAAGCTAGTGTCAAAGATTTAATGCCTTTTCACATTAGTGATGTCAGCACAAAATGGCCATCTTCTCTGAATAATTTATCTTCCCACTGCATAATTTTCTTATCTTTTTTCCTACATTTTGGCTTTTTACTGTAGATGGGGAGGTAAATGGCTGTTAGTCCCCGACAAAACCTGTGGCGCATCCTTCCCATCAATCAATTAAAAAACACTTACCTTACATTCAACATGATTTATTTCTTGTTAATACAATTGTCTCACTATATCCTTCTATTATTATACCTTTAATTCCATTAGCCATTCGCTTAATGCTTGCTTTAAGGCTGACCCTCAAAGAGCTTGGAAGAGAGAGGGAAGTCCTAATAGTGGCTTTGCCAATAAAACTCTGGAAGCTCTTCTCCTAAAACCTTGTAGGTCACGGAAAAGATAGGGCACAGAATGTATCCTGCCTGAAAAGAATAGAGCAATGTCTCATTTATTTGTTCTGATGGATACTGCTTGATGGTTTAAAAATCCTTAAGAGCTCTTATCTTAAAAGTCAACACAATAGGTTCACAATGTATAATCCTACACATTGCATAGGGATTGATGAGACGCTACCAAGCTTTCCTTAAATAAATTTTAAAAGAGGAAGAGGGCAAGCCATTTGTATTGTCTGAAGATTAATGGCTTGCTTGTTTTGGGGTGGGGCAAATGGTAAACCTCTTACACAGTTAAGTGACACAAAAACATTGTAGTATTCTTTCTCATGGTGGTGGAGTTACATGTTTTCTAGCAAATTTTCTCCATTTGGGTTGAAATTTGAAAGCTCTAAAAAGAAGCCGTCGTACTGCATTTCTAAAATTATACATTGAACAGTTGCTATGATTTTTCTCAGTGAGGAGATTTGTTACCTTTTTGAAATGTAATTGTATGAATGTCTTCATACAATACACAAGCACATACATTTCTGTATCACTACATATTGGATTAGGTCATATGTAGCAGGCTCTATGCTTGCCAGATAGGCATTTCTCTCTGCTTCCTTGCAAACCCTAATCCAGTTTTATTCAGGGGTCCACACTTCAGAAATGGGAATCCCATCCAAAGCCTCAGGGTAAATCTGTTCAGTAAAACCAGTACTGGACATTCCATAGTCCTTGTTGGCCATTGATGTTGGGGCAGGCTTCTAGGACAGGTTTCCTCATTTCTAAAAATAAACATAAACCATGGACATGTTTATGACTGCATGTGGTGCCTGGAGTTTTGAATGTCATCTTATGGCCTCAGGGAGAGATAGTCAAGAACAAAGCCAACATCCTGGGGATGACAGTGTAGAAAGACAAAGGTATCTTTTTCCTTGAAAACATAATTTATCCCTGGAATTAATCAAACTGAGCCTACCCTACTTCAACACTTTTTGTTACTTGAAATAATATGTATATTCATTGGGCTTCCCTGGTGACGCAGTGGTTAAGAATCCTCCTGCCAATGCAGGGGACACAGGTCCGAGCCCTGGTCCGGGAAGATCCCACATGCTGCAGAGCAACTAAGCCAGTGAGCCACAACTACTGAGCCTGCGTGCCACAACTACTGAAGCCCATGCACCTAGAGCCCATGCTCCGCAACAAGAGAAGCCACCACAATGAGAAGCCCACGCACCGCAATGAAGAGTAGCCCCTGCTCGCCTCAACTAGAGAAAGCCCACGTGCAGCAGTGAAGACCCAACGCAGCCAAAAAAAAAAAAAAAAAAGAATAAGTAAAATAAATAAATTTAAAAAAAATTTTTTTAAATATGTATATTCATTGTTTAAGCTAGTCAAGTCAGCATTGACCATTACGTACCACTGGAGGCATCCTTGCTATACATCACAGGTGCTTTTTAAATAAATTTATTTATTTATTTATTTGTTTTTGGCTGTGTTGGGTCTTCGTTTCTGTGTGAGGGCTTTCTCTAGTTGCGGCGAGCGGGGGCCACTCTGCATCGCGGTGCGCGGGCCTCTCACTGTCGCGGCCTCTTGTTGCGGAGCACAGGCTCCAGACGCGCAGGCACAGTAATTGTGGCTCACAGGTCCAGTTGCTCCGTGGCATGTGGGATCTTCCCAGACCAGGGCTCGAACCCGTGTCCCCTGCATTGGCAGGCAGATTCTCAACCACTGCACCACCAGGGAAGCCCCACAGGTGCTTTTTAAAAACACAGTCTTTTCCCACTTAGCCCTATTCAGAATTAACCAATGTGAACAACCTAGAGTGTGTCGTCTGTATTTTTCTCCATGTACACTTCATCATATACAAACATGTATAAATGCATATACATGTATATATATGTATACATGCATACACATTGGCACATAAATATATATTACAGCTTTACCAAAAAAATGAGATTGCATCATTCACATTCTTTTGCCTCATGGTTTTTTCATTCCACAATACTGCATAGAAATTTTTTCAGGTCAACTGGTATAGTTTTAAATTCAATATAGGCTGGATAACATTCATGGTATGAGCATGAAAATTTAATAATTTCCCTATTGATAGTCACTTGCTTCGTTTTTAACTTATTGTTGAATAAACAATGAGCTAATGTAAATTTGGGGCATATATCCTTTCATACTGGTGCTTAATTTATGTGGGATAGATTCTAAGAGTGGACGTTGAAGGAAATATGTGTTGTCTTTTTGATAATTATTTTCCCAAAAGGTTACTGTGATTCAGTTTCACCAGCAGTACAGGAGAGAAACTTTTCCCAAATGCTCACCAGCACTAGTTTTCACTTTCTAAACTTTTGTCAATCTGTTAGGTGTAGTATGATAACTCATTTTTACTATAATTTGTATCTTCCTCTCTGCTAGTGAGTTTCAGCATATTTTTATATGTTTCTTAACCATTTGCATTTGTTCCTCTATAAATAGTACATTTTTATCTTCTACCTATTTGTCATTGCCATGTGGCTTGTCCTTTTACTTATAAATTTGTAAGAGTTTTTTTTTTTAACATCTTTATTGGAGTATAATTGCTTTAGAATGGTGTGTTAGTTTCTGCTTTATAACAAAGTGAATCAGCTATACGTATACATATATCCCCATATCCCCTCCCTCTTGCATCTTCCTCCCACCCTCCCTATCCCACCCCTCTAGGTGGTCACAAAGCACCGAGCCGATCTCCCTGTGCTATGCAGCTGCTTCCTATACCACAATGTTCATCGCAGCTCTATTTACAATAGCTAGGACATGGAAGCAACATAAGTGTCCATCGACAGATGAATGGATAAAGAAGATGTGGCACATATATACAATGGAATATTACTCAGCCATAAAAAGAAACAAAATGGAGTTATTTGTAGTGAGGTAGATGGACCTAGAGTCTGTCCTACAGTGTGAAGTCAGAAAGAGAAAAACAAATACCGTATGCTAACACATATATATGGAATCTAAAAAAAAAGAGTTCTTTATATAGTATAAATGACAGCTTTTTGTCATCTGTATTAAACAAATATTATTAGAAAATCAATCCCTTGTCTGTGGGTATGGTGTCTTTTCTAAACATAAATTTTAAATTGGTAAATATGTCCCTATTTTTTTTTCTAGCTTCTAGGTTTACAGTTAATATTAAGAATATTATTTCACCTTGCCCTCACTTCTACCTGTGTTGTACATATAAGCCTGTTTCTGACTTTAAAACCTTAATTTTTAAAAAAATCCTGCCACATTTAAAAACCCATTACTTTATACACTACCAAATGTAAAATAGACAGCTTGTGGGAAGCAGCCACATAGCACAGGAAGATCAGCTCGGTGCTTTGTGAAAACCTAGAGGGGTGGGATAGGGAGGGTGGGAGGGAGATGCAAGAGGGAGGAGATATGGGGATGTATGTATATGTATAGCTGATTCACTTTGTTATAAAGCAGAAACTAACACACCATTGTAAAGCAATTACACTCCAATAAAGATGTTAAAAAAAAAAAACCCTGTTGCATTAACAACATTCCAACACATAGGAGCAAAAGTAGAATAGGGGTTACCAGGAGCTGGAGGCAGGTGGGAGTGGGGAGCTGTGGCTTAAAGGGTACAGAGTTTCAGTGAAGCAAGTTGAAAGTTCTAGAGATTGCTGTACGAAGATGTGGACATATACTTAAAATTTTATTGAACGTGGATTTCATATTATGTGTTTTTTACCACAATAAAAAACTATTTCCCCTAATTTTAAGGGGGGAAATGATGACGTGTTTTATTACAACTCAGGAGATACCCAAATAATTTTCACAGATAGAAAAGCATATTCAGTAAACAGTGAAAACAAGTATATGTAAATAGTAAAAAAGGGAGTTCCCTGGTGGCCTAGTGGTAGGATTCTGGGCTTTCAATGCCATGACCTGGGCTCAATCCCTGGTTGGGGAACTGAGATCTCGCAAGCCACGCAGCATGGCCAAAAAACAAACAAAAAAAAAAACCTTCAACTATTTAAAATAATAATAATAATCATAAACAATTTGAAAGTAAATATAGTTCACACATAAAATGCATGTATGTTTTAGACTCTGTTTTTTCCTTTCTTTCCCATTGTCTCCATCAATATTTAAAACTTTGGGGAAGTTCATGATTATCTTGTATTCAAATTGTCCAGAAAAGCACCTTTAGATAAACATAAAAGGGAAACTAGAACATTTCAAAATGTGGAAATAATATATGTGCATGACAGATTGAAAATATGTAGGAAATACTACCTCTTCATTCTTCTCCTTTGACGGGTGTATGCAAGGCAAAATATTTTGGGTTCATCCAAACAAGATGCACAATTCAAATCTATTATACATGATGTTCTCTCTGATTGAAAACTACAGTGTCAAGTAAATGGTGTTCTGCCTGATACCATAATTGAAGTATCAACTCTGTTAGTTCACTTATTTTGTATGTTTTTGGGTGAGAAAGCCATCCTAAAAGTGGTACAATATTTGAAGGGCCATCATGGGTAAGTTGTTGACTGAAGAGACACTATGAGAGGGAATTCTGTACTCCACTCCATTCTCTTGAAGGGCTGTAATTATTTTATGTTTTACATTTATGTCTTCAGTCCATCAGGAATTTATTTTTATATATGGCATAAGAAAGAATTCAATTCAGTTTTATTCCAATTTTATTCTAGTTGAGCTAGCATCATTTGTTAAATATCCCATTTCTTTTAGATATTAAATATATATTAAATTTTTATATAGAGTCATATCTATGTCTGTATTGTCAATTCTGTCCCACAGGAATTTTTTTGTCTATTCCTATGAAAAATCGTATTCTACTTATTAGAGTGATTCTTTTAGTATGTTCTAATATCTATTATCACGTCTCCCCCTCACTATTCTTTTATTATTTGTTTTTTTAGTTTTAATTTTGCTTGTCTGTTCTCATAGATTTATTCTTCCATGTAAAATTTTAAATAATTTTATATCTAATTCCCATACCTCACAGAAAATCTGCTATGATGTTTAGTGGAGTTGCATTAAATGTATATGTCAATATTGTGAGAATCAGAATTCTTCCAGGTTGTTCAGATCTTGTTCTATGGCCTTCCATGATTTCTTTATGGTCTATGTAATACAGGTACTGGCCTTATTTGTTAAATGTTTTCTCTAATATTTTACTGTTTCAATTACTATTGTAAATAAATTTGTTTCTCTTTTAGGTTTTAATTTTTACAATAGAGAAAAACTATTGATTTCTGTAAATTCATCTTATACTCAACTTATAAATTATCTTATTAATCCAAATAGGTCATTTTACTAGAGTTTCTTAGATTTTCTGAGTATGTATTTATATTAACAAAAAGAATTAATTCTATCTATTTTTAATGTTTAATGCAAGTGTTTTATTATTCTTCTCTTATTGCATTACTTAGACCCTCCAGGATTGTATTGTGTGAGAATGACTGCCAGCACATCTACCTAGTTGCTCATTTTAACTGAAGTGGTTTTAATATTTAGAATACTAGTTGCTTTTTAAAAGTAAATAGCCTTTGTTATATTTAGGTAGTTTCCTACTATTCTTATTTTACTTAGTGTTTCTATAAACACTAATAATTTTATCAAATGCCTGTCAGTGTCTAATTATACCATAGGATTTTTCTTTTAATTTACTAATGTATTACATATTAGATTTTTCTAATATTGAACTATCCTCACAATCTAGAAATTAACCATACAAAAATCTATTTATCCACATTTTATTTAGAAGTTTACCTTCTAGATTTTTATGAGATTAGTCTATAGTCATCTTTCATAAACTCTCTATCAGATTTTGATATTTAAAAAGTTATTCTGGAGGAGGAGCTTCAAGATGGCAGAAGAGTAAGAGGTGGAGATCACCTTCCTCCCCACAAATACATCAGAAATACATCTACATGTGGAACAGCTCCGAAAGAACACCTACTGAACACTGGCAGAAGACGTCAGACCTCCCAAAAGGCAAGAAACTCCCCACGTACCTGGGTAGGGCAAAATAAAAAAGAAATAACAGAGACAAAAGAATAGGGATGGGACCTGCACCAGTGGGAGGGAGCTGTGAAGGAGGAAAGGTTTCCACACACTAGGAAGCCCCTTCGCGGGCGGAGACTGCGGGTGGCAGAGGGGGGAGCTTCAGAGCCACGGAGGAGAGCGCAGCAACAGGGGTGTGGAGGGCAAAGTGGAGAGACTCCCGCAGAGAGCCTCGGCACCGAGCAGCACTCACCAGCCCGAGAGGCTTGTCTGCTCAGCCACCAGGGCGGGCGGGGGCTGGGAGCTGAGGCTCGGGCATCGGAGGTCGGATAGCAGGGAGAGGACTGGGGTTGGCGGCGTGAACACAGCCTGAAGGGGAAAGCGAACCACAGCTAGCCGGGAGGGAGTCCGGGAAAAAGTCTGGACCTGCGAAAGAGGCAAGAGACTTTTTCTTCCCTCTTTGTTTCCTGGTGCATGAGGAGAGGGGATTAAGAGCGCCTCTTAAAGGAGTTCCAGAGACGGGCGTGAGCCGCGGCTATCAGCACGGACCCCAGAGACGGGCATGAGACGCTAAGGCTGCTGCTGCTGCCACCAAGAAGCCTGTGTGCAAGCACAGGTCACTCTCCACACTGCCCCTCCCGGAAGCCTGTGCAGCCCGCCACTGCCAGCGTCCTGTGATCCAGGGACAACTTCCCCGGGAGAACGCACGGCATGCCTCAGGCTGGTACAACGTCACCCTAGGCTCTGCCGCCGCAGGCTCACCCCGAACCCTGTACCCCTCCATGCCCTCAACCTGAGTGAGCCAGAGCCCCCGAATCAGCTGTTCCTTTAACCCCGTCCTCTCTGAGCGAAGAACAGACGCCCTCAGGCAACCTACATGCAGAGACAGGGCTAAATCCAAAGCTGAATCCCAGGAACTGTGCGAACAAAGAAGAGAAAGGGAAATCTCTCCCAGCAGCCTCAGGAGCAGCAGATTAAATCTCCACAATCAATTTGATGTACCCTGCATCTGTGGAATACCTGAATAGACAACAAAATATCCCAAATTGAGAAGGTGGACTTCGGGAGCAACGATATTTTTTTTTCCCTTTTTATCTTTTTGTGAGTGTGTATGCGTATACTTCTGTGTGTCATTTTGTCTGTATAGCTTTGCTTTTAACATTTGTCCTAGGGTTCTGTCTGTCCTTTTTTTTTTTTTTGTATAGTTTTCAGCGCTTGTTATCATTGGTGGATTTGTTTTTTGGTTTGGTTTTTCTCTTCTTTCTTTCTTTTTTTAAATTACTTAAAAAGAAATTTTAATAATTATTATTTGTTTTTTATTTTAATAACTTTACTATATTTATTTTATTTTACCTTTTTCTTTCTTTTTTTCCGCCCTTTTATTCTGAGCCGTGTGGAAGACAGGCTTTTGGTGATCCAGCCAGGGATCAGGGCTGTGCTTCTGAGGTGGGAGAGCCAAGTTCAGGACGTTGGTCCACCAGAGACCTCCCAGCTCCACATAATATCAAAGGGCAAAAATCTCCCAGAGATCTCCATCTCAATGCCAAGACCCAGCTCCACTCAATGACCAGCAAGCTACAGTGCTGGACAACCTATGCCAAACAACTAGCAAGACAGGAACACAATGCCACCCATTAGCAGAGAGGCTGCCTAAAATCATAATAAGGTCACAGACACCCCAATACACACCACAAGACGTGGACCTGCCCAACAGAAAGACAGGATCCAACCTCATACACCAGAACACAGGCACTAGTCCCCTCAACCAGAAAGGCTACAAAACCAAATGAACCAACCTAGCGACTGGAGGCAGACACCAAAAACAACGGGAACTACGAACCTGCAGCCTGTGAAAAGGAGACCCCAAACACAGTAAATTAAACAAAATAAGAAGACAAAGAAACACACAGCAGATGAAGGAGCAAGGTAAAAACCCACCACACCTAAAAAATGAAGAGGAAATAGACAGTCTATCTGAAAAAGAATTCAGAATAATAATAGTAAAGATGATCCAAAATCTTGGAAATAGAATGGAGAAAATACAAGAAACGTTTAACAAGGATCTAGAAGAACTAAAGAGCAAACAAACAATCATGAACAACACAATAAATGAAATTAAAAATTCTCTAGAAGGGATCAATAGCAGAATAACTGAGGTAGAAGAATGGATAAGTGACTTGGAAGATAAAATAGTAGAAATAACTACTGCAGAGCAGAATAAAGAAAAAAGAATGAAAAGAATTGAGGACAGTCTCAGAGACCTCTGGGACAACATTAAACGCACCAACATTTGAATTATAGGGGTCCCAGAGAGAAGAAGAGAAAAAGAAAGAGAAAATAAGTAAGTGAGAAAATATTTGAAGAGACTATAGTTGAAAACTTCCCTAATATGGGAAAGGAAATAGTTAATCAAGTCCAGGGAGCACAGAGAGTCCCATACCGGATAAATCCAAGGAGAAACACACCAAGACACATATTTATCAAACTATCAAACATTAAATACAAAGAAAATATATTAAAAGCAGCAAGGGAAAAACAACAAATAATATACAAGGGAATGCCCATAAGGTTAACAGCAGATCTTTCAGCAGAAACACTGCAAGCCAGAAGGGAGTGGCAGGGCATATTTCAAGTGATGAAAGGTAAAAACCTACAACCAAGATTACTCTACCCAGCAAGGATCTCATTCAGATTTGATGGAGAAATTAAAACCTTTACAGACAAGCAAAAGCTAAGAGAATTCAGCATCACCAAACCAGCTTTAAAACAAACGCTAAAGGAACTTCTCTAGGCAGGAAACACAAGAGAAGGAAAACACCTACAATAACAAACCCAAAGAATTAAGAAAATGGTAATAGGATCATATGTATCGATAATTACCTTAAATGTAAATGGATTAAATGCTGCAGCCAAAAGACATACACTGGCTGAATGGATACAAAAACAAGACCCATATACATGCTGTCTACAAGAGACCCACTTCAGACATAGGGACACATACAGACTGAAAGTGAGGGGATGGAAAAAATATTTCATGCAAATGGAAATCAAAAGAAAGCTGGAGTAGCAGTTCTCATATCAGACAAAATAGAATTTAAAACAAAGACTATTAAAAGAAACAAAGAAGGAAACTACATAATGATCAAGGGATCAATCCAAGAAGAAGATATAACAATTGTAAATATTTATGCACCCAACAGAGGAGCACCTCAATACATAAGGCAAATACTAACAGCCATAAAAGGGGAAATCGACAGTAACACAATCATAGTAGAGGACTTTAACACACCACCTTCACCAATGGACAGATCATCCAAAATGAAAATAAATGAGGAAACACAAGCTTTAAATGATACATTAAACAAGATGGACTTAATTGAAATGTATAGGACATTCCATCCAAAAACAACAGAATACACTTTCTTCTCAAGTGCTCATGGAACATTCTCCAGGATAGATCATATCTTGGGTCACAAATCAAGCCTTGGTAAATTTAAGAAAATTGAAATCGTATCAAGTATCTTTTCTGACCACAATGCTCTGGACTAGATATCAATTACAAGAAAAATCTGTAAAAAATACAAACACATGGAGGCTAAACAATACACTACTTAATAACCAAGAGATCACTGAAGAAATCAAAGGGGAAATCAAATAATACCTAGAAACAAATGACAATGAAAACACGATGACCCAAAACCTATGGGATGCAGCAAAAGTAGTTCTAAGAGAGAAGTTTATAGCAATATAATCCAACCTTAAGACACAAGACACATCTCAAATAAACAACCTAACCTTACACCTAAAGCAATTAGAGAAAGAAGAACAACAAAACCCCAAAGTTAGCAGAAGGAAAGAATTCATAAAGATCAGATCAGAAATAAAAGAAAAAGAAATGAAGGAAACGATAGCAAAGATCAATAAAACTAAAAGCTGGTTCTTTGAGAAGATAAACAAAATTGATAAACCATTAGCCAGACTCATCAACAAAAAAAGGGAGAAGACTCAAATCAATAGAATTGGAAATGAAAAAGGAGAAGTAACAACTGACACTGCAGCAATACAAAGGATCATGAGAGATTACTACAAGCAACTGTATGCCAATAAAATGGACAACCTGGAAGAAATGGACACATTCTTAGAAATGTACAATCTTCCAAGATTGAACCAGGAAGAAATAGAAAATATGACCAGACCAATCACAAGCACTGAAATTGAAACTGTGATTAAAAATCTTCCAACAAACAAAAGCCCAGGACCAGATGGCTTCACAGGTGAATTCTATCAAACATTTAGAGAAGAGCTAACACCTATCCTTCTCAAACTCTTCCAAAATATATCAGAGGGAGGAACACTCCCAAACTCATTCTATGAGGCCACCATCACCCTGATACCAAAACCAGACAAAGATGTCACAAAAAAAGAAAACTACAGACCAATATCACTGATGAACATAGATGCAAAAATCCTCAATAAAATACTAGCAAACAGAATCCAACAGCACATTACAAGGATCATACACCATGATCAGGTGGGGTTTATCCCAGGAATGCAAGGATTCTTCAATATATGCAAATCAATCAATGTGATACACCATATTAACAAATTGAAGGAGAAAAGCCATATGATCATCTCAATAGATGCAGTAAAAGCTTTCAACAAAATTCAACACCCATTTATGATAAAAGCACTCCAGAAAGTAGGCATACAGGGAACTTACCTCAACATAATAAAGGCCATATATGACAAACCCACAGCCAACATCATCCTCAATGGTGAAAAACTGAAACCATTTCCACTAAGATCAGGAACAAGACAAGGTTGCCCACTCTCACCACTATTATTCAATATACTTTTGGAATTTTTAACCACAGCAATCAGAGAAGAAAAAGAAATAAAAGGAATCCAAATCGGAAAAGAAGAAGGAAAGCTGTCACTGTTTGTAGTTGACATGATACTATACATAGAGAATCCTAAAGATGCTACCAGAAAACTACTACACCTAATCAATAAATTTGGTAAAGTAGCAGGACACAAAATTAATGCACGGAAATCTCTTGCATTCCTATACACTAATGATGAAAAATCTGAAAGTGGAATTAAGAAAACACTCCCATTTACCATTGCAACAAAAAGAACAAAATACCTAGGAATAAACCTACCTAAGGAGACAAAAGACCTGTATGCAGAAAATTATAAGACACTGATGAAAGAAATTAAAGATGATACAAATAGATGGAGAGATATACCATGTTCTTGGATTGGAAAAATCAACATTGGGAAAATGACTATACTACCCAAAGCAATCAACAGATTTAATGCAATCCCTGTCAAACTACCACTGGCTTTTTTTCACAGAACTAGAACAACAAATTTCACAATTTGTACGGAAACACAAAAGACCCTGAATAGCCAAAGCAATTTTTAGAAAGAAAAACGGAGCTAGAGGAATCAGACTCCGGGACTTCAGTTTATACTACAAAGCTACCATAATCAAGACAGTATGGTACTGGCACAAAAACAGAAACATAGATCAATGGAACAGGATAGAAAGCCCAGAGATAAACCCACGCACATATGGTCACCTTATCTTTGATAAAGGAGCCAAGAGTATACAATGGAGAAAAGACAGCCTCTTCAATAAGTGGTGCTGGGAAAACTGTACAGCTACATGTAAAAGAATGAAATTAGAACACTCCCTAACACCATACACAAAAGTAAACTCAAAATAGATTAAAGACCTAAATGTCAGGCCAGACACTATCAAACTCTTAGAGGAAAACATAGGCAGAACACTCTATGACATAAATCACAGCAAGATCCTTTTTGACCCACCTCCTAGAGAAATGGAAATAAAAACAAAAATAAACAAATGGGACCTAATGAAAATTAAAAGCTTTTGCACAGCAAAGGAAACTATAAACAAGACAAAAAGACAACCCTCAGAATGGGGGAAAATATTTGCAAATGAAGCAACCGACAAAGGATTAATCTCCAAAATTTACAAGCAGCTTATGCAGCTCAATATCAAAAAAACAAACAACCCAATCCAAAAATGGGCAGAAGACATAAATAGACATTTTTCCAAAGAAGATATACAGATTGCCAACAAACACATGAAAGAATGCTCAACATCATTAATCATTAGAGAAATGCAAATCAAAACTACAATGCAATATCATCTCACACTGGTCAGAATGGCTATCATCAAAAAATCTACAAACAATAAATGCTAGAGAGGGTGTGGAGAAAAGGGAACCCTCATACACTGTTGGTGGGAATGTAAATTGATACAGCACTATGGAGAACAGTATGGAGGTTCCTTAAAAGCTAAAAATAGAACTACCATACGACCCAGCAATCCCACTACTGGGCATATACCCTGAGAAAACCATAATTCAAAAAGAGTCATGTACGACAATGTTCATTGCAGCTCTATTTATAATAGCCAGGACATGGAAGCAACCTAAGTGTCCATAAATAGATGAATGGATAAAGAAGATGTGGTACATATATACAATAGAATATTACTCAGCCATAAAAAGAAATGAAATTGTGTTATTTGTAGTGAGGTGGATGGACCTAGAGACTGTCATACAGAGTGAAGTAAGTCAGAAAGAAAAAAACAAATACCATATGCTAAAACATATATATGGAACCTAAAAAAAAAAAAAAGGGTCATGAAGAATCTAGGGGCAAGACAGGAATAAAGACGCAGACCTACTAGAGAATGGACTTGAGGATATGGGGAGGGGGAAGGGTAAGCTGGGACAAAGTGAGAGAGTTGTAGTGTATATATGGACATATATACACTACCACATGTAAAATAGATAGCTAGTGGGAAGCAGTCGCATAGCACAGGGAGATCATCTTGGTGCTTTGTGATCAGCTAGAAGGGTGTGATAGGGAGGGTGGGAGGGAGGGAGATGCAAGAGGGAAGAGATATGGGAACATATGTATATGTTTAACTGATTCACTTTGTTATAAAGCAGAAACTAACACACCATTGTAAAGCAATTATACTCCAATAAAAATGTTAAGAAAAAAAAAAAGTTATTCTGGGGCTTCCCTGGTGACTCAGTGGTTAAGAATCTGCCTGCCAATGCAGGGGACACAGGTTCAAGCCCTGGTCTGGGAAGATCCCATATGCCACAGAGCAAATAAGCCTGTGCTCCACAACTACTGAGCCTGCATTCCAGAGCCCGCAAGACACAACTACTGAAGCCCGTGTGCCTAGAGCCCATGCTCCGCAACAAGACAAGCCACCACAATGAGAAGCCCATGCACCGCAACGAAAAGTAGCTCCCGCTCACTGCAACTAGAGAAAGCCCACACGCAGCAATGAAGACCCAACACAGACAAAAATAAATAAAATAAATTAAAAGTTATTCTGGCTTTATATATTTCATTAGTCTTATCAATCATTTCTATAGCTTGCAATAAGTTCAATTGCACATGTGTCATCTATTCTTTAAGGTGAGATATAACTCAGCTGGAACCCATCTTGTCCTAGTAGCTCTTTTATGATACTCTGGTTTCTCTTCAGACTGTATAAACCTTTTGCCTTCTTTTAATGATAGATCGTTTCTCAGTTATCAGTATGCCCCAGATTTATCAGACAATTCAAGGGTTCCACTTCTTGTTGAATCAATTTTTGTGATTAATATTTTGCTAGGAAGTGTCTGGATTTTCAAATTTGCTGTCATGAAGTTGAATGTAGTATTCTCTTATAACACTTTAAATGCACCTGTATTTGTGTTCATGTCATGTCTCTCATTCATGACATTGTACTTGCCTGCTTGCATTCTTTTATCCTGAATCATTCTCAAAAAATTAATCAATTTCATTGTTTTTTTTCAAAGAATCAGTATTTGAAGTTTCTGTTTTCTCTTCTTTTTATAAATTTTTATTTATTTATTTTTTTGGCTTCATTGGGTTTCCGTTGCTGCGTGCGGGCTTTCTCTAGTTGCGGCGAGCAGGGGCTCCTCTTCATTGCAGTGCATGGGCTTCTCATTCGGTGGCTTCTCTTGCTGCGGAGCACGGGCTCTAGGCATGCAGGCTTCGGTAGTTGTAGCACGTGGGCTCAGTAGTTGCAGCTCACGGGCTCCAGAGTGCAGGCTCAGCAGCTATGGCACACGGGCTGAGCTGCTCCGAGGCATGTGAGATCTTCCCGGACCAGGGCTCGAACCCACATCCCCTGCATTGGCAGGCAGACTCCCAACCACTATGCCACCAGGGAAGTCCCTTTTCTTCTTCTTTTATTCATTTATTTTGTTTTCCCTTTCATCTTTTATCTTCTCCCCACTTCCTTTTGTGTTATTTTTTTTTCTTTACCCCATGAGTACAAGGTTTCTTTGCTTTTCATTCTCTAATAACAAAATTATTTAGGGCTCTAAAGTTTCTTCTTAGAACAACTTTTCAGTGCTGCTAAGTTTTGATTAAAGATTACAAGTCCCAGTTTTCTACACAAAGGCAAATACTGTGGTCACATATATCAAAATACATTGACAGACTAACTGAGCTAGAAAACTAAGATATATTAAGACATTTAACGTAATGTACAGTAAAGGATAAGGGCATTTTCTGAGTGGAGAGTATGTATGCAATGGGAGCCAAGGTCAGGAATAATTGTCATGATGACTATCTAAAACCCTCTCACACTGGGCCACAATTCTACAGTCATACTGACACTACCAATACAAGGCTGGTTTTCAAATTGGTCTATTGGAACAGAAAATAAAATCTTCTTAGCATAATAAGAAAAGTATTGACTAAAAGTTCATTCAATAAGCAGAAAAATGCTTAAATGCTAAGTGATCAGAGCACTGTCTTTTTCAGCTCAGGCTTCCACAACAAGATACCATAATCTGGGGGCCTTAAACAGCAGGAACTTATTTCTCACAGTTCTGAAGACTGGAAACCCAATATCAAGGTGCCAGCAAGGTCTCAGTGTGTCCTCACATGACCTTTCCTCAGTGCACACTGGTGAAGAAAGAGAGAGAGGAAGAAGGTCTCTGGTGCCTCTTCTTATAAAGACACTAATCCCATTGTAAAGGCACACCCTCATGACCTCATCTGAACCTAATTACTTCCCAAAGGCCCCATCTCCAAATAACATCACACTGGGGGTAGAGCTTCAACATAGGAATTTTAGGGAAGACACAAATTGGCCGGCACCAAATTTACAAAAAATACTGCAGAATGATATGCCTAAGTTTGTCTAATTAACCTTCCTACTCTTTGTTTTCACCAAATTCCATTAATTATATTTTTCAAAAGGATGAAATTCAGAAATACCAATATTTGTTAAAGTAGAAAACAAACACTAGTGTGGTATTCTTGAAAGTTGAGGCCCATCCCATGCTTAACAAGCGATAAACCATCTTTAAGCTCCCCTTTTCAATTCAGTTCATAAGACCACCTACAGACTATTATTGTTTTCCTGGCAAACTCAGAAGAACAGAAAGGTGGAGAAAAAAGGTATTTTGTATGACCTGCCTCCAGAAGCTTCAGAGTTACAGAAATTCTATTCACAGTGGGGGACTGTGAAAGTCTTTTCAGAAGTATGTTTGTGCTGCCCTTCCAAAAAAGAAAAAGTAAGACCCCTAGCCTGTCACACTCTTGAGGTGAAAGGCGCCTGCCCTGACTCTGATTATAACATTTAAGCCCAGAGGGCGGGCCGCAGAATTCTATGCATCATTTAGGACTTTGATGCTGTACTGAATTCAGAGAAAAAATTTGTCTCTGCCAGTCTGGGGTTGCTGCTGACAAGGAGGAATATTGATTGGGGTGATGACAGAGTTCTCCTGGTTCAACTCCTCCTACTGGAAGGCTCTACCTCAGTCTTTCTAAATCACGGTTACCTTCTGTGCTGCTGAAGACTCTGCCTCAACCAGGTCAAATAAAAGAATAAAAGGTTTTCCTAAAACCAAACCTGAAGCGTGGGTGAGTAGGTGATAGTGTTTGTAGGGTTCACATGTTGTCCTTTCGCTTTCTGAGCTCATAAAAGAAGCTTCTACTCTGGTGGTCTAGTGTTGCTTGAAGTAGGAGGGTTACAGTGAGGCTCCAGTCTGGTTTTTGTGTCATCACAGCATCAGGTTTATCGCATTGCATGACCCGTCACATTGAGTTTTGCTTTAGGTAATCTGGACTTTGCAATCATTTAATGATTCATACAGGTAAACTTAAACCAGGTTGCTTAGATTCAAATCCTGGATCTCCTCCTTATTTGTTTGGCAAGTTACTTAACCTTGCTGTGTCTCGGTGTGCTCAGCTGTAAAATAGGTATAAAATATAACTCATTGAATGGGGTTGTTGTGACAATTAAGCCCATAGAACAGTGACTACATAGCTTGTAGTGAAACTGGGTATGCATTAGTTATTACTATTTTTTCATCATGCTAAGTATACCCAGTGTCTCCTCTAATAAATAGCACCTCAACCCACTTGTGGTGCCTAGATGAAAAAAGGCAAGAATTATGCAATCCAGCATATTTACTAAATTTCTATACCCATCCTCGTAATATAGTTTAATAACTTGTAAATATTAACAAAATTTCAATGAAAATTCAATTTACAAAGTTAATTTATATGTTAGACTCCTGATTGTTTTATTAGCAAATATTGTCCAAAAAACAATTACAGTTGCTTTGGTAGGCACCTCTGGTTTAGGGATTACCTATGTATGTATGTATTTATAAAAGTACAATAAAGTAAAATCACCCATACTCACATCCATAATCCCCCCATCCAACTTTAAGATCTTGGTAACCCTTTTAAAAGTTTGGTGTGAATTCTTCCTGAATTTTTACCTTTGTTTGTAACAGACATAGTTATAACACACACACACACACACACACACACACACACACACACACACAACAAACACATAAGTATATAGATACAGATACATATATTACATATGTATCTATTTACAATAGAGGATCATACTGGACATATTAGTTTGCAACTTGCTCTTTTCCTTTAACAATGTCATGGATCTCATTCTGTGTCAGAACATATAGATCCACTTCTTTTTAATAGAGTGTCTAGTAATCCATTGTATAAATATACCAAAATCTACTTAGACATTTCCCTTTTGACATACTTAGAACAACTTAGAAACAACTTAGGTTGTTTCCATTTTTTTTTTTCTATTATAAACAGTGCTGCAATAAACATCCTTCTATATAGATCATGGTTTGACTGTTATTTAAATTAGTATGCATCTTATGAACATAGCAACTACAGGCAAGGAGGAAAGCCCACAGGTCAGGAAGGAGATTACACATATGTTGCATGAAATAATACTCTAAAAATAATTAAGACAGTTACCTGAAGTTCAGTTAGTTTTTCCTTTAACTCCTTCATCTCCACTCTACCTCCTCAAAGGATAGAATTTTATGACACATATTTTTATTATTGCTAACAATATCTACAATATACAATGACCTAAGAATTACCTCAAGAAGGTTACATAATTTGATCTGTGTTATGCTTGAAATCTACATAGAAATGAACTGTGCTATAATCAGGGATTTTTTCTCAAAATGGATATATTTTATTAATTTTGATTAAAATAAAAGGAAAGCAAGATTTTTGCCCAAAATTACAACACCAAAGAGCATAAAAATAGAAAGTGTAAATCTCTCTAATCCTGGGTTTCTAAAACATGGCGCTATTGGCATAATGATAGCTTTACTGTACATTGTAGAATGTTTAGCAGCTCCCTGGTCTCGACCCACTACATGCCAGTAGCACCACCCTCAGTTGTGACAAAAACACACAGGTCTCCAGTCATTGCCAGACAAACAATTGTTCCTGGTTGAGTACCAATGTCATCCTGCCTCCAAGAGAAAACTCTGTTAACGGTTTGATAAATGACCATCCAGATATTTAATGCAAATAAAAATTTCTTTTATACAATTGGGAACTATCTATACAGGTGATCTTTAAAACTCTCTCTTTTCACTGGACAATATATCATGGACACCTCTCCATGTCAGCTGTCATAGACTTACTTTACTCTTTTTAGAGGTACATTTAATTTTCAGTGTATGAATTCACCATGATCATCTATTAATGGACATTCCAGTTATTTTTTTAAATTTTCAATTGAAAGTAATGCTGCAATAAATACACCTATACGTATGTCTCTGCACACTTCTACTATTTCCTTAGTAATTATGAGGTCCAAGAGCACACATGTTTTTTAATATCATATTTTTACTATAATCTTCAATTTATTTTTTATATGAGACAAGTGATGTATTGACCTGAGGCATGCCACTAGCCAGTTCTTCTCTAAATAAATAAATAAATAAATCTCTTCTTTCCTTGCACATAGACATGCATTTTCCTGGGGCAGGGGGAGGAGTGCTACCTTCCTTTGCCCTATTTTTAGTTGACTTAAAGCTTTGACCAAGACAACAAAACCTTTTCCTTTTGAAGATAAAAACTGTGTGCTAAAGCAAATCATGCATGCCAGGGTGATGATGAAAATAGTTTTGGTTGAGAGAGAATAGTTATTGATGAGCTACAGGGAGAGGAGGACCTTGGTCTTATTTCTCACCTTGTCGAAAGAGACAGCCAAGTTGTGAGGTTAAATTGAAGTTGGTAAATACACAATTATTCAGCTTGTGTCTCGGTAATAAATGTGCCTCTCGGCGGTGAACCCGCCGGTGCTCAGAGCACCACTTTGCTGATTAAGGAGATAAAAAGAGGATATTGTGGAAAGGGTCATTTCAAGAGTAATGAATCCTTATTCTGTCACTGCACTTTGCCGACAGGCAAAAGAAGTTTAACAGGGATGAGGCATCCTGGAATATCGAGGTGGCCACATGGAGCAGAGCAAATCAGAGATGACTACTTCTAGGCCATGAAAAAACAACAGGATCTCTGATGGCTAAGAAATGACTATACTGGTGAATTAAGTACCTCTCAGGGAGAAGCACTATTAAATTAGCCTAATACCTTATTGCATGATCAATAACAATGTATTTATTTTGTACTGTAGCCTTGAGTGACTTTTCATTAAGAATTTAAATGACCTTAGAAAGCTACTGAGTATCAATTTAGAATACTTTCAGGAGATATTAGCCTGGCCGTAGAGCAAAAGATGAGTGAAATAGTGGCTCATTATTTAAGTCAGAAAGAGAATGTCAAGAAACATTTTGCCTTGGCATTGAGGGAGGTAGCTCAAGTTTTGTATCCAACCCAATGATACTGTTTTGCATTTTTTGATTCCTGGTCTCATAATGACATCGATCAAGAAAGGCAGTGTTTGCAGTCCCAATATATTAACCCAGATGACTGTTGAGATAGAGAAGGTTGTGAGGTTGGAAAAGACAGAGATATTATTTGCCAGGCTTCTGTAACATATCCGGTCAGTGCTCTGCCCATGCTCCCTAGGATTTCTTTGCCATCTTCATGCTCATGGACACTTGGTGGATTTTCACTCCCAACAGCCAGCACCTGCTGCCCTCAAACTGCCAGAAAGTCATCGTGGGACCCTAAGTGTCCATCCTGGTGGTAGTCCTGAACCAATGACTGACAGGCATAGACCAGAGTTTCTCAACCCCAGCACAGTTGACACTTGGGGCCAGATAATTATTTATGGTGGGGGTGGAGGGGTCTGTCCTGTGCATTGGAGGATGCTTAGCATTCCTGACCTCTACCCACTGGGTACCAGTATCACACTTCTCCCAGCGTGGCAATCAAATATATCTCCAGACATTGTCAAATGTTCCCTGGGGGATGAATCATCTCAGGTTGAGAACCACAGGTTTTGAAGTATGAACATCAAAGCTCTCTCGCCCCTAATCAGACCACTCTGAGATGGGACCATACTGGCCTCGAGGCCCTTGAGGGATTAGCTCTCCCATGGTCTTGCTCAACGACCCTCCCTTCGTGCTCCCACCTCCCAGTCCCTGTATTAGTTTTCCCCAGGAACACTTCCCAGTATTCTCACAGTATCAGTATCTGTGTTTGAGGAAAACAACCTAAGATGGACTCAACTGAGACGCTAACTAGATGGTCAAAGAGTTAGATGACACTATTTTGAGTATCTGTGTTGCCCTCTTACTGTTCTCTACCTTCTACCTTTACTGGAAGTGCCAGCTCCTACTTGGTCTACTCAAAACAAAAAAGGAGTAGAAAAAAATACTGTTATTTCCAGTGCATTTTTTATGTGTATATATTGACATTCTAATACTCTCTCTCTCTCCCCCTGTAGGCACATTCTCTTTAGCCTAAGCAAGCACCCTTGTGTTTTCCTCACTTCTCCTTGAAAACAGCAAGGTGACTTTTCTCTGGCCTTGTGGTCTCTCACTTAACACTTCCAAATCTTTTTCTCTCCAGTCATTCACTAGCCTAATCTTTACCCCACCTTCCTTGGAGTGCTAGAGTCACTCTCCATTCTTTTCCTCCTATTTTACCTACTTTCAATAATAATACTTTGTCTGATATTCATTGACTCTCACTGGTATCAGGTTTTTAAATCTTCACTTGTTATTATTTTTCATTTACTTTTTCCCACCAGGTCTCAATAAGGATATGGGAATGAAAACGGAGAACGTCCAGGAAAGTTTGGATAAGCCCAAGCAGTTTGAGATACGAAATCTACTCACACATATTCTAGGAGGAGAAAATAAATCAGGAGCTAAGCCAGTACTCTGTCAACGTGCGGTTGTTCTAAAACAGAAAGCAGCGTTGTGAGCACACCTCTCCCCTGGATGCAGCTTTTCTCTAAATCTCTGTTTACTACTCAAGACTTTAGAATGATATCTTGAACACCACTCATCTGGTGCCTTTTATTTTACAAGTGGCCTTGACACACATCTCAAAATGAAGATAAAAATAAAAATGATTCCTTTCTGATGACCTTGCTAAGCCATACGAATAAAATCAATAAAAATGCAATTAATTTGGATTCATTTGGACTGAAGAATCCAGAGACAAAATAAGGAAGCATATTTGCCAGAGTATGTGATGTAGCTTTTGGCCAAAAATTCTGCTTCTAAAAGCATCCACCTCAGATATAGCAGCAGTAATAAACTCCCTGTGTCTTACACACCCATAAATCCTTGCACCAACCAAGATTTCAATGGTGTCTTCCCTTAACTCACACATAAAGCATTCCAGACACTAATTTAGAATATTAATTAAATCTCAGAAAATTGCATTGGTATCTCAGATACAGTTCTATAACCTGTATAACTGGGTTTTTTAAAACCGGATTATCCACTTCAAAGAAACTCCTCTTAATGTGGCCTTTCTCAAAGAAAATGTAGTAAATTCCCCCTTTCCAAAATAATGAGGATGCATTAGGAGGAGTGAACTTAGACTAGAACAGCCATCACAACTGTATGGGATCAAATATAAATGGGGATTTGTAAAGTATTTTTTGCAGGTAGATGAAATAGATGAACACTGATTTTTAACACCAAATGTATTTTATATTGTAAAACTATCAAATGTGTATTAAAAGGGCTACAATGCAAATTCAATATGCTTCATTAGAAGACACTGCCAACTGGAAGCTGACTTTAAAGGGCGTTGTGTGACAGTAAGAAAAGAACATTGAAGGAGTCAATGGATGGAGCAGTGGATAGAGATGAAACAGAAGGAAAGATATGGAGCCCAAGAAAGAAGAACCTAAAAAGGGAGAGGGCAATAGAGGCACCAAGATGCCACACCAGGAGTATAGGAGACGGGACAAACTCAAAAGAGTATACTAAGTCGAAGAAAAAGGGCAAGAGAAGAACATATCCCCTCTGCTTTTGTGGAGAAAGCAGAACCCATGTTGAAGGCATGAGAGGGGAACTAAGCTAGGAAGGCAAGCATGGAGAAGGGCAGAGGTGAGAGAACATGGGCAGCACTTGGAAGCATCATTTAGCTTTTGAACCATCCCCAGAGAACTTTATAGCATTTGCTTTCTTAATTCCTGAGGGGAACGGATCTCTCTAAGCAGGCTGAAACCAGTGGTCACAGGATGGGCACAGTACCCCCAAGAGAAACCAGAGACTGAGGAAGAGCCTTGGACGTAAATATTTATTAGAAATATAACCTGTGTTTATTCCTGGGGTGGAAGTTAAGCAGAACCCTACAGGTACCACAGTAACTCCAGCAAGAATCTACTGTGATGCACAAACACTGAACAATTAAAGACATCATTCACTGAGTCTATAAAAATATATTGAGCTCCTTCTGTGTACCAGTCTCTGGGCTGGGAGCTGAGGCCACAGAGGGTTGTGGGACAGGGCCCTAGTCCTAGAGACTCTGAGCTCATGATTCCTGAGTTATAGATGGCAGTGTGAGTTCTTGCATAGAGCAGCTTATTTCACAGCAGGAGATATAAATGAAATAGGTTACTTCATATTTATTATTAGAAATTAAAATGGATCAGGCTTAAAACAAATCTCAAAAATACCCAGGTCCTCAAATTTGTGGCAGTCTAAATGGAGTGTAAATTCATATTTTATGAATTATACGTCTCAAGATTTCATGTTTTCCTGTAAGTACTAATATTAAGTATTTATATTTTGGAAAGGACCGTGCATTTTTATTCCAAACTATATCTGAATTCAGTTTATTTCTGGTGGTGAAATCAAGCCACATTTCCCTTATGAAGGGTAACTACACCACATGAGTTCATGAATAAGGCAGAAGGAAAATTCACATAAACTAAACAAAATTTCAAAAAGCTGTGGTGAGCAGATTTCATCATTTAATGTATGGAATAGCTCTGGATTTGGATTATTTTGTGAGGAGAAAAATTAATGGTTTTATCCTTTATGTATCATCATGCTTTTTACAGTGCAGTTATCTCTCCAACAGTGACTATTAACACCACATTGTGTAGTTCCATATTTATTCTTCCTCATTTACTTCCATATCACATTCCTTCAGTTTACAAATAGCAAAATTATTTTCTGAAAGTCTTTGCACTGTCAGCTCCAGCTGGGATCTGAAAAAACACACAATATACTTCCTGTCTCTCATATTATCTGCAGCTAGAGAGCTGAGAACATCCATTTGCATTCTCTGCTGAGGATGCTTAAAGAGAGCTTTTTCTTCCACAGAGTTCCTGGCTCCAAGCTGCTGATGTACCCAAAGTCATATTTTATCAGGAAGATCAAGATATAGAGAGAAGTGCCCTCTTTTCTTCTCTCTTTTATTCAATGTGTATTTATTGAATACAGTATCAGGCGCTGTCCTGGGTGCTGGAGATACAACAATGAATGAAACACAAGCCCTAATGTCCCAGTGAGAAAGAAAGGAGATAAACAGACCATTAATGATAGGAATAGAGAAGTATCCACTTTCATAGGGATGTGAGGGAAAGACACCCAGCTTTGGCGTCAGGGTGGGCTTCACATTAAAAATGATGTCTAAGCTGACACTTGAAGGACAAGAAAAAATTATTCAGGCATCTGGTGAAAGTTAGTGAAGGAAAATGGATGGAGAGAGAATGAAACAGGAAATGAATAAAATATATAGGAATCAGAGGTCAGAACTCAAAAGTTCTTGTAATACATGTTAACAACTTCTGACCTTGATTGAAGGTAATGGTGGGGATGTATTTGATAGGTTAAAAAAAATCATATAAACAATTTTTCTATTTAATTATTTGGTGGCCAATAACAGGGATTTTAAAGCAACTTTTTTTCCCTAAGTTGTACATTGGTCACTACTTCTGTGATCCATTCTCTTTTTCCAGTTTTTCTTTACCCTGTTCTTCCTGTAGCAGATATAGAACATAATGCTACAATGATAGATGAATGAACAAACAAGGAATACTTAATAAATGCTTTCTGGTAGTGTTAATAAGGAACATAAAATATTTTAATTCTTCTTTCATGATACCAATATAAAATTTCATTTCAAAAATTGTTGCATCTGTGTACATATATAAAATGAGGGAAGAATAGAGACATGGGAATATTTGAGAAGAGTGAATAATAATTCAAGAAGGCTAAATCCCAAGAATGTATTGAAACTTGCAAAATATGCCAAAGGAAACAAAGGGGCTGTTTTAGTTTTGGAAGGCATAGATATGATACTTGGGATCAATGTAATAATATTGACAGATGACAAGGAGAAAGCAGAGCTACTCAATATTTATTTTGCTTTTATCTTCTAAGTTAAGGCGAAGGATTGATTGGAAAGGATAGAGCAAATATTGGGATGAGAGAATTGAAAACCAAGACAAATGGGAAGAACAAGAGAGCCTTGTTCCAAATGTGTTTGAGTCTCTGCCAGCCATTGTTAGAGGTCTCTGAGGGGTTGTGTGGAAAACAGGAATAGTGCTGGATGACAGGGAAAGTGTGATATCTCAACTTACAACAAGGAAAGAGCAGTGGATGCCCCCAGGAGTTAGTAACTCTGCCTGTGTATCTCTGTCCATCCCCCACCCCCAATCCACCTATGGAAGCATGAACTCCAAGCTGAATTGCAAGCATATAAATTTCTTTAAAATCTTAACAGGTAATTCTGATGCAAAGCCGGAGTGGAAACCCTGCTATAAATCTATGGCTTAATATCAACTCGAGCCAAATTTTTTAACATCTTATTCTGCTTATTTGAAGCACCAGTTTGTGAGCACATGAAGAGTGAATGGGTGACTGTTAAAATTCAAGATGGGCTTAAGAAGAGCAAATCACTCCTGATGAATTTCATTTTCATTTTAACTGAGAGAAGTTTGTACATTAGCATCTTCCAGAATCTGTTCCATGGTACACTAGTTCTACTAGATATTAATAGCTATTAACAAGAACAAAAAAAGATTCCATGGTAAATAAATCTGGGAGGTTCTGACTTTAGCAAAGTTAAACTGATTTATTTATTAGGTTTTACTGTAGTCTTTACTAAGATAAGTGTATTGGACCTCCAGAGGGATTTAATAAGGAGACTCCCAAACACTTATGATCCTTTACCCCTTCTTTTCCTGCCTATCTCCTGGAATCAGTGTTTCTTAAAATACCTACTACCCAAAAATTATTTTTGGTTAAAACAGTGGATTTGAAAGAGCCCTTCATTCTATCTTTGGAAGAAATATGGAGGAATATTGGCTATTAATTTTACACATAGTTTATACCTGGTAAAATGACAGTACATTAAAAGTGTTGATTAGTTGACTAAAGGAAGAACTCTGCTATTCATTTACTCAAAAGTATTTATTAAATATCTAATATTTACCAGGCACTGTACTAGATGTCAGAAATGCAATAGAAACAAACATGAATCTTGATGCCATCATATTTAATATTTTCATCAATAATTTGTATGAGGTTATATATATTAGCTGAAGGGTATAGAGAATATACTGGCTGTTGAATGATAGGGTTAAGATTCAAAATCACTACTTGGCTAAGATAATGGGCAGGATATAATAAGATGAAATCTAATAGTGAAAAACAGTCGTACAAATCTCAGCACATACAAAGAGGAGTCAGAAGTTTGACAACAAGTTCAATATGAGTTTTAAAATGTTAACAAAGCATCAGGAAGAATTTTGAGAAAGATTGTGTTCATGAAAAGAAGTTTCTAGTTCTGTTGACTATTTACAACCAGAATCAGACCAGAAGTGATGTGTTTAACATTGCCACCATTAAAAGGAGTCATCATTAACCCAGAATCTACCTAGAGAAGAGCAACTCAGGTGACTGGAATCTCAAAACCAGTAAACACGGAGAAGGTTTCAAGAATGAAGAATATTACATTTAAGGGGAAAAAAATGGGTGTTGAGCAAATATAATAACTATATTTAAATAAATAATGGCAGGAATTGATCCATTTGCCATTAGACATTTCTAATAGCAATGAGTAGAGTTAATAAGGAGTCTTTGGGCTCAACACAGAAGTTTGAAACAATTTACCCACCCAAAAATTTAGTAAACTACATCTTCACTAAAGTTGTTAAGCACAGGCTGAATTACCACTTTCCAAGAATGTTACAAAATGTTAGATTATATTTTCTCAGGTAGAATTCGAATTATGAAATGATTTCCTAAAGTTCCTTTCAGCAATATAATTTTTAGTTCTATCAATGTTAGTAAGAATTCTTTCACCTGTAATCTGAACACCACACTTTCCTACCTCATTCATCGATTTGCAAGCCCTTATTGAACCGCTTAAATATACCAGGTACCATGATAAGCACTGGACATCATAAAATTTTTATTTTATAAGAGAATCATATTAAAAGAGTGATGGGAGTTCAGAAGAAGGAGGGTTTTTAATCAATCATTTTGTTGAAATCTTGATTAATGTAAAAAGGTTAGAAAGGTTTCTTAGAGAAGGTATTTGCACTGGACCTTGAATTAATCAATGTTACATGCTTTCTAAAACTTGACATAAAGTTGTTTTTAACACCAGTTAGGACTCAATGCCCCATAAGCTTTGGCACTTCAGTTCCTACTATTTTTTTCTCTCTCTAATATCTTCCATTTCTCTCTCTCCCTGAACTCTTTCTTTGCATGTTTACCTATTTGCCTTTGACAAATCTATTAGATTTGCTTTTTTCCCTTCTTCTCTCTTCCTATCACTAGCTTCACTAAATATTATGCCTGGATTTTTGCAACAGGCTTCTCGCTGGTTTTCCCCATCTGCAGGATGGCACATCCCTCTGCAATCCAGCTCCTAACCCAAGTCACTCCTAACCCCATTCCCCAAGCTCCAGACGATCATAAATATGCCAAATTCGTCCTCCTAAAGTTCTTCCACTTGCTATCAAGTTATCTATGATGAATCTCTCTTTTATTAAATCAAACAAATATCCCGCCTTGGGTTTCAGGTTTGATTGTGACCTGGTCACTTGTATTTCCCACTCTCCCTCAATACTCATCTTCCAAGCCAGCTTTCCACTGTCCCTTTCATGCACATTATTCATTCCAATTTATAGAATTTTACTCATATTCCCCCTCAATGGAACGTTGTTCCCCCTCCAACTCACTCCCATTCTGCCTCACAATATTCTAGCCACATTTTAAAGCCTAGTTTAGATACTATCTCCTTCCCTAGACTCCAGTGACACTGAACTGAGCAATACACAGTTCATTATTTAAATATCACCTGATAGTTTTATCTTCCCTGAGTTACAAACTCCTTGAGAACAAGGATATTTTCTGTATTCCCAGAAAAGTACTATGCCTATATGGCTGATCAATTTCATTTGCGGAACAACAAAAAATGAGAAAATTCTCTATTAAATCTAACACTTGACTAAGGAGTGGACTAGTGGGACAACTGCCCAGGGTAACAATCTGTAAAATAATCTATTAGATTATTACTAGAGCATAAAAGACATCTGTGAAGATACAAAGGGGAAAAAAGAGGCAGTGAATTTCCCAGAACTCTTATCAAGGAGAATATTTTATGTAATTGAAAAGAATGCTGATGATGAAACCATCCAAAGGTCATGCTTGTTCTTGGAGCACCAGAGGAGCTACACTTCCTTCCAAAACCATGAACCCCCGGGAATATAAAGGCTGTGACAGCTGGGGAAGCCACCAACAGCCTCGTCAGTCCTTACTCATGTGCTGAGTTCTCATCTTCTCCTCTAAATAAGTGTTGAAAATGAATTTACAACTATCAGTTCACAGGAACATAAAAGTTTTAGCCATCCCTGGGCATCCATATGTCATCATCTTTCCTTAGTCAACTCCAAACAGAGCATAAAGTGAGGTTATTTTTTGCTCACCCTCAAACTATCCCCATCTGCAATTTACACAATGTTCCTATACATGCAATTATTTGAAAAGGATCCCCAACTCTTCCTGGAAAGAACACACTATAGACAGGGCACAGAAGTTGGTGGCAGAGAACTAATTGAAGACATGGGTTTAAATCTTATTTATTAACTGTGACCTTGGACATCTTAATTTTCTCATCTGCTAAATGGATGTTTGTTAGACCCAGAATGTATGTGAAAGTCCTTTGTAAACACGAAGCATAAACAGATGGAGAGATATACCATGTTCTTGGATTGGAAGAATCAATATTGTGAAAATGACTATACTATCCAAAGCAATCTACATATTCAGTGCAATCCCTATCAAATTACCAATGACACTTTTCATAGGATTAGGACAAAAAATTTTACAATTTGTATAGAAACACAAAAGACCCAGAATGGCAAAAGTGATCTTGAGAAACAAAAACAGAGCTGGAGGAATCAGGCTCCCTGACTTCAGACTATACTACAAAGCTACAGTAATCAAGACAGTATGGTACTGACACAAAAACAGAAATGTAGATCAATGGAACAGGATAGAAAGCCCAGAGAAAAACCCATGTACCTATGGTCACCTAATCTATGACAAAGGAGGCAAGAACATACAATGGAGAAAAGACAGTCTCTTCAATAAGTGGTGCTACATGTCAAAGAATGAAATTAGAACACTCCCTAACAGATGTAAAAGACAGCTACATGTAAAAGAATGAAATTAGAACACAACCTAATACACCATATACAAAAATAAACTCAAAATGGATTAAAGACTAAATGTAAGGCCAGACACTATAAAACTGTTAGAGGAAAAAATAGGTAGAACACTCTTTGACATGAATCGCAGAAAGTTCTTTTTAGACCCACCTCCTAGAGTAATGAAAATAAAAACAAAAATAAACAAATGGGACCTAATGAAACGTAAAAGCTTTTGCACAGCAAGGAAAACATAAACAACATGAAAATACAACCCTCAGAATGGGAGAAAATATTTGCAAATGAAATAACTGACAAGGGATTAATCTCTAAAATATACAAACAGCTCATGTTGCTCAATATCAAAAAAACAAACAACCCAATCCAAAAATGGGTGGAAGACCTAAATAGACATTTCTCCAAAGAAGACATACAGATGGCCAACAAACACAGGAAAAGATGCTCAACACCACTAATTACAGTAAGTCCCTTACATACGAATGAGTTCCATTCCAAGAGCATGTTCGTAAGTCCAATTTGTTCATGAGTCCAACAAAGTTAGCCTAGGTACCCAACTAACACAATCGGCTATATAGTACTGTACTGTAATAGGTTTATAATACTTTTCACACAAATAATACATAAACAATAAACACAAAAACTAAAGAAAACATTTTTAATCTTACAGTACAGTACCTTGAAAAGTACAGTAGTGTCGTACAGCAGTTGGCATACAGGGGAAAGTTGGCATCTTTGAAAGATCGCAAATTGAAGGTTCATATGTAGGAGACTTACTGTATTAGAGAGATGCAAAATGAAAACTACATTGTGCTAGAGATGGTAGACAGCAGAAGCAAGAAGAACTACAATTCTGCAGCCTGTGGAATGAAAACTACATTCAGAGAAAGATTGAAAAATGAAAAGGCAGAGGACTATGTGCCATAATGAAGGAACAAGATAAAACCCCAGAAAAACAACTAAATGAAGTAGAGATAGGCAACCTTCCAGAAAAAGAATTCAGAATAATGATAGTGACGATGATCCAGGACCTCAGAAAAAGAATGGAGGCAAAGATCGAGAAGATGCAAGAAATGTTCAACAAAGACCTAGAAGAATTAAAGAACAAACACCTAGAAGAATTAAAGAACAAACAAACAGAGATGAACAATAAAATAACTGAAATGAAAAATACACTAGAAGGAATCAATAGCAGAATAACTGAGGCAGAAGAGCAGATAAGTGACCTGAAAGATGGAATGGTGGAATTCACTGCTGCAGAACAGAATAAAGAAAAAAGAATGAAAAGAAATGAAGACAGCATAAGAGACCTCTGGGACAACATTAAATGCACCAATATTCGCATTATAGGGGTCCCAGAAGAAGAGAGAGAGAAAGGACCCGAGAAAATATTTGAAGAGGTTATAGTCGAAAACTTCCCTAACATGGGAAAACAAATAGCCACTTAACACCAGGAAGTGCAGAGAGTTCCAGGCAGGATAAACGCAAGGAGAAACATGCTGAGACACACTGCAATCAAACTGACAAAATTTAAGACAAAGAAAAATTATTGAAATCACAAGGGAAAAACGACAAATAATATACAAGGGAACTCCCGCAAGGTTAACAACTGATTTTTCAGCAGAAACTCTACAAGCCAGAAGGGAGTGGCACAATATATGTAAAGTGATGAAAGGGAAGAACCTACAACCAAGATTACTCTACCCGGCAAGGATCTCATTCAGATTTGATGGAAAAATCAAAAGCTTTACAGACAAGCAAAGGCTAAGAGAATTCAGCACCACCAAACCAGCTCTACAACAAATGCTAAAGGAACTTCTCTAAGTGGGAAACACAAGATAAGAAAACGACCACAAAAACAAACCCAAAACAATTAAGAATATGGTAACAGGGATATAGCTATAATTACCTTAAATGCGAGTGGATTAAATGCTCCAACCAAAAGACACAAGCTTGCTGAATGGATACAAAAACAAGACCCATATATATGCTGTCTACAAGATATCCACTTCAGACCCAGGGACACACACAGACTGAAAGTGAGGGGATGGAAAAAGATATTCCATGCAAATGGAAATCAAAAGAAAGCTGGAGTAGCAATACTCATATCAGAAAATATAGACTTTAAAATAAAGAATGTTACAAGAGACAAGGAAGGACACTACATAATGATCAAGGGATCAATCCAAGAAGAAGATATAAAAATTACTGATATATATGCACCAAACATAGGAGCACCTCAATACATAAGGCAACTGCTAACACCTATAAAAGAGGAAATCGACAGTAACGCAGTAATAGCGGGGGACTTTAACACCTCACTTACACCAATGGACAGATCATCCAAACAGAAAATTAATAAGGAAAAGCAAGCTTTAAATTACACAATAGACCAGATAGGTTTAATTGACATTTATAGGACATTCCATCCAAAAACAGCATATTACATTTTCTTCTCGAAGTGCACATGGAACATTCTCCAGGATAGATCACATCTTGGGTCACAAATCAAGCCTCAGTAAATTTAAGAAAATTGAAATCATATCAAGCATCTTTTCCAACCACAACGCTTTGAGATTAGAAATCAATTACAGGAAAAAAATCTGTAAAAAACACAAACACATGGAGGCTAAACAATACACTACTAAATGACCAAGAGATCACTGAAAAAATCAAAGACAAAATCAAAAAATACCTAGAGAAAAATGACAATGAAAACATGATGATCCAAAACCTATGGGATGCAGCAAATGCAGTTCTAAGAGGGAAGTTTATAGCAATACAATCCTACCTCAAGAAAAAAGAAAAATCTCAAATAAACAATCTAAACTTACAACTAAAGGAACTAAAGAAAGAAGAACAAACAAAACCCAAAGTTAGTAGAAGGAAAGAAATCATAAAAATCAGAGCAAAAATAAATGAAATAGAAACAAAGAAAACAATAGCAAAGATCAATAAAACTAAAAGCTGGTTCTTTGAGAAGATAAACAAAATTGATAAACGTTTAGCCAGACTCATCAAGAAAAAGAGGGAGAGGACTCAAATCAATTAAATTAGAAATGAAAAAGGAGAAGTTACAACGGACACCGCAGAAATACAAAGCATCGAGACTACTACAAGCAACTCTATGCAATAAAATGGACAACCTGGAAGAAATGGACACATTCTTTGAAAGGTATAACCTTCCAAGACTCAACCAGGAAGAAATAGAAAATATGAACAGACAAATCACAAGTAATTAACCAGAAACTGTGATTAAAAATCTTCCAACAAACAAAAGTCTAGGACCAGATGGCTTCACAGGTGAATTCTATCAAACATTTAGAGAAGAGCTAACACCCATCCCTCTCAAACCCTTCCAAAAAAATTGCAGCGGACGGAACACTCCTAAACTGATTCTACGAGGCCACCATCACCCTGATACCAAAACCATACAGAGGTACTACAAAAAAAAGAAAATTACACACCAACATCACTGATGAATATAGATTCAAAAATCCTCAACAAAATACTAGCAAACAGATCCAACAACACATTAAAAGTATCATACACCATGACCAAGTGGGATTTATCCCAGGGATGCAGGGATTCTTCAACATACACACATCAATCAATGTGATACACCATAGGAACAAATGGAAGATTAAAAACCATATGATCATCTCAATCGATGCAGAAAAAGCTTTTGACAAAATTCAACACCCATTTATGATAAAAACTCTCCAGAAAGTGGGCACAGAGGGAACCTACCTCAACATAATAAAGGTCATATACGACAAACACACAGCAAACATCATTCTCAATGGTGAAAAACTGAAAGCATTTCCTCTAAGATAAGGCAAAAGACAAGGATGTCCACTCTCGCCACTATTATTCAACATCGTTTTGGAAGTCCTAGCCACAGCAATCAGAGAAGAAAAAGAAATAAAAGGAATACAAATTGGAAATGAAGAAGTAAAACTGTCACTGTTTGCAGATGACATGATACTATACATAGAGAATCCTAAAGATGCCACCAGAAAACTACTAGAGCTAATCAATGAATTTGGTAAAGTTGCAGGATACAAAATTAATGCACAGAAATATCTTGCATTTCTATACACTGACAATGAAAGATCAGAAAGAGAAATTAAGGAAACAATCCCATTCACCATTGCAACAAAAAGAATAAAATACCTAGGAATAAACCTACCTAAGGAGGTAAAAGACCTGTACTCAGAAAACTATAAGACACTGTTAAAGAAATCAAAGAGGACACAAACAGATGGAGAGATATACCATGTTCTTGGATTGGAGGAATCAATATTGTGAAAATGACTATACTACCCCCAGCAACCTACAGATTCAATGCAATCCCTATCAAATTACCAATGGCATTTTTTACAGAACTAGAACAAAAAATCTTAAAATTTGTATGAAGTCACAAAAGATGCCGAATAGCCAAAGCAATATTGAGGGAAAAAAATGGAGCTGGAGGAATCAGACTCCCTGACTTCAGACTATACTACAAAGCTACAGTAATCTAGACAATCGGGTACTGGCAAAAAAAAAGAAATATAGATCAATGGCACAGGATAGAAAGCCCAGAGATAAACCCACACACCTATGGTCAACTAATCTATGACAAAGGAGGCAAGGATATACAATGGAGAAAAGACAGTCTCTTCAACAATTGGTGCTGGGAAAACTGGACAGCTACATGTAAAAGAATGAAATTAGAACACTCCCTAACACCATACACGAAAATAAATTCAAAATAGATTAGAGACCTAAATATAAGACCGGACACTGTAAAACTCTTAGAGGAAAACATAGGAAGAACACTTTTTGACATAAATCACAGCAAGATCTTTTTTGATCCACCTCCTAGAGTAATGGAAATAAAAACAAAACTAAACAAATGGGACCTAATGAAACTTAAAAGTTTTTGCACAGCAAAGGAAACTACAAACAAGACGAAAATATAACCCTCAGATGGGAGAAAATATTTGCAAACAAATCAATGGACAAAGGATTAATCTCCAAAATATATAATCAGCTCATGCAGCTCAATATTAAAGAAACAAACAACCCAATCAAAAAATGGGCCGAAGACTTAAATAGACATTTCTCCAAAGAAGACATACAGATGGCCAAGAAGCACATGAAAAGCTGCTGAACATCATTAATTATTAGAGAAATGCAAATCAAAACTACAATGAGGTATCACCTCACACCAGTTAGAATGAGCATCATCAAAAAATCTACAAACAAGAAATTCTGGAGAGGGGCTGGAGAAAAGGGAACCCTCTTGCACTGTTGGTGGGAATGTAAATTGCTACAGCCACTATGGAGAACAGTATGGAGGTTCCTTAAAAAACTAAAAATAGAATTATGATATGACCCAGCAATTCCACTACTGGACATATACCCAGAGAAAACCATAATTCAAAAAGACATTTGCACCCCAACGTTCCTTGCAGCACTATTTACAATAGCCAAGTCATGGAAGCAATGTAAATGCCCGTTGCCAGATGAATGGATAAAGAAGATGTGGTACATATATACAATGGACTATTACTCAAACATAAAAAGGAATGAAAGTGTGCCGTTTGCAGAGGCATGGATGGACCTAGAGACTGTCATACAGAGTGAAGTAAGTCAGAAAGAGAAAATCAAATACTATATAATATTGCTTATATGCGGAATCCTGAAAAATTATAAACTTATTTGCAAAGCAGAAATAGAGACACAGACGTGAAGAACAGTCATATAGATACTGGGGGGGAAGCGGGGTGGGATGAATTTGGAGAATGGGATTCACATATATACACTACTTTGCATAAAATAGATAACTAATGAGAACGTACTGTATAGCACAGGGAACTCTACTCAGGTCTCTGTGGTGACCTAAGCGAGAAGGAAATCTAAAAAAGAGGGGATATATATATACGTATAGCTGATTCACTTTGCTGTACAGCAGAAACTAACACAACATTGTAAAGCAACTATACTCCAATAAAAATTAATAAAAAAATAAAAATTAAAAAAAATAAACTCCAAAGAAATATACATGTTAGTCTGTTCATAGGTGAAATAAATGGGCTGGGCACTCTCTTGGGTGGTTCTTTAGCTCTAGCTCTAAAAACATCTTATTGAAGTAATCACTTTTGCTCCATAGAAACAACTCTGGTTTATGATTGAATAATATCTGTCCAATCCAGTATATTTTATGTAATAATCACATTAGGTTGTTATAACCATTGTCTCTTTTCAATCGTAATACCTCTAACCAAGAAATAATGGTGGTGTATTGACCAGCAGATAACACTTCTTCATTATGAGTAACATCAGAGAGTATATCTTTCTCACGTTTTTGCTTCATTCAACAATTTTTGGTGAGCAACCTTATTCTTTTAATGTTAGGCAGAATTAATTAAAGATACTATTTTTTAATGCTGCAACACGTTTTGCTTTAAAAAATAATGTATCACTTACCAGTTCATTTTTCATGAATATAATTATTCCTTTTTTTTTGCAGTTGTCATTGTTCCATATTCTTTCCTTATGAGCCACTATTTTTTTAAATATAAATTTTCACCTACCGTGTAAAATGTGAACAGCTGTTGAGCTTGTAGTCCAGGAAGGGCTGTTCACATTCTCTAGCCAAATTCCAAGTGTCATGACTGGAAAAACCTATTACTTTTGAGCTCACCATAGTGAAAAGGCACACTAAGCCAAGAAAGAAGTTTTTACATCTTGCAGATGTAATATTTCTAGGTAAGCCAGGGTCTCATGGCTGGTTGAAATTGTGTAACAGCAAACAGTTTCAGTTCCATGGCCCTTAAAATAGCCTGTCAACACATGCTTCTGTGTGCTTTTCTATTTCCTTCTAGAGTTTTTTCAGCAGAAGGGTTAAGGTTATGGACACTGAAGTCAACCAGAAGTGAATTCAAATCCTGCCTCCAACTATTTACTTGCTGTGTGATTTTGAACATGTTAATTAAACTATTTAGTCTTCAGTTTTCCCAACTATAAAATTAGCCCATAGAAGCCATTTGTACCAAAAGCATATCATGAGGCCTGGCACATAGTAAGTGATCAATAAATGTCAGCTGGTAGTGTTATTATTTTTAGCTCAATATAGACCTTCCCTGATGTCCAGTTTTCTTTCTACGAATGTCATGTTTCCACAAGGCTCTATATGGACCATGTTGTTTAAAGCCTGTGACAAACGTTTCCATTGGCACACATGTTCCAATCTATCTCTGAGCATTTCTTCTGGAAATCTAGTGCTGGGCCTTAATTATCTGGAGCATAGGTCATGGTATTTGGGAGGTTTAAAAAAAGAACAACACTCAAAAGAAATTGGGGGAAATTCTACTGGACCTTTAGCCTAAGCACAGAGGTCAATAGAAGTCAGATTCTTTAAACCTACCTAGACCTTATTTTTCTCCTTGCCTCTCAGGAGTGTGATTTTACATCTCTTAACAGTCTTCATCCCTTTGTCCATATTGCAAAATGTGCTTGGATCTATCAGGATATTCTTCCAGAATTTCGGAAACAAACTAGGAGATGTTATGAACACCAGAGCCAACCTAAAATCACTCTCCAAAATGGAGGCTATGGTTGAATCTGCAGGCTTCCTTTACTTGTTTTTCCTAATAATACTGTTGATTATGGGGTGTGGGTTGTTATGGCAATGGAGAGAGAGGCTGAAAGGCTGCATTGTGGAGAAAGCATGCTCTACGTAAACATAATCAAAATTTCCTCTTTAGAGCTGAATTTGAGAAGTGGATTGCCTGCTTCCATGGTGCCAGTGATCTTAAGAGGTCAGTAGAGAATTCTCATATCATATCAGCCAGTCTTGTCTTGGTCTTCTCTAGATTACCTTCTTACCCTAAGGAGGCCATGGGAAAGAAGGGAGGGAGGAAGGGAGGGTAAATGGCCAATTTTTCAGGAGAGGGGTAGAAGCTGAGGCAGTAAGCATGTGAAGATTAGGTATGTTTTAGTGTAAGAATATAACTGGGGTTCAAAGACGAGGGATCAACATGTGGCATTAGGCTCCTTCATTTTAGCCCCCATTTGGTACCTAACAAGTCCATAAGTGTGTCATTTATTATTAAAGTTTTTCTATTTTTTTAAGTCACTGATTTATTAAAAGAGAGAAAGTGATTATTTCACAATAATCTATGAATTGCCTTACTTCACAAAGGGATATTTAAATGTTTATTGAAAATCCTACTGATTTATCTTAGACTTTTAGTATGATAATTTTACATTTAACTTAAAAGTAGATGTTATATTTTTCAACTGTCACACAGCAAAGTGTCCATTGAACTAAATTACAGGCAAAGAGCAGTGAAGGTACTCCCTTCTGAGTGTTTTTCATATCATATCACAAACAAATGGCCACAGCAATCCTACAAGACAGGTACTCTTGGGCCCATTTTACACATGTAATCGAGGCTTAAAGACATCTAGTCATTTGTCCTAGATAATATAACTAATGAAGTGGCAAAGTCAGCATTTAAAGCCATGTGAACCCTGGAACTCCTGCACCGGAATCAGTTGGGGCACTTGTTAAAATGCAGATTACTGAACTCCACTCTGGATTCACAGAAGAAGAATCTCTGGAGATGAAGCCCAGGAGTCTGTATTTCTCACAAGCACCCCAGGTTATTTGGATATACTTTAAAGTTTGAGAACCCCTAGTTTGGCTGAAGAGTTATAAAATATTGCCATGTTTGGAGGATGGTGGAAATAGATACAACCACTCCTGGACTTGAGGAAGCCAAGGAATGTTGAGGCAAAATGTTCATTTGTCTTCAGCACAGAAGCTGAATAGTAAAGGATTCGGAGTCATTTGAGTCTTATGATTAGAGATCATATACAACCAACCAAGTCCAGCAGAATGTTGCTGTTTCCTCAACTGTAAAATGAAAGAATTGCTTTAGATGATCTCTAAGTTTCTTCCCACTAACAGTCTATGATTTCATGGTTCTTGGCTTCTCATCATGATTTCCAACTCCAAGTTTTCTAACTACCCAGGGGAAAGGTGAACTCCACATCAATGATCTTTATATATTACATTCAATCTTCTCAACTGACTCCCCTAAATGGTTCCCTAGGAACAGAAGGCCCTCTCTTGCCTCCTTCATATTTACCAAATAGAGAAAGAAAAGTAAAATGAGAGAACAAAGATTAAAGAGGAGAAAACTGCCTAGCAAACAGAGATTTTACCATCTGCTATATTTCACTTTTGTGCATTTATATTTCTGCCTCAGAGCTCAGAAGCCTTTGGGGAATGTGTATATTTTGGACAAATTTTATAATAAAGACTGTAAATAAATCCTAAATGCTGCTAGACCTGGAAGTAGATCATTAAACTTTTATGGAATTGACATAAGCTTGGGATCTGACAAATCTCTTTTTAAATGCTAAATATAGCAGCTTCCAAGCAAAGCACAAAGCTGATAGTATGCATTTAATCTCTATTAAGGCCTCACAAACAATACATGTTTTAATAATATTTAAATTCATTGTCACTTCTTTTTTTGCAAACAACTTAGAATCTGGGCCGTAAGATTTCAAATTTTGATATAATGTGTAAATACAAGAAATATACAAATAAACTAGGAGGATTCTCTGAATAAGGCTGATGTAATAACTAAACTGAATTCCCAAGAGACATCTAGTGTTTTATCCACGCAAACAGCAACTTAACTCCACGGCCAGACTGACACCCATCACACCCCTACCTTCTCTCCCCTGGGCAAATGTTCATTCTCTTCCTGAGAGATCATCTCTTCCAATAAGTGTGCTATTCTTTCTTTGTGTCTGGCCCTCAGTGACATCTCGTCTTGTGAAAAATGACTTACAGGTTTTTCATCTTTTGAAACCATTATCACTGACCAGCATCTCCTGTAGCGAGAAGATGGATTGGATTACGAATCCCAAACCCTCTGCAAAACCTGTTACAAAGGGAGCACACCTCACGCTCCTCTTCCCTCTCCCTGCCGACTGCTAGTCTTCTGGGTGGTAAGACAAAAGCTTTGTAACGTGGGTAGCAGATCACAGTCAACCTTGGTGCAAGACCAAGCCACACTTCCAAGCTCTTTCCCAGCCACTCTCCTTGGGAACGTTCCAGAGATGCTTCTTGCTCTACCACACCTCTTTACTTAGGGGCTGTGTCTACCGAGATCAAGATCTGTTGGGTTGATTTGGGTGGTCTTGTCCATGAGCACAAAGGTCCAGAGTCAGAAGTGAAGCAGTTAAAGCAGCCCAGGCATGTTTACTAAGCCATTTGAAGTTGATAGCCCGCACGGCCTGGCTTTTTTCTCTATCTTCGTAAACCGCAGTGAATTGATGGAATGACCCGGACTTGATCTTCAGGGCAATACGTCTGATGGCACCGCTGGATTGATAAATTGATTCAAAACTATTACCATGGTGAAAAAGCAATAAGGTCATAAAAATTGCATCAGCTGGCTAAGTAAATCCTGGCATTTCATGACAAGCAATGCAGAAGAATCGCAAGAGGATCTGGGCATGAGGCTGAATGAGTGAGGGAGAAATGACTTTGAAGAGCTCATCATCTCCGATCTATTCTTCCTGCCAGCGATTCATGCCTTCGCATAGTGCCACTTCATTATGGGGAAATAACTGTACACTTCTAGCATATTCCTGGCCTCCCTGGCGGCCCCTGGAGGACCCTTAGCTGGTTAATACCTCATCACGGGCTTCATTGAACACTTTAATCTGCACTTGTGTGATCAATAGAATCCTGGTGTAAATTAAAAGGACAATTTCATGTAATCAAGCCTGTTAATGCTCATTTTGAAAACCATTATTTGTGGAAGGCATTTAGAAGGAAATTACAAAGTGACAGGCTGATGCACTCTGAGATGATTTGAAAGCAGGCCTTTTTTGTGTGACTGTATACCTACTTTGGGAGCAGGATGGGAGTGAGCATTAGTGAATGCATGGGGGGAGGGGAGGGGAACCTGAGCCGGTGAACGAGCAGTGAGGAGCAGCCCAGCAGGAATATATGTGTATGCCCTGCCTGCTTGCTTGCCTTCATGCAGGGAAGAAGAAAATGAAATTTTCCAGTGTTCTATTTCTGTGGCAAATTCAATTACTGTGGGGACTTGTTCAAAGCGGTGTAACTTCCAAGAGGCAGAAATTGAAAACCAGGCAGCTAATGAAATGGCAAATGACTAGGAAGTTCAGACAGGGGCCGTCAGTCAGATCAGACACCTGCAGAAAAACAGCAGTTACCCCCAGTGTTCCCTGAAACCACTCTCTCAACTGTCCCCTGTTTTGGAGAGAAGAGACCTCCTTCCCTCAACCTTTTACTCAAGTTGGAATGATATGTTAACAGTGGCAAGTTTCCATGGGCCTCTCTGCCAGCAACAGAGTGGTGGTGCATGAAGTGTGGAATGCAAAATATAATCGACGTTATTTTTTTTGGATTCTGGGATGTGTGTTGCATATGACTATGCACTGTTTAGACAATTTGCCCACAAAACATGTCTTAAAAATCTTTGGTAGCTGAGATATATGCATCCATAGATGTAGTATACAGGAGTATATGGCTTTAAAAGATTTTTGAGAATGCTGAGACGGAGCCCCCATTCCCAGAGATTCTGTCTAACTGGTCTAAACTGGAACTCAGACTTTATATTTTTAAAAACTCCCCAGGTGATTCTAATGCTCAAAGTTGATGAGAAATACTGGTATATATGACATCTTGCTGGCATGAATGTACTAACTTTTGCTACGGTTACCAGTAATCATGCATTTAACGGCTTCTTAACATGATGGAATCCTGTATGCCAGTAATGTGACCCAGATAGCATTACATCCCAGCAATACCAGGGATATGAAATTATGAGACCCAAGCAAAAGTGGCTTGTAGGCATGACAAACTGAAATCTAATTGAAAGCACTTACCCAGAGCTGGCCATTGCTGTGGCATCACTCACCCAGGCTCAAGAGTATGAAAATTCAACATTCTGTTCTATTTCTTTCTTGATGCTCATCACAACACTCCAAAAAGGAAAATCATTTCCATTTGTCATGTGACAAACATTTCCAGTCAACTCTTATTAAGCTGATATTGGTATATTCAAAATAAGATGCACTTTGGATGGCCATTCTCCAAGCAACTGAATTTCCTATAGCTCTTTCATAACACTGTCAGATAATCTGAGCATAGTTTATTCAAAATCTGATTGCATTTATTTGATTTTATCAGTTCTTGCATGGCAAATAAGCATTTTAATGTATTTACCCACAAATAATATTTTTCTCTTCTCTCTCCTAAAATGACAAAATGCCACCTTCTCCTCTCCTTCCTGTTGGGGCACAATGAGGCTGACTTGCTTTTTTGATTCTTTTGTAGAATCCTGTCCCTCTCTCATACTCCATCGAGCACATTTACATAATGCTTAATTCCATCTCTTAGTCTTGGTCATATTTAATATTTTCTTGCAAGAGCTAATCACATCCATGTGAATTTGGTTACTCTATGACTTTTGTTCAACCATTATTTGGGGTCTTTATATTATTTCCAAAAGCACCCAATATTTTTAATGACTTCTAAGAACATGAATCATTGAATGTGAGGTGTTTTCCTTTCGACTTTTTAGAAGTTATATTCTGAAACTCTGATTTTATAAAATGCTCAATAAGATTCCACTATTTAAGGAAAGAGTATCTTCAAATGCTTTGTTCGTCCTAGAAACATCAATAGACCATTTATTATAGCAGAGTTACTAGTCTATTCCTGTCTTGTATTCCTTTTACTTCTAATGCTTTGAGTTGATAAAACTGCTAAAGTAACAAATCAGGATATTTGTAGTTATGTTCTGAGATCTACCTCACTTTCAAAATATCAAAATTTGCAAAAGGTTTCAAACTGGATAATAAAGGGAAAAGATTTAATTCCATCAATGATATAGATAAGTCAGCTGTTATACATATATGTTTTTAAGGTGTTCTTGTTTTGTTCGGTTGATGTGTAAGATGTTTGGACTTCAGGGAAAAAGAAAGTTTGGTCCTTTAGAAATCACTAGTCATGAATAAAGATTTTTTTAAAAACTCCTAGAACATGACACACTAGCTAACTAATACCTCCTTTAAAAATTAAATTAAATAAGCATTGATTGGGAGAGAGAAATTGAGATGACTAAGGATCCAGAACCATAGGCTCTCCAAGGGGTTTTAACAGAACTGGAATGACCAGCCCTGAGGACCCAGACACATGCATATCTCATGAGCTTTCTTTTTTTAAAACTAGCCACAAGGAAAAGAATGTGCTGGGAATTTTGTGTGGTGAAAGCAATTGAAAGGATCTTAAGTAGTGTGAAACAAAAAGAAGATTAAAAAGGAGTCTAGAACTCTTCCAGATGTAAAGTGGGTGAAGAAATGTCAATAATGTCATTTCAAAGAAAATTAATTGTGCCAGGAAGAAATAAGAAATGTTTCATTCCAAAAGCCTACACTAGAAAGTGATAACATTAACACTATTCTAAGCTTCAAGGTCTTACTGTCACCAGACCTTCCCATGTGCTGTTTCTTCTTCCTAGAACAACTTTTGGCCACCACTTCTACCCCCTGCCATGTCTAGCATTTACCTGAAGATCACCCCTCCTTTTTCAGGATTGTTCTTAGACATAAATTCCTCCAGGAAACTGTCTTTAACAACACCCCTTGAGCCTCCTATGAGCTCACATGGCACCCTATATGCTCACCTAGCCCAACACTCATTCCACTGACTCTCGATCCTGGTATATTTGTCTCCCTGTAGACTATAAACATAGGTGAGAGCATGAACTGGGTCTGATTTATACCCCATGTAGCCCAGCACAGTACCCAACACAAAGCAGGGGATCAACAAATTTTCATTGAATGAATCAAGTCTTCCAGAAGCCAGAATATGTACACAGGCCCAAGGTGTGTGACCCAACTTCCTAAGAGTGCTATGAGGGAACAGTAAAGATTTAATGGCCCAAGACATTACTAAGATTCCTATATTCAATTTAATTTTGCTCCACTTAGAAAATTATCACACATATGTGTGTGTTTGAGTATATATACATATATATATACTTATATATACATATATATATTTCTTGTACATAGTAGGTTAAAAAAGATGATTACTTAATCAAAGCTTCTATTTTTAGTTTTTAAAAAACACCTATGAGAATTGGGATATATGCTAATAAATGTTCATTCAGTTTTCACACTGGAAAGCCTAAAACCTGAACCTCTCCTCTCAAGCCCAAGGCATCATTACTCATTGTAAGTTACCCAAATTACCCAGGAGGAAATATTATCTTTCAGAGAATAGGTCTAGATTTGTAAACCCAAAGCCATCAAGTGATTTAAGCCATGGTTTTTCCTCCATCTTCTTATAAATGTCCTATTTAGGTACCAGGTACTTCAGCGTAAAAGAATCAAGGTCCCATTTGGGCTTTTTTAAATTTCTCTATAATGCGACTAAATAAGATTTCTCATATACCATTATCCCATATACTCCTATTCACCCAGAAAACTCATCAACATACATATTTTAAATATTTTGACAAAATAAAACTTTAATGAACATTTTTAAAAGGACTTAGGGAAGGATTTTTTTAAATCTTTAAATAAAAAGTATTACACTACAGATAGTCCCCAGCTTACAAACAAATTTTTTCCAACAGTACATGTTTGTGTCAACAGTGTGAAATTTAGAGTGTATTTATCATAGGACTTAGGAGTTGGGTTAAATGTATTAACTTATTTTATTTCCTATAATACTGTAAAAAATCTCCCACCATACAAAACAATGTTTCTATTAGAAAATGTGTTCAGAACTTTATGACAGACACTCATGGTTGGTTGACTCAACAGTTATTCACAAGTCCTTTCTCTCTTTCCTCTCTCTATAACAGAGGGTGAAAAACCTAAATACTTTCTCAGTCTTTCTTCCAGCTAAAGGTCACTATGTGACATGGTTCCAGCCAGTTATAAGTAAGCACATGTCTATTGGGTCTTCCGAGAACTTTTCTTCCTCCTAACCAAGAAAGAGATGAGAGGAAAGCTTCTCAATTGCCACTTCCCCCTCCTTGTTCTGATTTCAGACATGATGCTTAGAGCTATGGTAACCTTCTTGTGGCCAGGAGACAAAAAGCACAAGGCTGAAAATAACCACCAAGAATGGCAGAGCAGAAGAATGAAAAGAGCAAGGGCCTGTGATAACACTGGAAAGCAGCCAAACCCACACCAGCAACCAATACCTCCAGTCTTCTTTTTATGTATTAATGAATGACTGTGTCAACATAGTCAGTGTTATTCTGTTTTCCTGTTACATGCAGCCAAAAGCATTTCTAAGTGAGACAACTGCCAACTGGGAAATCTCCGTGGCCCTTACCATAGTTGAGCTGTGGATTCCTTATTTCCTCCTGTCTGTTGGGCAATGGAGGTCAAGATTCCTATTTTCAGAGCCTCTCTCCCCATCTGCAGCTCCAAATTTGCAGTGGTCTTCATGTCAATATAGTGGCGTGATAGAGGTAAAGAGAGGCAAAAAGGAAGAGATTTTCACATGGGTTCCAAAGGAACTTGAGTAAAAAAATTGAAGGACTGAAGACTTCTGACAGTAAAAACTACCTGGGGACTCACATCCACCCCATATGATACCTAGAGTAAACTTTAAGACTACCTCATTTTTTCCCCTCACTTCGAAAGAGGTGACCCTCCCAATTCTCTACCCTCAGTGCTTTTCTCACCTTCCTTAACCTACTCAGTCAACAAGGTATCCAATCTGTTTCCTTTCTCTGGCTCCTGGTCCTGAAGCAAGTACACAGCTCTTTTGAAGTTTACTGAGGCTATATACTTCTGATACTGCAAAGAAACAAATGCGGGGAAATGCAAATCAAATGAGTGTAAAATGATATGAACTTTCTGGAAAACAATTAACCCGTATGAATCAAAATCCTTAAAGATATTAATATGTTGTTAGAAATCTAGTTGGGTTGTGGTCTAACGCTGCTCTCACCTCAGCCGACTGCCTGGTATGATACATCCCCTGATTTTAAAAAGTCCCCAGCTGGGAAAGACAACAGCACCACTCCAAAACAGAATGCCACCTGACGTCATGTTTTAGCAGCGTGCTTTTCTTCCCTCTCACTAAAAATCCTAATATATGTTGAGATAGATACCCTTTTCGTTCCTTTCACTATTTTCCTTTAGTTTGTTTGGCTGTTTCCCTTTACAGTATTTTAACCTTGACTAGAGAGCTGCTAAGGGGCTGCCTGGAGTGACACCCAGTGGTAATAATGAGACTTGACAGTGGCTCCTTGTTTCCCAAGGGCAACTAACTCAAAGAGCCTTTCCCATCAATGTCTCCCTCAAAGTTCCCTTCCAGAATTTTTTTCACACTTCCTATAAGCAAAGCTTTTATCCCCAAAGGGTATCCATTTGTTATCATCTAAATCATTTTTTTTGTTGTTCAAGGATCTTTATTAACCATTGACCAAGCATCTACTGTGTAGAAGCTCCTAGAGAAAACCTATCATTAGCAAAGGGCCAAGATTTTTCTTTTTATAAAATGACAAGGTGGGAGGGATCTTCTTCATGAAATAGCAGTATCCAACGTCTTCTGTATTGATATCTCTCAACACAAACTTGTCGCTGCAGAAGCTCCTTCACTTATGAACTTTTGTAAATAGGAATAAAACTACATGTCAGGGAGGAACAAAGAGTAAGCAATATCCACCACCAAGAGATGGCAGTGGGGCTTCCCTGGTGGCGCAGTGGTTGAGAATCTGCCTGCCAATGCAGGGGACACGGGTTCGAGCCCTGGTCTGGGAAGATCCCACATGCCACGGAGCAACTAGGCCCGTGAGCCACAACTACTGAGCCTGCGCGTCTGGAGCCTGTGCTCCGCAACAAGAGAGGCCGCGATAGTGAGAGGCCCGCGCACTGCGATGAAGAGTGGCCCCCGCTTGCCACAACTAGAGAAAGCCCACGCACAGAAACGAAGACCCAACACAGCCAAAAATAAATAAATAAATAAAATAAATAAAGTTAAAAAAAAAAAATCTCTAAAAAAAAAAAAAAAAAAAAAAAAGAGATGGCAGTGACAGTCACTCTAAACTTCTGAACATCCTTTGGGAACCTAACCTGTTAATAAGTAAAGGAATTAACAGGATCCCAGAGAAACAGCGAAAGCAAATTGTAACATAAAACCAAGTAGCCAAAGTTTATATTCCAAGGTCTTGGCACTATTTTGCAAAGGTCTTTCACAGTTCTCTCATTTTCAAACGTCCTTCCAGTGACCTTCACTGGGCTCTGTTAGATCCACATTCAGTTTTCCAAATACTATCTCCATAGTGCCTCATCACATGCTGTGAAAGCTAACAGCTATTTCTGGCCAGTGAGAGAAACAAGTAGGCCAAATCAACCAAAAGAAGTCAAATCATTAAGTACTGTCAGAAATGAGGAATAGCATAGTTGTAAATGAGAAATGCACGTGATCCTCGGCCCTTGAGGGATAAATATCTGTAACTTTCTGAAAGGCAGAGGTATTTTAAAATCAGAAATGAGAGTTACTATTCAAAACCCCTGTATTAGGAATATTGCAAAGTGGAGTTGTGAGATCAAGTTTTGCCAGATCTCTTGGTTGTTGCATCACTGAGCCGTTTTGGGGTTGGCACAAGCTTGGAACAAGGCTTAATGCTATCCTTTCTGATTAGAGTTCTTGACATTAATGGAGTAGCCCCCTGAGGAGAATCAGTCAAGAAATTCTTATTATTTCCACAATACAGTGTTAATCGGGATTAAAACACCAGCCTGAGACAGTACAGCCCTAAAAATCAGCCCACTCAGAAAGGGTGACAGCTCAAGTATTACAGTCAGAGTTGGATCTGAATCCTCATCCACCACTTAGTAGGCAGACGACCTTGACCCAAATGTTTAATCTCCCCGAGGCTCAGCCCACATCTGTAAAATGTGGATGATGTTAGTTCCCACTGCTCTCATCTGGCTGTTGGGAAGACTAAGGTAATGTATGTACACTGCCTAGCAACGCACTTCACACACAGTAACTGCTTGCCAGTGTTAGCTGTTATTATTAAAAGAAAATCTAGGCTGTTTAAGTCTATAAAGGAATGGATCTGGAGCAGATGTCAACATTTTCCACTTAAGAACACAAACCTTCTCTTGGTTTGGGGAATCCCCTCTAATTTTGTAGCAGAATGAGAAGAAGAAAAAACTGCATGTGATCACCAAACAAAGTAAATTGTTTTCTCTCCAATATCAGGGGAAGAATCACAGCCAGAAATGTAGTAGTTTTGAGCCCCTCCTGAAAATATGTTCCATGGAGTGAGCGAGCTGTAAGGAGAAGGGTATGCAAACAGAGAATGCCCCACTCATCAGTGTCTGCATCAGGATCTCTTATCAATGAGAACCGAAAGTCACAAGATTCCATTAGCCCAGAGCTATCAAGGTATTGATGAGGCTGTGAGGAGACTTGTCCTTTATTGTAAGCTGCCTCGACACGCTTTCCTGATGGGGAAAGGAGCCTGTGGTGTCCTCTGCATGCTTAAGTATCATTAGAAATACAGGGAGGGGGGAAGGATACCGTTAAACCAATTTTATCTTAGCCAAGGACTGCATCACATGTCTGAGATCAATATGACTCACAAGACATATAGGTGGTTGATAGAGAGTAAGTTATCTTTAGTAGATTAAGGTAGGAGGTGATGTGATTGGGGTATGGACGAGGCACACTCTCTTTTGAAAGATTAAGCTAGAAACTTCCCCATATAATTTGACATATCTCCAAAAAAAAATGTTTCCTGCGACTGAATCTAAAACAGGTTCCATTCCCTAAGGTTCCATTTGTTGTGTAGCCCAGCTAAATAAATGAGAGCTGCCACTTCTAAAAGTCTAATTTTCAACATTTTTTTTCAAACAGAACCGTTTCCTAATAAATACTTATAAGCTGTACATGACTGGTTTCAAAGGTCAGTATATTGGCTATTGCTCTGGCATTGTTTTCCAAAGTATGTAAAAGGGGTACTTCATTTTTCAACAGACCTGATCATAAATAGTTAGGAAAATCAGTATTACATATTAATAGAGCATTGTATATTAGTATATATTTATATTATATAAAGATAGAATTATATAATATATTATTACATTTTATATAACATATTTTTTAAGTACAAATTAAAATTACATTTAATTTTAAAGGCTATTTAAAGGAACTCCAATTTGAATCTTTTAGAAAGCAAAATGTTTTTGTAATTTAGTCATCCTTGTAATTATCCTATCTTGTGAATTTGCATGTGTTTTCTTAAAGCAGAATGCTTTTATATTAATAGATACAAATGCACATGAATGCCAACATGCATACAGATACACAAAATAATTACATTACTTATGTTTTCCTCAAGGTCCCGTATTTTGAAATATGAGTAACTAGAAGAAAACTCAGAATTCTTAGCAAGTATGGGACAGACAGCTCTGTTGAGCGATTCACGAAGTGGAGGCTGCTTTCTGAAAGATGTAAGAATGCAAGGGAATGTAGGGCATGCGTGAATAAACACACCTGTAGAGAACGAGACTGAGATCTGCACACGTTAGCCATTATGAATGGGATACTGAAATACAAAGAGATCAGAACTCCCATAGATCTCTCCTTTCCTGAGTATTTTAAAAACAATCTTGGGGATCTAAGGCAAAAGCCTCATTCTCATGATGTCTCATATCCTAGATTTTCTAAGATGGTGTTACACATTGAAAGGGAATGTTATATGTGCCTATATAACACCCACAACATTTGTACTCATCATAATTGAGGATAATGTGGAAAGCATCCTTTCTCAGCCTGTGCCTGATGACACAGTTCCAGGTATGCCCAAGACATCCCACCCTTCCAGAATGACCCTGGACTTCTCCTTTGGCATTCCACATGAACTACCCAGGGACTCCTCATTGTCAAATCATACATGTCCATTTCAGTGTCTTTTTTGCTTACACACCAGCAGGAAAGCAGAGAAACAAGTCAGTCAGAGGTGTTGGTCTTCAGGATGACAAAGAATCTGTGATATTTCCCATATTCAAAGGGCTAGGGATAATTACAACTCCTAATGCATTTACTATGGATATTATGACTACTGCAACAAATAGCTTAAAGAGTCAGTGCAATAGAGTTATCCATAGGAGTTATTCCCAAGAAAGTTGATAAAGGAAGCATTAGGGATTTGGGTAATGCTATAGACTGAATGTTTGTATCTCCCCAAAATTCGTATTTTGAAATCCTAACCCCCAGTGTGATGGTATATGGAAGTGGGGCCTTTGGGAGGTGATTAGGTCACGAGAGTGGAACTCTCATGAATGGTATTAGTGTCCTTATAAAAGAGACCCCAGTGAGCTTTCTCACCCCTTCTGCCACGTGAAGACACACGGAGAAGACATCTTTCTATGGAAGCAGGCCTTCACCAGACACTGAATCTGCCAGCACCTTGGTCTTGGACTTCCAAGCCTCCAAAACTGTGAGAAATATTTGTTGTTCATAAGCCACCCGGTTGATTGTACTTTGTTATAGGAGCCCCAAAGGACTAAGTCATGTGATAAGTGGAGAAGGGAGAATTCCAATAGCATTTTGCTTGAACCTCTGTGGTGGCAGCTCAACACATCTGTCTTGATTAAGAATTGATTTATATGAACATTTTCCCTTTATCACTGAACTAGAAGTACCCTGAGGGCAAGAGATCATGTTTTATCTTCGAACCTTCTCAGTGCACAGTTCTGTGGATTCTATCTTATATGCACTCAACACAAAGATTTGTTGAAATGTCCACTCCCCTGAGAGGCCTTTCCAGACCTCACACTAACCTAAAATCATCTGACTCCAAGTGAGAGGGGATCTTGTCGTTTTTGCTTCTCTATCCTCTTCACCTTAAGCAGTAAACATAGCAGACAATAAATGGTTGTTGGATGAATAAATGGAATATCTTGTAAAATAATTCTAAAAGAAAATCTGAGAACAATCCAAAAGAAAGGAAGAGAGGCCACTGGAAAAGAAAAAGGATAAGCAAACCTAACCTAGAATTGGATGAGAGACTATCAGAGTCACATCTAAGAAGAGGTTCATAGTATTCCAGTGGAGATGACTTTGACTGCTTTAATTTAGAGGTGTGTGGCCAGGGTCTAAGCCCTCTTTGTCATTGATATACTTGACTGGCAGGCATGGATCTGCCCTGTCACAATATCTGAGAGGCTAAGTAATGACTGGCACCACTTGAGTGGAAAATTCTGCACACTGTCAATACAATGGGTGTCAGAAGCACATTGTTACCCATCCTAATCAGAGTAATTGTACACAGAGACAGCCCAGGAAAGAAAAGGAAATGAATGCCTGTCTGTGGACAACAATGCAACTTCATTTAACCTTAACAGACCAGGCGGCTGATATCATTTCTCCCTGGCACTCGCTGAGATTCTAGTGTCAAAACAGCTTCTCATTTGCAATGTATGACAATTTCCTCACATCTAAAAAGACACTGCCACGAGTCAATAGACTATAAATTGCACTTGGAAATAGGATCATCTTAACTAAAGCCTGCCTGCTTTCCCCAGGAGGCCAATGGCTGCTCCCCCTCCTTTTAATAATTTGTATGTTTAGGTGTTCGGTCAATTTACTCTACACTTGTAATGTCTTATAGCCAAGACCATCAATCAGATTCGGTGTGACAAAAATATCCTGCTACAATATTACACGTTATTAAAGGGATGATGGGAACAGGCTGCATGCATTTACTGGGCCCTTTTTCCTCATTTCAGAAAAGCTGTCATGGGCCTAAACTAGTGATTCATCTTCTCTTCGATATCAACAGGTGGCTGCTAAAAGTGGACTTTGATGAGCTACTTTCATGCATCTTTTATCTCTCCAAACAGCTCCATCCACATTTCTTTCTCCTGTACCCTTTCCTCTTGCCCTGAAAACAGGATAACCTGTTGTAGAATGAGAGCTATGTGGCAATCTAGCTTAGATCATTTTTAGCTATGTGCCTGGAAGACAGATGATATCCCATGGATTTGCTCAAGCTATTCAGGTTTCTATTATTCTCCTACAGTGGAGGCCATACTGCCACTCAAGAGACACTTATTTCAAGCTTCACTTGGAATACATGGAAAAATTATTCATAAATGAAAACCTAATTTTTTAACATATTTCTCTAACTCAAGGTACTTGCTTGATTGCTGCTCTTTTAGGTAACCAGACAAATATTAAATAGTTATCTGGATAACAGCACTTTATTTTTCTGAGTTTTGAAGCTAAAAAGCGATAGCAGCAAAGATACCACTAAAGATAATATATGGCACAATTACCTCAATAGTTCCTTATTTCCCAGTTCATTTTCTAGTCTTCAACAATCATTTAGATTTCTAACAGAAAACTTTGATGTCCTCTCTTGCTATATTTAATCCAAAAGTCTTAAGTTTCTAGTAAGGCTCTTCACAGACTCATAATACACTCTCAAGGAGGAGGTTAAGGAATCCTTTCACTGTTGTACAAAAGCACAAAATGGCATTTTTGGACAAAGCCATCAAGTCTAGCTTTAATGAGACCCCAGGTTCATACAACCACAGGCTAGATGTGAAATTTGACATTACTGATGGAGAGATGGCTTTGAAATACTGATCGCAAGCAGATAGCTTCATGCTTCAAAGGCAACAAGCATCACAAATGGATTTACAGGTTTTCGTTTGTTTAGTGTAAGAGGAAGGGTTTCAACACTGTCTCTCTTACTTGTTACTCCAGAGGCAAAAAAATCACGGATAAACAAATACACTATTATGTTTCTTTTCAAAAACATATATATTATTAGGAAAATGAGCAGTTTAATTCCAAAAATAGATACACAAATGTAATAACAGCTTTATTGTCAACTGAGACTCTTTCCCAGTGGTCTGAGCCTACCTGAAGTGGTGTGTGTGTGTGTGTGCGTGTGTGTGTGTGTGTACTATCACTCTGTGCTAAAAACTAATTTCAGGACTATACATAAGAGCATAAGAGTATAAATCAACTAATTAAGTAAATGTGTTAATTTTCTTTTAACATAACAAATACCTTTCTGTAAAAATCACAAAGAGGTGTGTGTGCCAGCTGTTGCTTCTCTGATGGATGATTTTCACAATAAAAGGATTGAGAAGCTCAATTTATCTAAGAGGTACTGTCCCATATGAACCTACGGTGCTCTCCAACACACTCTCCCAATACATAGGGTAAGGGAGCTTCAAGTCTTCTCAGGAAAACTCAGGCTAAGATTAGCCAAACATGGCAAGGTCCTCTATCATGACCTCTCCCCACCTCTCCTGAATATCTGGTTATCATTGTTATAAATATCCAGATACCAAATGCAAACGAAATATCGAAACAAAGGTGACCTCACTCATTTTTAACCAATGACATAAAAAAATTATACTCATATTCTTGAGCTATAATTACTTACTTAGTGACCTGCTCCAATTTATTTAATTCTGTAGACACAAAGTGCTGCATCTAACACAATACTTGATCAAAACATGAATATAGGATTTAACAGGAAAGGTAACTTTATTAAGGTTTTTGTCAGAAATCCTAATCATCATCTAAAGAAGCAGATGCCTTGGGTACAATAATTCCATGACTTTCATTGAGGAGGGGAAACTTCTCTTTTGCTTTGGCAGGTCCACTTAAAAAGATGAACATTGAGGGTCCTACTGTCTATTCAACAACTGGTATGATTTGCAATTTTCTTTCTTTTTGTTAGACTTAATTCCTTCTGGTTGAGTACAAGGGCAAAGGTATCACACTTTACACAAAGGGCCATGAAGCAAGATAGCTTTCTACTGGCTACATTTGTTTTGTTTTTTTTTTAATTAATTAATTTATTTGGTTTTTTTTTTTTTTTTTTTTTTTTGGCTGTGTTGGGTCTTCATTGTTGTGCACGGGCTTTCTCTAGTTGTGGCGAGCGGGGACTACTCTTCATTGCGGTGCGTGGGCTTCTCATTGTGGTGGCTTCTGTTGTTGCAGAGGATGGGCTCTAGCCATGCGGGCTTCAGTAGTTGTGGTATGTGAGCTCAGTAGTTGTGGCTCCAGGGCTCTAGAGTGCAGGCTCAGTAGTTATGGCACACAGGCTTAGTTGCTCTGCATCATGTGGGATCTTCCAGGGCCAGGGATCTAACCCATGTCCCCTGCATTGGCAGGCAGATTCTTAACCACTGCACCACCAGGGAAGCCCCTACATTTGTTATTTTAAAAGAAAATTAACACATTCTGAAATTTAAAACATTCATATATATTAGTTTCTGCCACTAAATAGCTTCTACAGAGCTCCTGAAACCCTTATAATTTCTTAAGTGATAAGAGCACTGGGAGCATCTTTTTCTCTAGTGTTTGGTCTTTGACCCCAGTTCCGGACACAGAATTCCTAAATCCCTTGGAATTTCCTGGGTGATAAGGATGTCTTTGTTCTAATAAGGTGACCCTGGGTGGGCTTCTGGATGGGGGCTGGTAACCAAAAGGACGAAGCCAAATTGAAACCACATACTCCCGTCTTCTAGAAGGGGAGAGGGACTGAAGACTGGGTTAATGATCAATCATGCTTACGTGATGAAGCCTCCATAAAAATCCCAAAAGTATGGGATTCAGGAAGCTTCTGGGCTGGTGAACACATCCATGTGCTGGGAGGGTGGTGCACCCCAACTCCACACCGATGTACCTCTTCATCTGGCTATTCATATGTATCTTTATATAATAAAGTGATAAACATGAGTCTTTCCTTGAGTTTTGTGACCCATTCTAGCAAATCATTGAACCTAAGGAAGGGGGAACAGAAACCTTAATTGACTGAGGGTTAGTCAGAAATACAGATGACAACTTGGACTTGAAATTGGTATATGAAATCTGGAGTGGAAGGGGGCAGTCTTAGGAGATTGAGCCCTTAACCAGTGGGGTAAGCACTAAACTCTGGTTAGGTTCAAAGGTGAATTATATTGTATTGTAGGACACCCAGCTGGTGTTGCAGAATTGCTTGGTGTGGAAAAATCACACATCTGTTGTCAGAAGTGAAGGGAAGTGAAATATTGTGTGTATGAGTAAATAAGAAATACAGGAGTGTTTTTCTTATGCACGCATTTAACTAGTATTCCTATTCCTATGCTTATGTATATTCCAAAAATTAATTTTAACATACAGTGACAGCACACACACAAACACACATATACACACACAACTGTAAAACTCAAAGATATGTCTTACTAGCTGTTATTAAGAAATGTCAAATGGAGTTGTTCTAGAAAATACCCAATTTCTGTGATATCCCATTTTTCTCACAATCTCAAATATATAGAGCGCAGTTAGCGTCATTATTTTCCCACTTTTCTTGATCTATTGTATAGTTGACCCTTGAACACCGTGGGGATTAGGGGTACCAACCATCTGCACAGTCGAAAAATCTTTGTATAACTTAAGGTCAACTCTCCGTATATGAGATTCCTCCATATATCTGTTTCCACATCCACAGACTCAATCAACCATGCACGGATAGTGTAGTACTATAGTAACATAATATTTTAAAAAAATCCATGTACAAGTGGATCTGCACAGTTCAAACCCCTGTTGTTCAAGGGTCAAGTGGAATTTGAATTCCAAAAACCCTAATGTAGTTTCATAATTAGTTCCCTTATTATTGACAATTTTGAAATGAAACTAGGCAGGCAGAATAATGAGCCTCATCACTCTCCCACACAGCCGCTGAGGAGCAGTGTAGTGGAGGGGGAAGCAGTCCATGAGGATGCTCCTTCTGACACTGGCGTGCATGTGATGAATATGCCCTCCATTGAGTATGTGTGACATACAAAGTGAGAGTCTGGAGTCTGGAATATCATTTTCAGATATGAGCCCTTATCCAGAGTGGGACTTCCTGTCTTCCCTCTCTGCTGGTAGGGTTTCCCCAATTATTTTTCTGTACCCTGGGACCACTGCTTTGACAAACGACTTTCACCTGGAGTTAGCCAAGCTGAATGGTTTGAGGCATAGTCCTTCACAAATCCACCCTCACTTCTGACACCAACTGCAAGTTCAAGGAGTTCCCAAAAATATTCCCAGGTTTGATAATTTTCTAGAAGGACTCACCAAATTCACTGAAAGCTACTATACTAACTGTTATGCTTTATTATAGGGAAACAATACAAATTAAAAACAGCCAGGGGAAGAGACACATGGGGCAGAGTCTGGGAGAGCTCCAAACATGAAGTTTCCATTGTCCTTTGGATGTATTCCTTCTTGGCATTGATGTATAACAGTATGCACAGTATCACCAACCAGGGTAGCTCATTTGAGCTTTGGTGTCTAAAGTTTTTATTGGAGCTTCCTTACATAGGCATGATTGATTGATTGATTGATTGGTTGTGTACATGGCTGATCTCAGCCTCCTGGGCAACTGATACAAGTGACTCAATGCCTCCACCCTAAATCACACCCCAGCCTAAGACTATCTGGTGTGACCCCCCTGCCCTAAGACCTACTGTGACCAGCACTCACACTATACAAATGGCTAATACCCTTCAACATGAGGCAATTTTCAAAGGTGATTTTATTAACTTGTTATTTACTCTAGTGACATTGAACTATCATAACATTACATCTTAATAGTGTGCTGCTATTTTTTTCTTCTTTAGCTCCTATAAACTTTCATTAACAAACTTCCATTGATACTGGCTAATAGAAAAAAGGGCACTGGGAGATGCAGGTGTTCATTAAACTTGCTGATGACACTCAGGCCCTCTGGAACATTTCCATATGGACACTGTATTAGTTTCCCAGGGTTGCTGTAACAAATTACCACAGACTTGGTGGCTTAAAACAACAGAAATTTATTCTTTCACAGTTCTGGAGTCCAGAAGTCCAAAATCAAAGTGTCTGCAGGGCCGTAATCCCTCCAAAGGCTCTAGAGAAGAATGCTTCCTCACCTCTTCCAGCTTCTGGTGACTCCCAGGGATCCTTGGCTTCCTTGCCTACATCACTCCAGTCTCTGCCTCTGTGTTCACATAACCTCCTCTTCTTCCTATGTCTGTGTCTTCTCTTCTATCTCTTATAAGGACACTCATCACTGGATTTAGGACCACTCTGGCAATCCAGAATGACCTCATCTCAAGATCCTTAACTTAATGACATCTGCAAAGACACTTCTTTAAAATAAGATCACATTCACAGGTTTCAGGGTTTGGGATGTGGACATATCTTTTTAGGGCTCGCCATTGAACCCACTACAGGCACCAATTGATATTGAGGAACAAGCACAAGACTTGGATCAAGAAGATCTCCCAGCTAATCTTCATTTTTCAGAACTCCCTGGGAAATCTTCCTTTACTATATCCAGGACTGATATCCAGCTTGTGGGGAACTGCACATAGTCATTAAAATTCTGAAAGATTTATCCCCAGCCTCTCAAATTCACCACCCCTCACCTGAAGCTGACATTCTCCCTCGCTTCAGACAGCCTTTCAACCTCCCGACAATTCCAAAATGAAAACTTTATTGCCTCACACGTCAGGAGGCCCCTAAGACCCTCTCCTAGCCCTCTGACCATCCATATTGAACAGTTGGTGCCCATGCCTCACCATAGTTAAGTATTTAGAATATCACCCCTGATTATTTCCATGCCAGAAAGCACTAGTCCACAGTTCAGAGATCACAAATTTCTTATAAATCTTACACATAGTTATAGATTTACTTATACATTATTTATTATATATTTCTACATATATTAATTATATTATATATTATACTATAGTGTAACAGAGTATTACATATAATATATTAAACATTATATATCATATTATTTGTTATATATTAATATAATATGTTGATATTTATATTAATGTATTAAATTTATTTATTGTAGATATAAAATTGATATATTATACATTTATACTTATAAATTTCTTATAGACTTATGGAATTGATAAATTTTTAAAGTCCTATAGACAAACAATTTCAATGAAAATATCAAAGGTTTTCCAACATTAATTGAATGCCTGCTATGTTCCAAACACTGGGCTAAGGTCTATGAATAACATCCCCGTAATAAAAGCCCTAGAGCATGCTCTTCAGCTATATTTTAAAACTCAGAGGGACATTTTCTTTTCTATGCTGATTTAACCAAAGCTCAAAACAAATCTACAAAATCCTAAGATACTGCAGAAAGAATTGTTCTGTCACAAAAGTTTCTGGACCATACAGGAAAAATTAGTTCAAGTCTATGGAACATTGACAATGAAGGAGAAAACCAAAGAACACACCAGAATCTTCAAATTTCAGAAATGGAAGTGAACCTACAATGCCAGCATCCCCCAATTGTCAGAACCCACTTCGTAGTAGCCTGACTTCTGCAGCTCTTCTTCATCTGCTACTATCTCCCAGCATTCTGGTCTTTTTATTAGTGATTTGGTAAAATGATTCTTCCATATTTCAAGTCTAAACTGCCCTTCATACATTTTCAAAACAGATACAACCCCTCAGTGCATCTTTTCTCCAATTCAAGGGTCCCAGTTCCTTCAATCACTTTCTACTGTTATTTTTGGCCACGTTTTTATCAACCCTGGCCACCTCTTCTGGAAACATGGTAACTTCCATGTCTCTCTATAGTGCCCAGAACTTGGGTGGTAATCATGAGAGGATGCTCTGGAGTCAGTTCAAATCCCAGCCCTGCCACAAAATACATGTGCAACATGGGGAAATAACTTAATGCTTCTTCATTCAATTCCCTCACTTTATAAAATGGGAATAATAATACCTGTCCCTATAGGGTGGCTATGAAGATTCCATGAGATATATTGTATAAAGCCCTTTGGACGGTATAAGGCACACTGAGAACTCTAATATTAGCTACTAATACCCAGACAAAAAGCTCCAGTACAATGGGACTGTTATCTTCCTTGATCTAAAAACTCTCTGAATTATTAACAGAACTGAGATTACATGAACACTTTTTAGCAGCCACCTCACACTATTGACTAGTAAGCTGGTAGTCAATCTAAATCCCCCTTTCCTTCAAATGAACCTGTACTAAGTAGCCTATACATATAATTGATATTCTTAATAAAAAGTATATGCTTTAAATTTACCTCTGCTAAATTCACCCTGTTTGTTTTAGCCCATTATTCTAGATTGTCAAAGTCTTTTAGAATTCTGACTCTTTCATCTAGTACAGTTACTTTTTCTTCGGCTAATGTATTTTAACCCAATTTGATAAGCACTATAAATGTCTTTACTCAAATGTAAAAAGGCTAAGTTAAATTTCTAGGCATGTTTTCCTAGAGACTGCCCTTGAGGACTGATATAAACTCTACATCAACTCCTGGGATCTAGATTTAAAATTGACTGCAAATCCTCCTAACCATTATAATCTGTCCCATGCAAGGATGTCATGAGGGGCTCTGTCAAATGCCTTACTGAAATCCAGATGAACTATGTAAATAGTCCCCTCAGTAATCATTGTCATAACACTACCGTCTCACTTCTTAACTCCTGTTCTCCATCAGCAATCAAAACCGTTTACGTCTTACCCATTTAAAAAAGTCAGACTTTCTTGGGTCCTTATTTTGTAGGTGCTGTGCAAGGTATAGGGAATAGACCGATGAATGTGACCTAGATCTGTCCACAAGGAATTTAGAGTCTATGAAGGAGAGAGGAGCAATCAGACAGTTATAATGGGTATAGTCTCATGGCTCAAATAACATGGGTAAGCACAGGTGGCTGTATGCTTCAGTTACTGTGGCTACATAGAAGTCACCTAAAGCTTGGATCAGGAACTGAGGAAACAATACATACATCTTTTCTCTGCTCCATGATATCTGAGACCTCAGATAGAAAATCTGAAGACGTTTGATGCTGGGTGTAATCAAGTTCCTCTCTACATGGTCTGTGTGGTCTTCAACATGGGATAGTTTGAGCTTTCTTAGAGCAAAGTAGCTAAGTTCCAAAGATGAGCAGAGAGAGAGAGAGAGAGAGCAAAGGTGGAAGCACCAGGTGGAAGCCATACCATCTTCTAGGAGCTAGCTTAGAAGTCACATACAGTAGTTTCACTTCTGCCACACTTTACTCATCAAGACGGTTACAAACTTGCGGTTACCAGAGGCAGGCGGTTGGGGGGTGAGGGGTTGGATGAAGGCGGTCCAAATGTACAAAGTTCCAGTTATAAGATAAATAAGTACTAGGGATGTGATGTAATATAATGTTATGTAACATAATGTACAACGTGATTAATACAATTAACACTGCTGTATGTTATGTATGAAGTTATTAAAGAGAGTAAATTCAAAGAGTGCTTATCACAAGGAAAAATATTTTTTTCTTTTTCTTTTATTTTGTCTCCGGATAATATGATGGATGTTCACTAAGCTTATTGTGATAATCGTTTCATGACGTGTGTAAATCAAATCATTATGCTGTACACCTTAAATTTATACAGTGCTGTATGTCAATTATAACTCAATAAAAATGGAAGGAAAAAAAAGACAGTTATAAAGTCCCAATCAGTTTCAAGTGTCACCAACAAAGCCCATTAAAAATTACCGGAAAATAAAAATGGAATATGGGTAGTAAAATAAAGTCTAATCTTTTTTTCCTTCGCGCTTAGTCTAGTTTCACTTGCTCATAGGATACCACACGCAGAGGCCTCGCACTTCAGACCAGGGTTCCTAGTGCAAAATGTCTGCACCCAACACTTCAGCTCAGCGGGCTGTGTATAGAAGTGCTGCCCACAGCACTGCAATTCAAGATGGCAGTGGCAAGCCGTTTGCAGAGATGCTGCACCTGGCACTAGGATCTGGAGCGCTGTGAACGGCAGAGCTGTGCCCGACCCACAAGAATCACCCCTCACCCCCAGTACTCTATAAAGCAGCCCCACTGAGGACCTTTCAGGGGGACTGTGTACTCTAGAGCAAGACCTCGCATCTCTACATTCTCTGATCAAAGAATAAAGCTTTCCTTTGCTTCTGAACCAAACTCAGTCTCATTCTATTAGCTCAGAAAACACCAGGCAGAAGGACCCTTGTTGGGGACCAACTCAGGAAGGTCCGTACAACACCGGTGCTACTTACTCAGTTCTGAACACCAGATCAGGCAAACTGCGTCACAAGAATTGTAAAATTATGGGGGTATCAGGGAAGGCCCAAGGATGGGCATTCATAGAGCCATTAGAATGTAAATTGGACAAACACACACTCGCCCGCTCCTTCCTTTATGTCCCTGAATGCGCTGTACCCCTGCTAGGAAGAGGTATCTTATATAAATTGGGGGTTACTAAAAAAAAAAAAAAAATTGGGGGTTACTATCCACGTAATGGGAGACAAACTGGAGATTGGAGTCCCCTTAGACAAAGAGCAAAGATGATAATGTTTATGTCTGAGGACACACCTCCCGGGACAGAGCAAGTTGACCTCCCTGGAGTAAATCCTGAGGTCTGGGCCCAGGGACGGGTGGGATGAGCTATAGGAACCAGTCCCGTGAGAGTCCATCTAAAACCCAGACATACGTGGCCAATAGAAAACAGTACCCTCTCCATCGGGAGGCCCTATTGGGCATTGTCCCTGTTCTATTTGGAAAGAAAAAGGTAGGATTACTGCAGAGAATAACTTAGAAGCAGTACAGGTTCCAAAATAAGTGGCAGTGATTCATTGCCGCAGCCACCAAAAGGAGGATGCAGAGGTAATAAAGGGAAAAAACAAGACAGACACAACTGCCAAAAGGGTAGCCCTAGAATAGTAACATGGGCAGTACTTCTTTCCCCAAACTGCAGCTTGTCAAGCCATTAGGGAGTCCCATCAAGGAACTCACTATAGGAAGGAAGCCCTATGTAATTGTTTAGTTGAGGTCATGGTAACTCCTGGCATGTAAAGGATAATCAGTCAGATAGTTGAGACCTGCGCCATCTGCACAATGAACAACCCCAACACCAGACCCCCACCACCACCAAAGGCCCCAAGATAAGGCCCATTTAGACCAGAGGAACATGTGCTGGAGGAGATTGGCAGATTGATTTCACTGTCATGCCGAGAATACCGGGCAATTTCGGGTATCTCTTGGTGCTAATAGACATTTCCTGGGTGGATAGAAGCATTCCCTACTAGAACTGAAATGGCAGCCGAATGGCTAAATCATTACTCAAAGAAACAATCCCAAGGTTTGGGCTCCCAAGATCCCTACAAAGCAACAGTGTTCCAGCATTTGTGTCTCAAAAAGTGATGAAGGAAATAATGAGTGCCCTTGGCATAAAATAGACCTTGCACTCAACCTGGAGACCTCAATCATTGAAGAAAGTAGGGAGATCTAATCCGACCTTGAAACAGGCCTTAGCCAAGCTATGTCAGGAAACTTGAGAAAATTGGATTAAGTTGCTTCCGATTGTCCTGCTTCGAATGCAGTTAGACCAAAGGGATAAATTAAAGTTAAGTGCACTTGACCTCTTGTATGGTAGACCCATTCCCCAAGCCCTAAAAAAGAGACCCCTTAACCCCTTGAAATGGAACAACTCAATTTACCCTCCAGGTAGGAGAAACCATGAAAGCTCTCAGGGAATATGGTGACCAGGTGCTGCCCGCACCCACCGACCTGGCCCTCCACCACTTCCAGCCAGGAGACCAAGTGAACCTAGAAACCTGGAAAACTGGCAGCCAGAAAATCAGCTCACTCCTAAGGGGAACGGACCCCTAGACTACTCGTGCGAACCTCTCTCTGGCCTGAATCTTCTCTTCCAAAAAACAACAAAAGTGTGACCAGGAATAATCAGGCCCCAGCAGTGAGCCTCAACATCAGGACACACTTGTGCCTACAGGCAAAAGATCTAGATACCTTCATTTTTAGGAAAATTTGACATGTGATCATTGTTCTCTTGATAACATTTGGGCCATGCATCCTAAATTGTCTGATGTCCTTTGTCTCAAAAGGTGGTCACTCAGGGATGCCAATAGTCAAGCCTGAGGCCTGGGGACAATCAAACACATCTACAGGCAGCTGGGGAGAAGCTCTGCTCATCCACCTGGGGTTATGACAATGCCCAAATCAGCAGGAAGCAGTTACAGAAGACAGACCTGTGCCCCTTGGCACCCCTCAAGAATGAGGAGCGGGACAAAGGACAGAGTAGGAGTCTGTCACCAGCAAAGCTCACCGACAATTTCCAGGAAATAAGAATTGAATCTGGGTAATAAAATAAAGTCTAACCTTTTGTGAATGTGCTCAGTCCAGCTTCACTTGTTCATAGGGGGCCGTGTGCAGAGGCCTCGCACCCAGCTATTCAGATCAGAGTTCCTAGTGCGAAATGGCTGTGCCAACATCTCAGCTGGGTGGGGGTGGGCCATGTGCAGAAGCTCAGCCCAGTGCAGCAGCGCCCACCCCGCAAGAACTCTGCCCCCTCCCTGCTAACCAGACCCTATAAAGCAGCCCCACCCATGGCCTGTCCCGGAGAGCGTGTGCTCACACCTCTCCATTCTCTGACCAAAGAATAAAGCTTTCCTTTGCTTCTGAACTGAACTCGGTTTTTTCTATTGGCTCGAATGACACCAGGCAGAAAAACCCTTTTTGGGGACCATTTCGGGAGGGCAGGTAACACAAGGAGAGGGAAATAGACTCCATTTTTTGATGAGAATGGCAAGGTTGTGAAGAGCATATGAGACTGGAGATACTGCTGTAACCATCTGGGGCAATACAATCTGCCCCACTGTGTGAACTCATAGAAATGACTCATAACCTGATCTGGGAAGCAGAGCTCAGAGAGGGAAACAAAGTGTGAATCACGAGCCACAAGGCAAATACTGCCCTGAAATTGAGCAAATACTGTGAAAAACAGAAACACAATGTACAGCCATATTGTAAAGATTTCTTTTGAAATCTCAAAAGACCACATAGTCCTATAAAAGGTGAAACCAGTTAGTCAGCAGGGGTGGAAGGCTGTCTCCAACTTCTGCCCAGGCCTTAACAGATCTTGAGCTGGTCTGACTTGTTCCCCCTAGGCCAGGGGCAATGGCTTCATTTGTGCAATATCCCCACTCCTCCAGTGTCCAGTACTCCATTCTCCACTTATAAGTAGCCAGGAGCAGTAAGAGAGGGCATTGAGGAAAGGAAAATAGCGCAGGTGGAAAGTGGAGTTGCCCCTCAGGGTAGGCTGGGTGAGAGCTGAACAGAGTCATGGGGCACAGGCCAGCCTGCTTCAGAGCGCTGGCTATGAGTGGTACCTGATCTGCACTGCCTGGCCGAGAGGACAGCTCACATGGGTCCTCAGCACAGGCAGGAGACTGTGACTCCCAGAGGGATACTGGTGAGTCTTTAGATGCCCATCTGCTCCTTTTCGTCTTATTCTCTCCAACTGAGAAATCTTTACCTTGTCTGGAGGAAGCAGAAAGAAAGAAAGCATGTATTGTTCTAAATAGCCTACCTTATTAGTGAACTGTGGCATCTGAATTTAAAAAGCAAATATTAGCATCTTTATTCCCTGGTTTCATTCTGTCTAGCCCAGCACTGTCCAATAGAAATACAAATCAAGGCGTCCATGTAATTTTAAATTTTCCAATGGCCACATTAAAAAAGTAAAAAGAAATAAATCAAGTTAAATTTTAATAATATAATTTGTTTAATGAAATGTATCTAAAGAATTATCATTTTAGCATATAATCAACCTAAAAATGATTAATGAGATATTTTTAATCCTTATTTCATACTAACAAATCTGATGTGTATTTTACACCTACAACACATCTCGAAACAGATGCTAAATACTTGATTGGTTTTTAAATTTCATAAAATGTAGAGTTGAAAAGATTCATACAGTTGGCCCAAGCCAACTATGCAAGTTGGCCCAAGCATAATGAAAAGTCTTGCAATAACTGAATCAGGTATCAGGGTTTTTTAAATTTAAACTAATTTAAATGAAATAAAATTCTGCGTTCAATTCTTTAGTTATGCTAGTCACGTGACTAGGGGGTCCTCTATTGGACAGTGCAGGTCTAGATACCCACACTGTGCTGGGTGAAAGAGCCTCAGAAAATAAGGTGGAAGGAACACTTTTAAACAGCTGGAGGGGCAAAGTATATGCACAGAGCAGTTGAACATTCCAAAAAGTTCCCCAGCACAAAGATATTGTACAAAATTAGTGGCTATTCAGCATCAGGTTTAAAATTCTAACATTACCAGAATCGAATGGTCAAAAAAGCGACAGACTAAACAGAATCACTTGTTATGAAAGACCAAGGCCCCTCCTGGAAATCCCAGCCTAGGGTGGGGGTTGCAGCAATGAGCTTGTTCTGGCAATACCCAGAGCTATTCCAACAAGGACAGACAAGAACTCCCCTCCCAAGCTCCCCAGTACAACAGCTGACTGGCATTTCTCTCATGCTCTTGACTGGGTTCCTGTTCCTCCTAATCTAAAATGTGATTAAATTGAATTGCTTTCTAAATCTGTTATGTAATTTGTATGTAATGCCCTTAATATTGGGTTTGAATACAATTGCAATAAGATACACTAATTGATTCATTTAATTTTATTTTCCATTCTTTGAATGGAAGCCTTTGGGACTCAATATGTAAAGTGATATGCAAATTGGGACTTTGATGCAAGAAGACTTGGCAGTTTTTTTAACCAGGACTCAAGCATTACTTGTAATCATTTAAGAGAGTAATTTCAAACAAAGCAACCTCTACTTGTCCTTCTATGTGATTAAATTTCGGTGTACACAAACATATACGTACAAAACATGCTCAAAATTACTGAATTTTAATTGAAGGTATAGGTCAAAAAACATTTATACTTCCCCATGGTTATTCGATCCCTAACCCTAACATAAAATAGAATAAGGTTTTACAGGTTCACATAACTTTCCACCGAATGGATGACACAGAGAGTAGTTGCAAAAGAGATATCAATCCATCAGCAACTAATGAGCACCTTCTTTGAATTAATAATAATGACAGCTAATATTTAGTGAGTGCTTATTATGAGATAGGCTCTATGCTCAGATTTTTATCTGGATTATTTTCCTGCTAAGGATTCTGTTAGGAGCTTGCAGAGATGCATGGATGATAAAACACATTCCCTATATCCAAAGAGCTTAAAATTTAAATGTCAATGGTTGGTATCAACAAAAGGTGCTCTAGGAGTTGAGAGAAGAGAGAGACATCTTTTGAACCCCCCAAATTTAGCTTTCCGTTTTCCTTATTCCCAAACTGTTGCTGTGGATGCAAGCATGATTCCGATACTAAGAGACAAATAGCTTAATGTGTAGATAAGATGATTTTAAAATAACTGTTCTTTGTCCTCCACTTCCTCCTTCCAAATAAATGTCATTTTTCTGGCTTCAGAGGAGATCACAAATTTCAAGTCATGAATGCAATCTCTCACTGTTGTCACTGTTCCCAAAGGGTGGCTCACACAATAACAGCGCTGGCAATTTCATCACTCACCGCAGTTAATATATTTCAGTATGATCAAAACATAGTTTACAGGAAATTGCTATACTATTGATGTCATGGATGAGGAAATCAGTACATGAGATAGCCAAGTTCTAGAAATCTGAGAAAATGAGTAGTTGGGGGGTGAGGGGTGGAGCTTATTTGTTGTTGAGATAACATTAACAGTGTGGGTGCCATGGCTGGATTTCAGTTTGGAAATGATGGGTAAAGGCAGACCAACAGCCTCAGCAGTCAAGGAGAGGCTTCCCTGAGTCTAAATGCCATTGGAGGAGTGAGGTGAACTCTTTCCTAAAGATATGGGAACTTTCATAGGCCATGAGACGTTTGAGAGGTTTTTTCAGAGTTTTAGAAGTGAAGACATCTACATTAGTCTGCTTGGGTTGCCATAACAAAATATGACAGACTGTATGGCTTAAAGAGCAGAAATTTATTTTCTCACAGTTCTAGAGGCTGGAAAGTCCAAGATCGTGGTTCGGCATGGTTTCTGGTGAGAGCTCTTTTCCTGGCTCATAGAAAGGTACCTTCTTACTGTGTTCTTATATGGTCATTTTTCATTGCTTGCATGTGGAGAGAGAAAGAGAGGGACATTCTCTCTCTCTCTCTCTCTCTCTCTCTCTCTCTCTTCCCCCCCTCCCTCTCTATCTCGCCCCCTACCCCTCTCTCTCCTTCTCCCTCTTCCTCTCCCTCTTCCTCTTCTTTTAAGGCCTACAATCCTATAGGATTAGGGTCCCATCCTTATCACTTCATTTAATCTTAATTACCTTATAAAATCCCTATCTCCAAATACAGTCACATTGGGAGTTAAGACCTCAACATATGAATCTGGAGGTGTTGAGGAGCAGAGAGGAGACACAATTCAGTCCAAAGCAACATCCAAAGATCAAGAAGTCCAACTTCAAAATGTTTCAGATGAAGAAACTGAAGTTACGCTTCTTATGTACTTTTTTCAGCAAGAATCAAGGGCTGAAAATAATCCAGTGAGTGCCCTAGGCGCCCCACATCCTAAAATGAGAGGTTAAACTATATATGTTGGGTGTGCTGAGAAACTGGGAAAGCATGCAAATGTAATGCATGGTTCCCACTTTCAAGCTACATGAGAGAAGACAAAGAATTCATATATGCGTTGAGGATATTGGGGAGGGAGGATGTCAGTGCTAGAGAACATTGTTCCTGAGCTGCAGTGTGCCCCTCCCCACCTCATGGGGGAGAAGAATGGGGCACTTTCTCCCCAGTGAGAGACGCAACCAAAACTTGGTAGATGACCGCAGGAATTTGGTGGACACAGAGACTGGTGCCTGACTCTTAAGAGAATAGATCTGAAGTTGAAAGAATATGGCTAGATTAGACTGCAGCTAAGAGGAAAGACAAATGACCCTGCAAGGAGAAGGCTGAACTTCTCACCAAAGAGGACTACCCCACGGTGTGATGTGACCTCAACAAAGTGGTAGGAACCTATAGTCAGAGGTCCCCTGTGCAGAATTCTGATGAACGCACCAAAAGGTCCCCATGAGAACAAGAGCCAGTAAGTGTGCACTTGCTATGTAAAGAGCTCCCAGTGCCAGATGACAAGAGGACCAGACATATGTGCTCCTCATCCTTGTCCCCGCCCCCTCACACCTTTCCAATCCTGAGCCTGACCCAGCAGAGGTCAGAAACAGCATCTGGCATAATGACGGAGGAGTGAATGTCAGAAAGCACAGTGAGCATTTTTTTGACTTATCGTGACAAAATATTTTGTTTTTAGGATGGTCTCTAGCTAGCTGACCACAGATTCTTGAGTGAATCCTGCCAAGATTAGCCTCAAATGCTATCACTGCTAACTACCTTACTTGCCCAAGAAGCACTTGTAAATATCTCTCAAGATTGTATAGCTATAGCATACCAAGAACCTTTAATGGAAAGTAAAACTTTGAGTTAATTAACTGAATTTTATGTGTGAGGTTGCTAATCACTCTTGGAAATACACAAGTTCCTTGTTGACAAAACACCCTGGAGTAGAGGAAAAGTCAGTAGACTGGCAGCCAGAGAGACCTAGTTTCTAGCCTTGCTTGCTCTAGGGCCTTAACTAGTTCTCTCTGGGCCTCATTTTTCCCATTAATAAGAATAAGGCGTTGGACTCAATGAGTTCTATGGTTCTATGATTTTTTATTTTCTTCTACATCCTTCAGTATCATGTAAGAAAAGGCATTCATTTGAAACCTCAAAATATCTTAGTCCTTTGAGAGGTAAGAGTGCTGGTGAATTTCCAAAAGATAGTATCTCACCAGTGTTCCCTTACCATGTTAGCACCTCAGGGATAAGGAGGGCTCCAGAGAATGTAATCTGGGAAACACCGAGTTTATCTAAAGTGGGATGAAGAATTAAGAGCCAATATAAGCCAAATATATGACCTGGGAAAAAAATCTTAGTCCTAAAAACAAGACCTCAATTTAAGATTTGAAGACTTAGCAACCCAAAGGCCAGTGAGTTGTCTCATGTCACACAGTGATTAGTAGTAGTGCCAGAACAAGAAACCAAATCTTTGGAATACAATGCAATGAAGATAAAATTATTTTAAAGCTCCGTGGACCTAACAGGCAACAGCAACATGCTGTTGTGGTTAGTTTTCAAATCTAAGCAGATCTTGAGAATCCAACATTTTTCTGAAAATCTTCAGGGCCACACTTCACAACAGCACTTTGTTGCATAAAATTCATTTGTATGCACTACTTCACATCTTCTTAACACGCGAATGGTTCCACACTTTACTATATACTCTTAGTGGATTTAAATTTCAAGACTGAATCTGAGCTCTATGAAGACATCAATGAGGTATTGTGAGAAAAAAAAACAAAGTACAAGCTAACTCTGTTCAAAAACTAGTTCATAATTGAGTATTTGAGTGGAAAACTAACTCAGCTTCTAAGTTTATCTATATTAGTTTGACCTTCTGATATATAGGTCTGTGGGAATTATTTTGTATGTTTAATTGAAAATATCAGTAGGAATAAAAATTTCAAGAGCATATTAACTTTGTTAATTTATGATTTTCTAATTTAACAAAAATGCTACAGCAAAGCAATTCTCTGAATTACAGTAACATGTTTAGTATTGTTTTTTAATCTCATAGATCTTTTCTTTTCAACTGAACTTTGAACATGCTCTAACATCTCTGCCTGCAGGGAGATGGACTGAGGAACAAGCAGAATATTAAACACCCGCTTATATGTCTCCCCAGGGAGTCTTCTGCTAATATTATACATTGCAACAACATTGCTTGAATGGTTTATTAATGGCAGTGAAACAGAGTGAATGCTACATACAATGATAATAAAAACAAAGGTAATTTATACTCTGCCTAACTGCCAGATAGCTTTAAAGACCTTACAAGGATACACTTAAACTACTAGCAATACAAAATAAAAATGGGACAAAGTGCCTTTGGATATGAGAAAGAATCAGAACGATGTGTTGTCCAGTTCCAGGAAAACTGAACTGTGGACTCCTGCTCAACAGTTCTAAATTTATAAACATTTACATCCTCCCTTTGTTTCAGGATTTGAAATATACCCATGAGCATGCCAAGCCATCATTTCAGGTGAAGAAGAAATTCTGACTTTAAAAAACAATGATCAGTGTACCCAACCAGAGACCCAGTACATCTCGGCATTTCCAATTTTCCATAAAGAACTCCCTCCTGAAACTTAGATCCTGAAAAAGTTAGAATTCGAAAAAAAAAAAAAAAAAGGACAGAAGAAAAGAGAGACGTATGGAGACAGTGAAATAGTAGTGAATGCCCATTTTCTCATTTGGAAACTCCATCCAGGAAGCTGAATACATGATACAGCAACTTCTTTGCCTGCCACCTACCCACCCACCTCTGAAGTTAAATGTTTATCAGTAAAGTGTTCATCAGGTCAAATATCTTCTGGTAAAAATACACATTCACACTGAGTCTTTATGAAAACACCAACTTGATTATATCCAGGGAAGATAAATTTCCAAATTAGAGTCTATCTTTCTATCCCTAAACACTCTGCTCTAGCCCACATTTATCCAAGAAGATTTTACATCTTTAATTTAAATAATCTCATATTCAGACATATTTTTGGTCAGTTTTTACAAGTGACTCAGAATTTTGGTGATTTATATTCTCTCTGCTATATTCTAAGGAAGGTAAATTTTAGTATCTGGGGTATCTTTTGTCTGTTGAATGGAGTGATAAGTGAAGAAATGTAGGTTTGGAAGAGCTGGGGCAGAGCTAAATTATTCTGAGTAAGAAAGATCCAGGACTCAGGAACCAGAATTGGAAGATGTAGAGACTATGGGGGAAAGAGAAGAGATATTGACTTTTTCTTGGGGGCATCTCTCAAGAACGAGGTTTTGAAGATCATGCCTGTGCAAAAGCAGACCCGTGCTGGCCAGCGGACCAGGTTCAAGGTGTTTGTCGCCATTGGGGATTACAACGGACATGTTGGTTTGGGTGTGAAGTGCTCTAAGGAGGTAGCCACTGCCATCTGTGGGGCCATCATTCTGGCCAAGCTCTCCATCGTCCCCATGCAACGAGGCTACTGGGGGAACAAGATCGGCAAGCCCCATACCGTCCCTTGCAAAGTGACTGGACGCTGTGGCTCTGTGCTGGTGCGCCTCATCCCTGCCCCCAGGGACACTGGCATCATCTTAGCCTCTGTGCCCAAGAAGCTACTGATGATGGCTGGAATTGACGACGGCTACACCTCTGCCACGGGCTGCACTGCCACGCTGGGCAACTTCGCCAAGGCCACTTTTGATGCTATTTCCAAGACCTACAGTTATCTCACTCCTGATCTCTGGAAAGAGACGGTGTTCACCAAGTCTCCATATCAGGAATTCACTGACCATCTTGTGAAGACCCACACCAGAGTTTCCACGCAGAGGACCCAGGCTCCAGCTGTAGCCACCACATAGTTTTCTATAAGAAAAATAAAGTGATTGAAGCTAAAAAAAAAAAAAAACCGGAAGACCAGCATCTGAGAGCCAAGCAGAGACTTAGAAGGAGACGACTAAAGGGGCTCTGCAGCACAAAGCTACGTGCTATATATATAATGTACTTTCTCCTCTGTCTCCTATTTGCTCACCAATGCCTGTGGAGTCTATTTTCATCTCGAGGAATGCAAAGAAAATACTGAATCTTGCTTAGAGGGTAGTGGGTATGGCGGGGGCGGGGGGAAGATGGAGGTGTGGAAGGGTAAAAACAAAGGCCAAATGTGATAGCAGACATCATATAGGTTATAGATGATACAAAAAAATCAATCATCCACTTATTCATTCATTTTTTAAAAATTATCAAACATCTAAAATCTCCCAGGAAATTCATACAGAGGTAGCAACAGGAAACTTGTGGTTACAAGTGACAGAAACTAATAATCCAAATGAAAAGAGATCCTTTTTCCCAGCTTCTACATATTAAATCTCAGGAAAGTCTCTAAATGGCTGTAGTTAATTGCACATCCCTGAAACAATTCCTGTGTCCAGGAATATGCAATACTCTGAATGAATTACCTCTAGAAATTAATGAAAATTAATGAAATGAAGAACCAACAACTTTATTTTGTTTTATAGTCAGTTTACTTGTTTGCCTCTCCAACTATATTATAAGCATCTTTAGGATAGAAATGAAATATTATTAGGCTTTGAACCCTCAGCACCCAGAATAATACATGAAATATAATAGGCACTAAATAAATATTTGAAAACGAATTGATGAATATTCGGGACCACTTGCTTTTCCTCTTCTACATGCTCATTAGTCCCATCCCATCTCCAACAGCTCACCCCTCCCCACCCATCCCTTCTGCAAACTCCCTGAGAATAAAAGATTAACCTGTAAACAATCAATCCTGTCATTTTTAAGATTTTTTCAGGAGGTGGTACAAATGATTGGTTGGTTATATTTTATGAAAAAAATTGATATAATGTACAATTTGGTTAAATTTATGATGAAAGATCTTGGGAACATGTTCTCAAGTAGAGAGAAATAAGTGTAGAGCTATTGTTCTTATTGTATTATTTCCATTTAGTCTCTGACTTCAAATACTCTTTTTACATCCAACCTAAAAATTATACTTAGCTTGGAAACATTTATAAATTTCAAGTTACGTCAAGCACTTGAGAATTTACTCTGCAAAAGACTGTTACCATAGCTTACGACCTCATCAGAAAATCTGATTGAGTTATGCCTTGTTAACTGTCCCTATTCATCATTCCACATTTAACTAATGCAACATTTTATTGAGGGTGCCAAAAAGACAATGTTGATTATAAAAACAGGAAAAAATATAAGTTGAAATATGTTGACATATTTTTTTTACATCTTTATTGGAGCATAATTGCTTTACAGTGTTGTGTTAGTTTCCGCTGTATGTTGACATATTTTTAATCTAAGACACCTCCACTTTACAAAGTTGGTTGTTCTGGTTTGGATAGTTTATTAGCTACAATTGTGTGGGTGTGGGTGTTCCTATATGTGTGTGTATATATCTATTTACTTGTGCTGTGTATGTATGTACTTCTGTTATAACAAAAGGATTGAAAAGACCCAGGCCTGATATAATTCCACAGTCATCAGGGACCCAGCTCCTTTCATCTTCCATGCTACCATCATCAACACCTCTTAGTCCAAGATTAATGCTCCAGATGACATCAAGTTCACATTCCAGCCAGCCGGAGACAGAAACATTCCTTTGGGCAGGTTTCACTTCTTTCCTTTTATGGCATAATGTGGAAATTGTACCCGTCACTTCTACTCATTTTCTATTAGTCAGAACTTAGTTACATGGCCAAAATTAGCTACAAAGGATGCTGGGATTATTTTAGCTAGGTAGCCATATGCTCAGGTGCACATCTATTATTGTATGTATTCTATTAGAAAGAGAGAACAAATACTGGAGACAACAGTAGCCTCTGCCAGTGTCTTTTCCTTTGTTCCTTAATAATGAAAGATTTCTGTTCCAACTATGTATCCCATAAAGATCCAAACTTCCATAAAGTCCTTGCAATTGATTCACCTGAGTAATAATAGGTTGCATATGCTGCAGTCCTCATGACACTGAACATAAAATATCAAACAGCAATGCCCATAAGTTACCAAGAGATGAGATGAAAGGAAGGGATGTTTTATTGGCATTGCACAGGAAGTGTCATGGTGGCACAATGGGGTTTTGTTTTTCAACTTAAACTTGAAAGAGAAAATGACTCTGCAAAAAGCAATATTGAATGCCCTTCCCAACACCACTGCTCTCAGCAAAACACTGATAATGGCAGAGAGAACAAACTACGAAACAAATCCAGAAGCACAAGGAATAGATGAGAGACAGAGAAATAGAGCATCATGTGCCTTTTCCTGGGGTTGATGCATAAAGCAGGTAGTGACTACTGTTCAAATCATGTTTGAGAGAAGTAAAACTTCCCAGAAAAATTAATTTGTAACAATTTAGTATCTAAAGATCACATTTTGAGTAGTGCATAAGGAAAGACTCAGAGTTTAATATCAAATTTCTTAATGCCAGAAGCAGACTTCTTAAAACAACAGGGAAGTGAATGGATATATGGGACCCACAGACACCCACATTCTCTGACATAATATGCCAAAGCCTTGAGTAATCCAGTGTGGCCCAGCTAACAGCTACCATCAGTTCTGTGGTAAGAATGATTGGAGAGTATTACTGGGTATCACTCTCTACGTATTCTTTGTAAATTGTTATGTATAAATATATTTAATTACTTGTAGTTTTCATTGTACGGTGTTCATTTAGTCATTCTCGACAGGCTGGTTTGCCTTTTTTTATAAAGCCACAAGATAAAGAACCCATTCTACCCAGTATTCCAGTCTGGGAAACTTACCTTATAGGCATACTCCCACAAGTACAAAGATAAATATATATGGGTGTTCTCCGCCTGGTTACACAACAGAAGTGTATATGGTCATTAAAAAGAAGAAAGTAAATATATGTATAGTGTATTTCATTTATTCTCTTAAATGTTCATAAATGTATATAATCTCTCTAGAAGAATTAGGGGGACTGGGAGAGAGACTTATACTTTTTACTTCATAGTATTATATTTATGGTATTGGTTTTTACCATAAATAACAACTTTAATTTTTTAACTAGCTAATAAAAGAATTCCTTCAAGACATTGTGACACATAAATATCTGAATGGAGACGATCTCTCCACGCCATGAATCAGGTATCTAGAATGGACAGTACCAGGTAAGCAATATCTCATGAAGAATATAGCCTTGATAGGATTTTTTTCTATATGGTTCTGCCAAATGTTCCCCTGGCAGCTAAAGATCCTTGGACTTGAAAATGTTGCTTCTATCTCAGTAGTCATCCTTAATGTAACATCTTTTTCTTTTCTCCATAATAAGAAGGGAAACTGAGGAATCTCTGTGCTCCCAGGGGACAAATGTGAGCATCACAGCTACAGAAAAGTCATAGAAAACGCCAATACGAATCAGAAGTGGAACAATGATTCAATCCTTGAACACAGAATCATAGAGGTCCAATCTTTCTGGCATGGACTCTGGAACTGGAAAGTTCTCAGTTCTTTTTCTGCCTCTATGGCATCTTAGTTGTACAATTCTGCACAATTTATTGATTTTCTCTATGTTTACATTTTATCACCTGTAATATTGTCACTAATATTGCCTAAGTCATTTGGATATTGTGAGTATTGAGTTAGTGAATGCACAGAAAACTTTTAGCAAGTACCTGAGCAAAATCCCATGATTCCAGAAGCCTCAGGTAACCAGATAAGTGTACTTCTTCCTATGAGATAAGCCCTGTTCCTGATTTACTTTAGCCCATACATCTATCAATGCTGACAGTTTGGGGAAAAAATCAATTTTCTGTTGAAGTCAGAGTGAAGAGAAAACATTATTGAGACTCCCAATTATTAGCCATCACAGCATATGGATCAACAATTCACGTCAATGAATATTTATTGAGACGCTGCTATGTACAAAACACTGATTGGCTGATTTTTTTTTTTTTTTTAATGCATCAGTTCCTACCCTTCGGGAGCTCACAAATTTATGGTAAGGATGAGTCAAAAGTGAATATTCTTTACTAGAGGACCAAACAGTATGCTTATGAAAGTATAGAGAAGGGAAATTAATTCTAACTGACAGTACGAAAAGTCATTTTAGAGGAGGTATGATTTAGATGAAGCTTTACAAAAAGGCAGCTTTTGAGGAAAGAGTACTTGAGGAGATAGGACAGCTAGATGTGGAAACAGAAAGTAAAGATATGCAAACAGAAGAATGCAGAGTATATTTGGGAAGAATGCATTCATTTGCAAAGGGGTATCATATTGAAATACCACATACTGGGTGGCTTAAGAAACAGAAATTTATTTCTCACAGTTGCGGAGGCTGGAAGTCCAAGATCAAGGAGTCAGCAGGTTTAGTTTCTTCTAAGGCCTCTCTCCTTGGCTTGCAGACGGCCACTTTCTCACTGTGTCCTCACGTGGTCTTTCCTCTGTGCACAGCATCCCTGGGGTCTCCTTGTGTATTCAAACTTCCTCTTCTTATAAAAACACAAGTCATATTGGATTAAGACCTCATTTTAACTTAGTCACCTCTTTAAAGGCCTTATCTCCAAAATACAGTCACATTCTGAGGTACTGGGGGTTAGGACTTCAACATATGAATTCCAGGAAGGGGAACACAATTCAGCCCATGATGAATAACAAGTAATGTTATGGAAATAAATAATACATGGGGAGGCATAGAGGCGGAGGTAGGTAAAATAAAAGGCAAAAAACCCCAAAAACTTCTTGAACTCTTATTATAAACCAGTCACTATTCTAAGAGCTTGACTTGCATAAATTCATTTAATCCTCACAATAGCCCTGTAAAGTAGACATTATTATTATTCCTATTTTCAAGGAATGAAACTGAGGCATAGGGAGAATAGAGTCAGGTGGTCCTATCCCAAGGTTCATATTCTTAACCTCTACACTAAACTGTCTAGGGAAAGCAAAAAATGGTCAAGTTTTGGAGTACTCTCAATGCCAGTCTGAGGAGACTGGATTTAATTCTGTAAGAAATGGCAATCCAATGGTAACTGAGCAAGGGAGTAGAACAACTTTTTTTTTGAGAACTTCAACAGCAGCGTATAGAATGGACTGAAATGGAAATAAGCCAGCACATCATTATATTACCTATAAGAGATTATATAATAGAAACTTTGTTTATTGGTATTAGATGTGGGTCATCTCATAAAAAACAAACAAGAATTTTTGTAATACTTAAACAAAGCCCAAAGATTTTAAGACAAGTTTATTGCCATCATTACAGATTAATGATGGACTTCTAAATAACCCATACAACTGTTTCTGTTCTTTTTGTTCCCTCTATATTAATAGCAAACTATCAGTAGTAATAACTCATATGAAATCAATAATAGTATTATTATTTAGACATGGCAATTTTGGGTGTATTTGCTTAGTGATTTTTGTTGTTGTTTTAATTACATCACTTGTTTCTGACATCAACCCTATGAGGTTATGTTGCACATGTAGGAACTGGAGATGAAAGAGATTTAATAACTTAATGAAAACCACGTGGACCATAGAATAGAGATATTCATACTGAGGCCTAGCTATCTACAGAGTCTGTGTTTTTAAATACGTGGTAGGAGTTTTCAACACTTTTATTGATATGATTGATGCACAACACACTGCCCATATTTAAAATGTACAATTTCTTAAGTTGACATAAACATACACCCATAGAACCATAACCAAAGTCAAGATAATAAACACATCCATCACTCCCAAAAGTTTCCTCATGCCCTTTGTAATCTCTTCTTCTCACCCCTTCCCAACTCTCCCTTCCACAGGCAGTTCACTGATCTGCTCTCTGTCACTATAGAGAAGTTTGTATTTCCTAGAACTTTATATTAATGTTATCATATAATATTCACTATTTTTTACTGGCTTCTCAGCATAAGACCTTTGCAATTCCATCCAATGTTGCATATTCATTCCTTTCTGTTGCTAAGCAGTTTTCTTTATCCATACACAGTCTGATGGATATTTGGGTTGTTCCAGTTTGGGACTATTACAAATAAAGCTGGCATGAGCTTGTGTACAAGTCTTTGCATGGACATTGCTTCCATTTCTTTTGGATAAATACCTAAGAATGGAATGGATGGGTGATATGGTAATGGTATGTTTAAATTTTTAAGAAAATGCCAAACTTTTCTGAAATGATTGTACCAGTTTACATTTCTACCAGCAGAGTATAAGAGTTGCTCCACATTCTCACCAACATTTGACATGGTCAGGCTTTAATTTTAGACATTTTAATATGTGTGTAATGATACCTCGATGGGGTTTTAATTTGCATTTCCCTAATCACTAATGATGTTGAGCATCTTCTCATATTTTTATTTGCCATCTATGTATATTCCTTGGTGAAAAACTCAAGGTATTTCTGTTCAAAACTCAGATTTCTGTTTAAATCTTTTTTGCCCATTCTTTGTATTGAATTTTATTACTATTATATTGTTATTATTATTATTAAGAGTTTTTAGAGTTCTTTGTATATTTTAGATATGTCTTTATCAAATATTCAACTTGCAAATATTTTCTCCCCATCTGTGATGTCATTTTATTCTCTTAACAGTGTTTTGTGATGAGAAGAAGTTTTTAATTTAAATTTTTTTCTTTTATGGATCATGTCTTTGTGTTGTTTTTAAGGAATATTTGCCTAACTCCCAGTCACTATGATTTTTCTATTTTTCTTCTATAAGTTTTATAGTTTTAGGTTTTATATTTAGGTCTAGGATTTATTTTAAGTCAATTTTGGTTTATAGCACAAGGTATATATCTAAGTCCATTATTTTGCATATGGATATCCACTTTTTCCAGCAACATTTGTTGAAAAAGACTATCTTTTTTCCACTAAATTATCTTTTCAATTTAGAGAAAATCAATTAACCATGATGGGTTGATTTCTGAACTCTCTGCTCTTCTCCATTGATTTATATGTCTATATTCACACCAATACCACACTTCCTTGATTAATGTAGCTTTATAATAAGACTTCGAGTGAGGTAGGGTAAGTCCTCCAATTTTATTCTTTTTCAATATTATTATGGAGAGTCTATCTAGGGCCTCTACATTTCCATATGGATTTTATTTATTTATTTATTTATTTTTTAACATCTTTATTGAAGTATAATTGCCTTACAATGGTGTGTTAGCTTCTGCTTTATAACAAAGTGAATCAGTTATACATATACAATATGTTCCCATTTCTCTTCCCTCTTGCATCTCCCTCCCTCCCACCCTCCCTCCATATGGATTTTAGAATCTACTTGTCAAGTTTCTACAATTTGCTTACTGGGATTTTGAATGGAGTTGTGTTGAATGTATTCATCAATTTGGGGACAATAAATATCGTAATATTGAATCTTCTGATTAATAAATAGATTCTATATTGCAATATATTTATGGATTTTCAAAATTTCTCAGCAATGATATACAGTTTTAGTATACAGATTTTGTCAGATTTATCCCTAAATATGTCATATATTGTATGCTGTTTTAAGTGATATTTTTTTAATTTAATTTTTTTTTTTATACAGCAGGTTCTTATTAGTTATCCATTTTATACACATCAGTGTATACATGTCAATCCCAATCTCCCAATTGATCACACCACCACCACCCCACCCCTTGCCACTTTCCCACCTTGGTGTCCATACATTTGTTCTCTACATCTGTGTCTCAATTTCTGCCCTGCAAACTGGTTCATCTGTACCATTTTTCTAGATTCCACATATATGCGTTAATATATGATATTTGTTTTTCTCTTTCTGACTTACTTCACTCTATATGACAGTCTCTAGATCCATCCACATCTCTACAAATGACCCAATTTCATTCCCTTTTAAGGCTGAATAATATTCCATTGTATACGTGTACCACATCTTCTTTATCCATTCATCTGTCAATGGGCATTTAGGTTGCTTCCGTGTCCTGGCAATTGTGAACAGTGTTGCAATGAAAATCAGGGTGCATGTGTCTTTTTGAATTATGGTTTCCTCTGGGTATATGCCCAGTAGTGGGATTGCTGGGTCATATGGTAATTCTATTTTTAGTTTTTTAAGGAACCTCCATACTGTTCTCCATAGTGGCTGTATCAATTTATATTCCCACCAACAGTGCAAGATGGTTCCCTTTTCTCCACACCCTCGCCAGCATTTGTTGTTTGTAGATTTTCTGATGATGCCCATTCTAACGGGTGTGAGGTGATACCTCATAGGTTTTTTTGTTTGTTTGTTTTGTTTTAATTTTATTTATTTATTTATGGCTGTGTTGGGTCTTCGTTTCTGTGTGAGGGCTTTCTCCAGTTGCGGCAAGCGGGGGCCACCCCTCATCGCAGCGTGCGGGCCTCTCACTATCATGGCCTCCCTTGTTGCAGAGCACAGGCTCCAGACGCGCAGGCTCAGTAATTGTGGCTCACGGGCCCAGTCGTTCCGTGGCATGTGGGGTCCTCCCAGACCAGGGCTCGAACCCGTGTCCCCCGCATTGGCAGGCAGATTCTCAACCACTGCACCACCAGGGAAGCCCCCTACCTCGGAGTTTTGATTTGTATTTCTCTAATAATTAGTGATGTTGAGCAGCTTTTCATGTGCTTCTTGGCCATCTGTATGTCTTCTTTGGAGAAATGTCTATTTAAGTCTTCTGCCCATTTTTGGATTGGGTTGTTTGGTTTTTTAATATTGAGGTGCATAACCAGTTTATATATATTGAAGATTAATCCTTTGTCCGTTGATTTGTTTGCAAGTATTTCCTCCCATTCTGAGGGTTGTCTTTTCGTCTTGTTTGTAGTTTCCTTTGCTGTGCAAAAACTTTTAAGTTTCATTAGGTCCCATTTGTTTATTTTTGTGCTTATTTCCATTACTCTAGGAGGTGGATCAAAAAAAGATCTTGCTGTGGTTTATGTAAAAGAGTGTTCTTCCTATGTTTTCCTCTAAGAGTTTTATAGTGTCCGGTCTTACATTTAGGTCTCTAATCCATTTTGAGTTTACTTTTGTATATGGTGTTAGGGAGTGTTCTAATTTCATTCTTTTACACGTAGCTGTCCAGTTCTCCCAGCACTACTTATTGAAGAGACTGTCTTTTCTCCATTGTATATCCTTGCCTCCTTTGTCAGTGATTAGTTGACTATAAGTGCGTGGGTTTATCTCTGGGCTTTCTATCCTATTCTATTGATCTATATATCTGTTTTTGTGCCAGTACCATATTGTCTTGATTACTGTAGCTTTGTAGTATAGTCTGAAGTCAGGGAGTCTGATTCCTCCAGCTCCATTCTTCTCCCTCAAGACTGCTTTGGCTACTCAGTGTCTTTTGTGTCTCCATACAAATTTTAAGATTTTTTGTTCTAGTTCTGTAAAAAAGGCCATTGGTAATTTGATAGGGATTGCATTGAATCTGTAGATTGCTTTGGGTAGTATAGTCATTTTCACAGTATTGATTCTTCCAATCCAAGAACATAGTATATCTCTCCATCTGTTTGTATCATCTTTGATTTCTTTCATCAGTGTCTTATAGTTTCCTGTAAACAGGTCTTTTGTCTCCTTAGGTAGGTTTATTCCTAGGTATTTTATTCTTTTTGTTGCAATGGTAAATGGGAGTGTTTCCTTAATTTCTCTTTCAGATTTTTCATCATTAGTGTATAGGAATGCAAGAGATTTCTGTGCATTAATTTTGTATCCTGCAACTTTACCAAATTCATTGATTACCTCTAGTAATTTTCTGGTGGCATCTTTAGGATTCTCTATGTATAGTATCATGTCATCTGCAAACAGGGACAGTTTTACTTCTTCTTTTCCAGTTTGTATTCCTTTTATTTCTTTTTCTTCTCTGATTGCCGTGGCTAGGACTTCCAAAACTATGTTGAATTATAGTGGTGAGAGCAGACATCCTTGTCTTCTTCCTGATCTTAGAGGAAACGCTTTCAGTTTTTCACCATTGAGAATAATGTTTGCTATGGGTTTTTCGTATATGGCCTTTATTATGTTGAGGTAGGTTCCCTCTATGCCCACTTTCTGGAGAGTTTTTATCATAAATGGGTTTTGAATTTTGTCAAAAGCTGTTTCTGCATCTATTGAGATGAGCATATGGTTTTTATTTTTCAATTTGTTAATATGGTGTATCACATTGATCGATTTACATATATTGAAGAATCCTTGCATCCCTGTGATAAATCCCACTTGATCATTGTGTATGATACTTGTAATGTGCTATTGGATTCTGTTTGCTAGTATTTTGTTGAGGATTTTTGCATCTATATTCATCAGTGATATTGGTCTGTAGTTTTCTTTTTTTGTAGTATCTTTGTCTGGTTTTGGTATCAGGGTGATGGTGGCCTCATAGAATGAGTTTGGGAAGGTTCCTTCCTCTACAATTTTTTGGAAGAGTTTGAGAAGGATGGGTGTTAGCTCTTCTCTAAATGTTTGATAAAATTCACCTGTGAAGCCATCTGGTCCTGGACTTTTGTTTGTTGGAAGATTTTTAATCCCAGTTTCAATTTCATTACTTGTGATTGGTCTGTTCATATTTTCTATTTCTTCCTGGTTCAGTCTTGGAAGGTTATACCTTTCTAAAAATGTGTCCATTTCTTCCAGGTTGTCCATTTTATTTGCATAGAGTTGCTTGTAGTAATCTCTCATGATCCTTTGTATTTCTATGGTGTCCACTGTAACTTCTCCTTTTTCATTTCTAATTTTATTGATTTGAGTCCTCTCCCTCTTTTTCTTGATGAGTCTGACTAATGGTTATCAATTTTGTTTATCTTCTCAAAGAACCAGCTTTTAGTTTTATTTATCTTTGCTATTGTTTTCTTTGTTTCTATTTCATTTATTTCTTCTCTGATCTTTATGATTTCTTTCCTTCTACTAACTTTGAGTTTTGTTTGTTCTTCTTTTTCTAGTTCTTTTAGGTGTAAGGTTAGATTGTTAACTTGAGACATTTCTTGTTTCTTCAGGTAGGATTGTATTGCTGTAAACTTCCCTGTTAGAACTGCTTTTACTGCATCCCATAGATTTTGGATCGTCGTGTTTTCATTGTCATTTGTTTCTAGGCATTTTTTGATTTCCTCTTTGATTTCTTCAGTGATCTCTTGGTTATTTAGTAATGTATTGTTTAGCCTCCAGGTGTTTGTGTTTTTTATGTTTTCTTTTCTGTAATTGATTTCTAATCTCATAGCGTTGTGGTCAGAAAAGATGCTTGATATGATTTCAGTTTTCTTAAATTTACTGAGGCTTGAGTTGTGACCCAAGATGTGATCTATCTTGGAGAATGTTCCTTGTGCACTTGAGAAGAAAGTGTAATCTGCTGTTTTTGGATGGAATGTCCTATAAATATCAATTAAATGTATCTGGTCTATTGTGTCATTTAAAGCTTGTGTTTCCTTATTAATTTTCTGTTTGGATGATCTGTCCATTGGTGTAACTGAGGCATTAAAGTCCCCCACTATTATTGTGTTATTGTCGATTTCCCCTTTTATGGCTGTTAGCATTTGCCTTATCTATTGAGGTGTTCCTATGTTGGCTGCATATATATTTATAATTGTTATATCTTCTTCTTGGATTGATCCCTTGATCATTATGTAGTGTCCTTCCTTGTCTCTTGTAACATTCTTTATTTTAAAGTCTATTTTATCTGATATGAGTATCACTACTCCAGCTTTCTTTTGATTTCCATTTGCATGGAATATCTTTTTCCATCCCCTCACTTTCAGTCTGTATGTGTCCCTAGGTCTGAAGTGGGTCTCTTGTAGACAGCATATATATGGGTCTTGTTTCTGTATCCATTCAGCAAGCCTGTGTCTTTTGGTTGGAGCATTTAATCCATTCACGTTTAAGGTAATTATCAATATGTATGTTCCTATGACCATTTTCTTAATTGTTTTGGGTTTGTTTTTGTAGGTCCTTTTCTTCTCTTGCTTTTCCCACTTAGAGAAGTTCCTTTAGCATTTGTTGTAGAGCTGGTTTGGTGGTGTTGAATTCTCTCAGCTTTTGCTTGTCTGTAAAGATTTTGATTTCTCCATCGAATCTGAATGAGATCCTTGCCAGGTAGAGTAATCTTGGTTGTAGTTTCTTCCCTTTCACTGCTTTAAATATGTCATGCCACTCCCTTCTGGCTTGTAGAGTTTCTGCTGAGAAATCAGCTGTTAACCTTATGGGAGTTCCCTTGTATGTTATTTGTCATTTTTCCCTTGTTGCTTTCAATAATTTTTCTTTGTCTTTCATTTTTGCCATTTCATTACTATGTGTCTCAGCATGTTTCTCCTTGGGTTTAACCTCCCTGGGACTCTCTGCGCTTCCTGGACTTGGGTGGCTATTTCCTTTCCCATGTTAGGGAAGTTTTCAACTATAATCTCTTCAAATATTTTCTGGGGTCCTTTCTTTCTCTCTTCTCTCTCTGGGACCCCTATAATGCAAATGTTGTTGCGTTTAATGTTGTCCCAGAGGTCTCTTAGGCTGTCTTCATTTCTTTTCATTCTTTTTTTCTTTATTTTTTTCCACAGCAGTGAATTCCACCATTCTGTCTTCCAGGTCACTTATCCGTTCTTCTGCCTCAGTTATTCTGCTATTGATTCCTTCTAGTGTAGTTTTCATTTCAGTTATTGTATTGTTCATCTCTGTTTGTTTGTTCTTTAACTCTTCTAGGTCTTTGTTAAGCATTTCTTGCATCTTCTCGATCTTTGCCTCCATTCTTTTTCCGAGTCCTGGATCATCTTCACTATCATTATTCTGAATTCTTTTTCTGGAAGGTTGCCTATCTCCACTTCATTTAGTTGTTTTTCTGTGGTTTTATCTTGTTCCTTCATCTGGTACATAGCCCTCTGCCTTTTCTTCTTGTCTATCTTTCTGTGAATGTGCTTTTTGTTCCACCGGTTGCAGGATTGTAGTTCTTCTTGCTTCTGCTGTCTGTCCTCAGTGATATTGTTTTTTAAATTGAATTTCCATGTGTTCCTTGCTAACATATAGAAATACAATTGACTTTGTACAATGATCTTGTATCCCAAAACCCTGTTAAACTCATTTATTCGTTCTAGGAGTTTTCAGTAGTTCCCTAGGACTGTCTACATAGATAACTACATTGTTTGTGACTGAAGACATTTTTACTACTTCTTTTGTAATCTGGTTGCTTTGTTTCTTTTTCCTACCTGACAGCAATGGCTAGAATCCCTAGTATAATATAACTAGAAGTGGAAAAAGTGGACATCTTTGTCTTGTTCTTGATCATAGTGTGAAATCATCTAGCCTTTAACCATTATGCATGATTTCAACTGTAGGTTTTTCATGGGTGCCCTTTATCAGGTTGAAGAAGTCTCTTTCTATTACTGTTTGTTTTGAGTTTTTATCAGGAATGGAATTTGGATTTCATCTAATGCTTTTTCTGCATCTATTGAGATGATCACATGATTTTCCTTTTTTAGTCTATTAATATGGCGAATTCCATTAATTAATTTCTTTTTTTTTTTTTTGGCCACACCACACAGCATATGGGATCTTAGCTCCCCAGCCAGGGATGGAACCCATGTCCCCTGCATTGGAAGCATGGAGTCTTAGCTACTGGACTGCCAGGGAATTCCCCATTAATTAATTTTCAAATGTAATTTCCACCTTGCATTCTTGGGATAAACTCCAGTTGATCATGATGTGTTATATGTTTACATATCATCACATTCAACTTGCTAAAATTTTAAGAATTTTCGTATCTATTTTAATGAGGAAATTGGTCTCTAGTTTTCTATTGTTTATAATGTCTTTGTCTGATTTTAATATCAGAGTAATTCTGGACTCATATAATGAAAGTATTTCCTCCTCTTCAATTTTGTACAATTGGTATTATTTATTTTCCTTAAATGTTTGGAAGAATTCACCAGTAAAGCCTTCTATGACTGGGGTTTTCTTTGGTAGAAGGTTTTTCACTACAAATTCAATTTCATTAACAGGTACAGAGTTATTCAGCTATTCTGTTTCAACTTGAGTGAACTTAGGCAACCCAAGTCTTTCAAGGAAGTTATCCATTTCATCTAAGTTGTTGAACCTGTTGGAAAAAGTTTTTCATAATATTATGTTGTTTTCTTTTAATATCTGCAGTATCTGTAGTATAATATCATCTTTCTCATTCCCAATCTTGGCAATTTGTGTCTTCTCTCATTGTTTCCTTTATCATTCTGGCTAAAGGTTTATCATTTTTATTTATCTTCTCAAAAAAAAATCCCTATTTCCACTGATCGTCTCTATCATTTTTCTGTTTTTTTGATCTCCACTTGGTCTTTGTGATGGTTAATTTTATGTGTCAGCTTCACTGGGCTAAGATACACCCAGATAGCTAGTGTTGTTATTTATATAATTATTTATAATATAACTACTGATTCTATCTGTGAGGGTTTTTCTGGAAAAGATTAGCATTTGAATTGGTAGATAGAGTAAAGAAGACCACCTTCACCAACGTGAATGGACATCACCAATCTGTTGAGGGCCTGAAGAGAGAACAAAGGTAGAAGGACAAGTCTGCTCTCTCTAGTTGAGCTGAAACTTCCATCTTCTCCTGCCCTTGGACAACAGCACTCATGGTTCTCAGGCCTTCAGACTCGAACTGGGACTAACACCACCAGTTCCCCTGATTCTCAGGCCTTTGAATGCTGACACAGAATTACACCATCAGCTTTGGCTCTGTTTCTCTGGAATACTTTGTCTTTGTACTTTCCTTTCTTCTGTTTACTTTGAAATTTTAAACCAAATTAATGATCTACTTCTAGTTTCTTAAAGTAGAAACTGAAATTATTGATTTGGGACTTTTTTTCTTTCTTAAGATAGACTTTTGTTTTTATCAATTCCTAAGTGCTGCTTTAGCAGCAACTCAAAAATTTTTATATGTTGTGACTTTATTTTCATTCAGTTCAAAACACTTTCTAGTTTCCTTTTTATTTATTCTTTGACCCATGGGTCATTTAGAAATATGTTATTTTGTTACCAAGTATTTAGAAATTTTTCAGATATCTTTGTTTGATTTCTAATTCATTTCTACTGTGATTAGAGAAGGTACTTTGTATGACTTGAAGCCTCTTAAATTTACTGAGATCTGTTTTGTGGTCCAGGCTACAGAATACCTTAATAAATGTTTCCTGTGCATTTAGAAATAATTTTTTTATTCAGGCAGGACTGGGCAGGTGGAAGAGCATCCAGAAAGAGTAGCCTGGGCTCAGAGTTGGCACAGAAAGACGCAGGGAACTGTGAGTCTGTACATCTAGTTAGATCTTGTCTTCATCTTTCCCACACTAGAGGGGCTCACAGTGTTGACAGGTGCAGCCTAGCCCTAGACCTAGACTCTCTGGAGGAAGCAATCAGAGAGATGGGAGAGAATGTCGCAAGACCTGGGAATAACAAGATGCACACTTGAACAAAGACCTGCTCAAAATACCAAACTAAAATAATCTCCACCAGAAAAGCAGATGAGGTATCTCCTCACTTTCTCATCCTGGGAGGCCAACACCCTTTCTAGAAAAAGATAGTCAGTGGTCTGTGTGTGAAAGGACAGTGACTACCAGCCCCCAAACAGATAGTTAACATAAAGTCACTAGGTTTCTAAAAATTAGCACAGGCAAGAAATTAAAAACAAATGACTGACCCTGGTCCAGTCTAGGTCTAAGCAGGAATCCTAAAGTCTGGTTAGCTTGTTTGAACTTTGGCTCAATCATTTTCTGTAATTGGATGATCTTCTTAGGCAGTATTCACCAATTCACCTTAGGGGAAAAAGCATTTCTTCTTGGTGATGACTGTGATAGTACCAAAAAATATAAAATTGGGATTAACCAGATGGTACATTTTAACCTATAATGGTTTCATGTTTGTGCACTAGAATATTCTATGGATTCCCTGTAAAATTAGATTTTTATTTTAATCTAATTTAATTAAAAATAAAACGAAAGTATACCAGTCCCCTTTCGGATTTCAGAGTTATTTAAAGGTAACAATAGACGTATCAGTGAGGGTTTCAGCACAAAACAGATGGTGGGCTTGAAAGGCTTGACCTAAGAGAGATTTTGAAGTAGTTAAGAGAGTTAAAGAAACCCACAAAACATGGTGAGGGCTCCAGATATCAGCAACAATGGACTCCATTACCTCCCGCAAGCCTGAAAGGCATGAGGAGGGAAGTGTATTTCTAGAGCGTGGAGAAACTCAGGGCCTTGAAATAAATGGTCAACTGACAAGTGTTACATCCATGCTAGTCTCAACCTGAGACCCTCTCCTTAAGGTAATCAGAGGATTACACTGTGATCAATATTAATGTTATTAACAATAATAGCTAATAATGATCAAGGTGGCATCCACTGTGATAAGCATCTGGCTTGCATGTTACTCAGTTCTAAAAAAAGAGCCCTATGAGGTGTATACTATTTCTTTTTTTTTTTTTTAAAGACCACCTTCTTCCTCATTCTTTTTTTTTTTTAATTTATTTATTTATTTTTATATTTTTATTTTTGGCTGTGTTGGGTCTTCGTTTCTGTGCGAGGGCTTTCTCTAGTTGCGGCAAGCAGGGGCCACTCTTCATCGCGGGTGTATACTATATCTATCCCCACTTTGCAGAGATTAAATAATGTGCCCAGTCACACAGTTTGTAAAGGCTGAATCCAAATGTGAACCCAGGCAGTCTGACTGCAGAGGCCATACTATTAACCACCAAAAAAAAGGTTTGTATAATTAGAATCAGATCCCAATGTAATCCTTACATTGAATCAAAAATCAGGAAATTTGCTCCAGACTCCACTCTCTGATTTGGTTGGTTTCCTTTAGGCAGAGAGACATCTTTAATTATGTAAAACCTATCTGAGGAACTGTTTCCTGATTCATCCCATGAGAAAAAAATATCAACAGCAACAACAAAAAACACAGTATCTTTGCATCTTGAAATTGTTGAATATTTTGTCTTTTCAAAGCTGCTGGTATTTCTGTGCTTATCTTCAGGGATTTTATACACAGTTGGTTCAGAGGCAGCCAGTCTGTATTTGGTCCCCAGCTAGGTCTTTCCATCCACTACATCCTGCCTATATCCAGGCCCTAAGTTAACTCTGACAGGGACACTCAAAATACTGTCTCATGAAGGACTTGGTATATAGGATGAAGGACCACTTCTCTTAGAAAATGCTAGATTTTATTCACTTCTAACCTCTCACCACTCCCAACTCTCATCCTCAATGCCATTCCTGTTTTTAAGCAGGGAAATTTGCATATTCGTCTAACTTGTATTGTTCTTTAGAAACAGATTATAATCCAGTTTTGGAAAATTCATCATCAAATACATTTCATCAAACTACACAGTCCAAAACCATTTTTAACTTTTTATGGATATCTTATTTAATATGGAGAAGTGTATAAATCAAAAGCATACAGCTTAATTAATTATCAAAAATTAATAAACCCCTGTAGCTACTACCCAGGTCAAGAAATTGAAGATTAGCAGCATTTCAGAAGCCCTCTTATGTTCCTTCCTAATCATTGCCCACCCTGTCTCCAAAAGTAACCACTGCCCTAACTTCTAACACCATACATGAGGTTTACTTGTTTGGGGATTTATATAAATGGAGGCATGAAATACGTACTCTTTTGTTTCTGGATTCACCCCTGTTGCTACATGTAACTCGAGTTCATTTATTTTCATTACTAGATAGTATTCCATTATATGAATATACCACAATTTATTTAAATATTCTACTATTGATAAATATTTGAAAATTGTAATACATAACTGACAAAGGGCCTTTTATATAAAATAGTAGAGTATGCAACATAATAAAAATAGCAATAACCAAATAGAAAACAGTCTTGAGACACTTTTTTTAAAAGGATATTTGAATAATCAAAAAACATGAAAAGATTCTCAACCTCATTAATCACCCAGGAAATGTAAATTTAAGCCACGATGAGATACCACCACACACCCAGGAGAAAGGCCAAAATGAAAAGGCTGACAAGATCAAGTGTTGATAAAGACATGAAACAACACAAAACTCATATAATCTTGGGGTGTAATTGGTACAGTCACTTAGAAAAATAGTCTGGCATTATCTACTAAAATTGGACATATTTCATTTTTAACTATAAATTCATTTTATATTTTTAAATGCATTTAAAAAATACATCCTTAGGTAAAAAGGCTAGGCAGTGATTTATGTAAAACTACTTCCGGGGTCTTAACTTCTCACAGACTTAATATGTGCCCTTAGAATTATATAGCAGCTAAAACAAAACAAAACAAAACAACAACTGTTACTTACATTACATTAATCTTTAAAATACTATGCAATTCAATCTTATTATACTCTGCCAAGACTATACTTCATGTAGAGTACTGCAACCAAACATGATATTTTTGACAGCACACTGATAATTTAGAAATGAAACTGGAGAAGGGTTCTGCAAACTCATTCAGCTAGTGATTAAATAGTGCATTATTCACTACACACCAACTGTGGGCCAGAGATGGCACCAAGCAATGGAAGTAGGTTGGAGAAAAGACAACAAAAGGCAAAACCTTTAAGTATTTCTAAACCTGTCGCATTTCAACACTACTCATTCTCCGTAGGTGATAACCTGTACTTTCAGTCTTTTCCTGTGACCTGTAGGCTTATGATTCCAAAATCCTTTTATTCAGATACCTTCTTTCAGCACCAGACTTCTGCATTTGCCCACATACTGGGTGTTCAGCTCCCCAGGCTACTGCAGTTCATCATACCTAAATGTAACTCATCTTCTCCCAAATTGTCTACCCCTGAGGGTGGTTACAGAATCCATAGAGTCTCTGAAGCTAGAAATTAGTCAGTCTTTGAATTCTCCCTGTCTAATCCTCAGCACCTATTGAATTACCACACCCTGCTGATTTTAACTCTACCTTATGTCCATCCCCTTTTATTAGTGCCTGCCTGGAATACAAACGCAGCCTCCCAGGTGTCCCTCTGTGCCTCCAGTCAACACAATTTCAGCAGTACCACGAGTTGATCTATTTGATCTCCCTCTTCAAACCATTCGATGGTTTTTTGTCACCTTTAGCACAGAGCATAACCTATATCATCTCAGTTTATGTTATAAACACAGAGAATATTCAGAAACTAGTAACAGTGGTTCCTTCTAAAAGGACAACTTGTTGACTGGAGGAATGGGACAAGAGAGGGACTTACTTTTCACTGTATACTGTTTTTATATTTTTTACTTTGGTACCAGAGTCAGATTCTGGTACCAAATTTCAAAAGTACCTTTTAATGTATGCCATAAGATTCTGCATATTTGCAGTAAGGGGTCTACAAGTTTGGTTCTGAGCATCCTGATAGCCAAAGAAATGAGGGAAAGATGATCAGGTTTAAGTGACACATCTATTAAGATAAAATCAAACTAGCTCCCAAGGACAAGCCAAGTGCTTCCTGGTTTAAAATAAAATTTAAAAAGAAATTTCCCTGTGAAAAGAACATTGCATAGGGAAAATTTTCAACAATATTCCCAAATAACTTCAACAGAGACTTTCAGGCTGCAGATCCTTAGAACATCCCTTTAGGCAAGTCAAAAGCATAACCCAAAAGTACAACCTGGTAAAGCAGTTGTCCCACGGGTTAATCTTCTCATTTTGGTGGTTTCAGATGCTCCATTCAAACTGGACTTTGTAATAATATGGTCAGTACATGATAACAATATTTTGCATTAATATTATATATGAAAGAACTTGGCACGAGCCAGAGCTGCCAGTGATGAAACAGTCTGATTCTGAGGTATTAGCCTACCTTCAATATCAGGGATATTATAGAACAGATCCTTGCCTTGCTAGAAGTTTGGAGGGAATAAATTCTAGGACCCCTTTAAACTTTAAGATTCCACAGGCTGGTATGTCCATGCATCTTGAAATTACCTCCTTAAAGTTTAAGTGCATCTCTACGTGTAAGGAGTTATTACTTAAATACATTTAAGAACTTGATCATAGGGCCTCCTTATATTTAGGAAATTCCCTGAATACAATTAGAGGTGTTATTAGCATTGGTTTAAAGGAAGCCTAAAGCTAAATTTGTAACTAGTGAGGCATTTAAGAAGAGGACCCAGGAGTCCTGGGTCCCAGTTCCACATCTATCAACTACCCTCCATGCTTAATAAGGTTAAATAATTCTCCAAAAACAAGCAGCATGACTCTCCTCTTGCCCTTGATTTTCTTACACAAGACAAGGAGAAAGTATCTCAGCCTGAGTCTGCACAATAAAGATCAGAGGGCCAATCCCTCTTTTAAATACACACATGCACAATTCAAAATTGAAATTTATTTCAATTTCCTTTATTTTAAAGGAAAAAGGAAGGGAGGGAGGGAGAAGGAAAGAAGGAAGGAAAGAAATGAAATAAAAGACAGGAACTCATGGCCCCAGTTTACGAGGGACAAGATGGGGAGGAGATGAATGCCCTTTCCACCAGGGTACAGCCTGGCGCTGGCTTTGCCAAGACTCCCCGTCTCTGTCTCCACGTTCCACTGGCGCCTGAAAGGTAAGTACCACTCCTTCTAGCCTGTGGCTGAAGGGAAACCAGAGAGGGAAAAAGGTTGAGCACCATCTGTCTGGGAGTATATACAAACTAAATCAAATGTATTGTTCAAAATTTACAGTGGGTCATCTCTTCCTTTTTCTTATTTCTTTTCAATATCGAATGAAGGGCTGACCAGCAAGGTCAAACTCCCCTTATTAATGAGGCATTGCTGGGGCTCTGTCTCATTAGGGCACTCAGAACTGTGCATTTACTGCAATTTGCAGCACTTAATAGAGAAAGGTCAGAGCGGGTCACGTTCAATTTCCACTTGGCAGAGGGAGGAAAAATGGAAGCAATTCATTTGCACAAATTTGAATAATTCTTCTCAGTCTCCTTTTCTTTATCTACGTATGGATAATTCCTGCATCTTACCTCACTCACAATCATTTCAGAACTGCCAGCGGCCAGATTTCTATGAAGGCTGTAATGGAGCTGACAGATTCTATGAATCCAGGTGTCAAAATAAAGCCGCTGGCTTTGTCCCCCGCCCCCCTTCTCACAACAGGGAATAGGAGCTGCCTCTAGTGAGCTCTTAAACTTATCATAAATGTATCAAGATTGCTGTGGGCCATGAAACAGCTGTAGACAATTAATCTTTCCACAATTCTTCGGCATAAGAATTGCTTTCCCCGCAAAGTAACATCTGCCGTGCCGAGGTGATTATTCACGGCCGAGGGCGCCACCATAGTTTCATGCATAGAGCCATCAGTGGCAATGAAGCAAAATTTATAGTTTTCCCTGGTTCAGTAAAAATAACATTTCAGCTGCATTAAAACATCATCCATCAGCATTGTCCCAGAGCCCAGAGCCCCATCTCATCCAAAGAAATTAAAAAGTATTCATTTTAATGCTACCTTCTGAAGCTTGCAATGACATTACTGCCTTTTTTGGAAGTGGTTGGAGAGGGGGAGTAATAGCACGAGGAAGATGGGAGGAAAAGGTGATGCAGCACAGCTAGGCTGAGTATTAAACGTGCTACTAGATAGTAGTGATATCCCAATTACCACACTGCAGGTTCTCATTTATTCATGACCCCTGAATACTTAATCAAAAATCGTTGAATCAAATTGAACAACTAAAGAGGGAAAGTTATTTCACAGAAACAAGATGACTCTTTGGCTTCAAGGGAAAAGCATAAAATGAATACCAAAGCAATAGCTGCCTTTTCCAAGGCAGTGGGCATTTTGTTTCTTTAAAACAGTTGTTTAAACATTTGTCTGAAGGAATAAAATTTACCTAGACAAAAAAATGGATATTTTCTTTGAACCTCCCTCAGCATTATGCTAAGCTCAGGGCTTGCTCTCAGAAGTGAAAGGGCCTCCTAGTACTTTGGAACTCTATCTACAGGAAATTACCCATTTCAGGACTGGGTTATGGATATTTGAATATAATTACATAGAGGAAGAGAAAAAGGGAGTCCTTGGAGTCATCTGATCTACATAGGCCTTCATACACAGCGCAGGTCTCCAAATACATTAATTTGCAAATAAAATATAAATAATATATTACCCCCCCACTCACACCCACTGCATTCCACCGAGCCACCCTTATAATACTTAGGTTTTAAATCTTTAAAATAATGAGTCCATACAGTCAACATTTCGTTGAGCACTATATTCCAAGTCCTGTGCAATATGCCAGAAGTCCACTGACTCGTTAAAGGGAAATCCTGCCTTTAAGCAGCTTGCAGTCCAAAGGGAAAGCATATAAACAAATAACTAAAATACAGATGATAAGTGATATAATAGAAGCATAAATGAAGTGCTATGGTTACACAGAAAATACAACTGCTCTGCTGGGGAGAGTAGAAGAAAGAAGGTGTCAATTCAACACAATCCTGAGAAATAGAGGGTATTTGAATACCCACCATTAGTAAAGATCATCTGGTGATTGGTAATCGTATCTAAAAACACTACTATTCAAGGTCATAAACAAATTGACTTATAAAGTCACCCAAAAAAAAGAAAGCTGAGAGGCAATGACCTGGAAGGTGAGATGTTGGCGCCAGTACCATAGCACTGATCTGCCTCAGAGTGAGGTTTCATAAGGTGCAATGCTCTATAAAGGATCTCAAAATCAATGTTTGTCCTTGGCATGTTTTCATCCAAAAGTGAAAGCTAATCATTTTTTACTCGTTGGAAATTCTCCGAATTTCACAGTCAATGAAACACAGATTTCAATGCAAGCCAAAACTTGAGTTTTACAAAGGTCAAAGGGAAAGTTCAAGTTGCTGTGTCAGTGAGTCTCAAACCACAGCATGAGATGTGCTGATCTGTCACAGCACAATAACTTCAACATAGAAGTGACTCCTAGCCTGACAGGTAGCGTTCAGCAGAACACATATCCCAGGATACACTCATAGTACAGTAAGGTACTCCAATATTTTTAAATGAACCTTTTTTCTTTTGTTTTCCAGTGTAAAAATATTTTTGGAAATTTTGGAAGGGCTTTGTGCCTTTCGGTGAAAGAACTTTTAAATCTCCTCAGTAAACATACTTAATTAAGTTTAAGGTTTATATATATTTATATATAATAGAGAGTTGTTTAATATAATTTTTAAAGTTTTATACATATGTAAACATATATTTATATACAACATATACACAAATATATAAAGTTATATCTAATAATTTATATATACACATATAACTTGAAAAACACATTACATATAATATATAAATATACATAAACAACTCTATATAGATAGCTAGATAGATATCTGAATATTTATACTCAATTCTCATCACATAATTTTCCATAGCACATGTCTCTTCAGCACTTACTTCCTGAATGTATGTAAACAGAAACTCTATGAGGGAAAATCGTTCCGGAAGGATGCAGGACTTTCAACCAAAAGCTGACAATGCAATGAAAAATTATTCTGATGAAAAAGAAAAGTTAGCTGAATAAGTGTACACTAATAAACTTAGGTTTAAAACATCATGTACAAAAAATGAAAATAGAAAGAGGACATATAACCTAGAAGGAATTTTTCTAATTACACAAAGCTGAAGGAATATTGTTTTGAAAGCTAAAATCCAGAACTAATTGAGGATTGGGAAAAATTCTGTAGACAAAATGTGCTTGTTTAAGCTGTGTTTATTGTCACAAGAACAAAGAAAGCATCATGGCCAACTCACTGTGTGAAGTCAGAGTTATTCAACCCTTATTTAGTTTCAGTCTTCTCTATCAGAGCATGACCTTCACTCTGGAAAGGAAAGTGCCAATGTGGTTTAAGAAGAATTAAAGCCCAAGAAAAGTGAAGGACAGTAAGGACACAGCTAGCAGTTTTAAATAAATTCAAGTTTCAGGACCCAAAATAGTTATATTGAAAAGACCACAGTAGTGATCCCACACCCATGGTCAAAACTTGAGAAATTTTGAGAATAGGATAGAGTTCCAGGAACCAGATGGGAACAACTGTCTATATGTCTAAAGAAAATGAAATTGAATTCAGGAAACATTTTATATTGAACCTCAGGATAATTGGTGTGCAAGCATTAGAAAGTGAAAATAAACTGATAAACTGAACTAGCCTCATTTCCTCTCGGATTACTAGACTGATAAGCAGGTGGGTGCCAGAGGTTTATTCTATCTTGATTGCATCAGAGCATTTAATAAAATGTCTCAGATCTTTGTATTCAAGATAGAGAAATATGGGCTGAATGAACTAGAATATGCAGGATCCATATCTGTTGAACAGTGTTAATGAAGTAACAGAAGGAAGCTGGTATGAGGAGTGCAGGGACAGGAATCTGTGTGCAATATTATCTTCTTGAAAGAAGACCTATCTCTTGAGCTGCAGGTGGTCCAGAGAGAGAAGAGGGGCTAGCACCGCATGAGGCTACCTGCCTCGTCACATTTACATAAGAGCTGGTTCATGGGTCAAAAGTAATAAGATAAAATGTATTAGATATAGGGGAGGAGCTTCAAGATGGCGAAAGAGTAAGACGTGGAGATCACCTTCCTCCCCACAAATGCATCAGAAATACATCTACATGTGGAACAGCTCTGACAGAACACCTACTGAACGCTGGCAGAATACCTCAGACCTCCCAAAAGGCAAGAAACTCCCTACGTACCTGGGTAGGGCAAAAGAAAAAAGAAAAAACAGAGACAAAAGAATAGGGACGGGACTTGCACCAGTGGGAGGGAGCTGTGAAGGAGGAAAGGTTTCCACACACTAGGAAGCCCCTTCCCAGGCGGAGACTGCAGGGGGCAGAGGGGGGAGCTTCGGAGCCACGGAGGAGAGCACAGCAACAGGGGTGCGGAGGGCAAAGTGGAGAGATTCCCGCACAGAGGATCGGCACTGAGCAGCACTCACCAGCCTGAGAGGCTTGTCTGCTCACCCGCCGGGGCGGGCGGGGGCTGGGAGCTGAGGCTCGGGTTTCGGTCGGATCGCAGGGAGAGGACTGGGGCTGGCGGCGTGAACACAGCCTGAAGGGGTTAGCGCACCACAGCTAGCCGGGAGGGAGTCCGGGAAAAAGTCTGGAACTGCCAAAGAGGCAAGAGACTTTTTCTTGCCTCTTTGTTTCCTGGTGCGCGAGGAGAGGGGATTCAGAGCGCCGCCTAAACGAGCTCCAGAGACGGGCACGAGCCGCGGTGATCAGCGCGGGCCCCAGAGATGGGCATGAGATGCTAAGTCTGCCGCTGCTGCCACCAAGAAGCCTGTGTGCAAGCACAGGTCACTCTCCACAACACCTCTCCCGGAAGCCTGTGCAGCCCGCCACTGCCAGGGTCCCGTGATCCGGGGACAACTTCCCCGGGAGAACGCACGGCGCGCCTCAGGCTGGTGCAATGTCACGCCGGCCTCTGCCGCCGCAGGCTCGCCCCGCATCCGTACCCCTCCCTCCCCCCGGCCTGAGTGAGCCATAGCCCCCGAAGCAGCTGCTCCTTTAATCCCGTTCTGTCTGGGCGGGGAACAGACGCCCTCAGGCGACCTACATGCAGAGGCGGGTCCAAATCCAAAGCTGAATCCCGGGAGCTGTGCAAACAGAGAAGAGAAAGGGAAATCTCTCCCAGCAGCCTCAGAAGCAGCGGATTAAATCTCCACAATCAACTTGGTGTACCCTGCATCTGTGGAATACCTGAATAGACAACGAATCATCCCAAATTGAGGAGGTGGACTTTGGGATCAATGATATATATTTTTTTTCCCTTTTTCTCTTTTTGGGAGCGTGTATTGTATGCTTCTATGTGTGATTTTGTCTGTATAGCTTTGCTTTTACCATTTGTCCTAGGGTTCTGTCTGTCCGTTTTGGGTTTTTTTTAGTATAGTTTTCAGCGCTTGTTATCGTTGGTGGATTTGTTTTTTGGTATGGTTGCTCTTTCTTTCTTTTTTAATTACTTTAAAAAATTTTTTTAATAATTATTTTTTGTTTTTTATTTTAATAACTTTTTAATTTAATTTAATTTAATTTTATCTTTTCCTATCCTTCTTTCCTTTTTTCTCCCTTTTATTCTGAGCCATGTGGATGACAGGCTCTTGGTGCTCCAGCCAGGTGTCAGGGCTGTGCCTCTGAGGTGGTAGAGCCAAGTTCAGGACATTGGCCCACCAGAGACCTCACAGCTCCACGTAATATCAAATGGCAAAAATCTCCCAGAGATCTCCATCTCAACACCAAGACCCAGCTCCGCTAAACAACCAGCAAGCTACACTGCTGGACACCCTATGCCAAAAAACTAGCAAGACAGGAACAAACCCCACCCATTAACAGAGAGGCTGCCTAAAATCATAATAAGGACACAGACATCCCGAAATACACCACCAGACGTAGACCTGCCCACCAGAAAGAAAAGATCCAGCTTAATCCACCAGAACACAGGCACTAGTCCCCTCCACCAGGAAGCCTACACAACCCACTGAACCAACCGCAGCCACTGGGGGCAGACACCAAAAACAACGGGAGTTACAGACCTGCAGCCTGTAAAAAGGAGAACCAAAAACACAGTAAGTTAAGCAAAATGAGAAGACAGAGAAACACACAGCAGATAAAGGAGCAAGGTAAAAACCCACTAGACATAACAAATGAAGAAGTAGGCAGTCTACTTGAAAAAGAATTCAGAATAATGATAGTAAAGATGATCCAAAATCTTGGAAATAGAATAGACAAAAGGCAAGAAACATTTAACAAGGACCTAGAAGAACTAAAGAGCAAACAAACACTCATGAACAACACAATAAATGAAATAAAAAATTCTCTAGAAGACATCAATAGCAGAATAACTGAGTCAGAAGAACAGATAAGTGACCTGGAAGATAAAATAGTGGAAATAACTACTGCAGAGCAGAATAAAGAAAAAAGAATGAAAAGAATTAAGGACAGTCTCAGAGACCTCTGGGACAATATTAAATGCACCAATATTCGATTTATAGGGGTCCCAGAAGAAGAAGAGAAAAAGAAAGGAAGTGAGAAAATATTTGAAGAGATTATAGTTGAAAACTTCCCTAATATGGGTAAGGAAATAGTTAATCAAGTCCAGGAAGCAGAGAGAGTCCCATACAGGATAAATCCAAGGAGAAACATGCCAAGGCACATATTAATCAAACTATCAAAAATTAAATTCAAAGAAAAAATATTAAAAGCAGCAAGGAAAAAACAATAAATAACATACTAGGAAATCCCCATAAAGTTAACAGCTGATCTTTCAGAAGAAACTCTGCAAGCCAGAAGGGAGTGGCAGGACATATTTAAAGTGATGAAAAGGAAAAACCTACCACCAAGATTACTCTGTCCATCAAGGATCTCATTCAGATTTGATGGAGAAATTAAAATCTTTACATTCAAGCAAAAGCTAAGAGAATTCAGCACAAGCAAACCAGCTTTACAACAAATGCTAAAAGAACTTCTCTAGGTAGGAAACACAAGACAAGGTAAAGAGCTACAATAGCAAACCCAAAAGAATTAAGAAAATGGTAATAGGAACATACATATCGACAATTAACTTAAATGTAAATAGATTAAATGCTCCAACCAAAAGACATAGATGGCTGAATGGATACAAAAACAAGACCTGTATATATGCTGTCTACAAGAGACCCACTTCAGACCTAGGGACACATACAGACTGAAAATGAGGGGATGGAAAAAGATATTCCATGCAAATGGAAATCAAAAGAAAGCTGGAGTAGCAATTCTCATATCAGACAAAATAGACTTTAAAACAAAGACTATTACAAGAACCAAAGAAGGACACTACATAATGATCAAGGGATCAATCCAAGAAGAAGATATAACAATTATAAATATATATGCAGCCAACATAGGAGCACCTCACTACATAAGGCAAATACTAACATCCATAAAAGGGGAAATCGACAGTAATACAATCATAGAAGGGGGCTTTAACACCCCACTTTCACCAATGGACAGATCATCCAAAATGAAAATAAATAAGGAAACTCAAACTTTAAAAGATACATTAAACAAGATGGACTTAATTCATGTTTATAGAACATTCCATCCAAAACTGCAGAACACACTTTCTTTTCAAGTGCTCATGGAACATTCCCCAGGATTGATCATGTCTTGGGTCACAAGTCAAGCCTTGGTAAATTTAAGAAAATTGAAATTGTATCAAGTATCTTTTCTAACCAGAGCACTATGAGACTAGATATCAATTACAGGAAAAAATCTGTAAAAAATACAAACACATGGAGGCTAAACAATGCACTACTTAATAACCAAGGGATCACTGAAGAAATCAAAGAGCAAATCAAAAAATACCTAGAAACAAATGACAATGAAAACACGATGACCCAAAACCTATGGCAATACAGTCCTACCTTAAGAAACAAGAAACATCACAAATAAAGAACCTAACCTTACACCTATAGCAATTAGAGAAAGAAGAACAAAAATCCCTCAAAGTTAGCAGAAGGAAAGAAATCATAAAAATCAGATCAGAAATAAATGGAAAAGAAATGAAGGAAACAATAGCAAAGATCAATAAAACTAAAAGCTGATTCTTGAGAAGATAAACAGAATTGTTAAACCATTAGCCAGACTCATCAAGAAAAAAAAGGGAGAAGACTCAAATCAATAAAATTAGAAATGAAAAAGGAGAAGTAACAACTGACGCTGCAGAAATACAAACAATCATGAGAGATTACTACAAGCAACTATATGCCAATAAAATGGACAACCTGGAAGAAATAGACACATTCTGAGAAAAGCACAACCTTCCAAGATTGAACCAGGAAGAAATAGAAAATATAAACAGACCAATCACAAGCACTGACATTGAAACTGTGATTAAAAATCTTCCAACAAAAAAAAGCCCAGGACAAGATAGCTTCACAGGCAAATTCTATCAAACATTTAGAGAAGAGCTAACACCTATCCTTCTAAAACTCTTCCAAAATATAACAGAGGGAAGAACACTCCCAAACTCATTCTACGAGGCCACCATCACCCTGATACCAAAACCAGACAAAGATGTCACAAAGGAAGAAAACTACAGGCCAATATCACTGATGAACATAGATGCAAAAATCCTCAACAAAATACTAGCAAAGAGAATCCAACGGCACATTAAAAGGATCATACACCATGATCAAGTGGGGTTTATCCCAGGAATGGAAGGATTCTTCAATATAGGCAAATCAATCAATATGATACACCATATTAACAATTTGAAGGAGAAAAACCATATGATCATCTCAATAGATGCAGAGAAAGCTTTTGACAAAATTCAACGCCCATTTATGATAAAAACCCTCCAGAAAGTAAGCATAGAGGGAACTTACCTCAACATAACAAAGGCCATATATGACAAACCCACAGACAACATTGTCCTCAATGGTGAAAAGGTGAAACCATTTCCACTAAGATCAGGAACAAGACAAGGTTGCCCATTCTCACCACTATTATTCAACACAGTTTTGGAAGTTTTAGCCACAGCAATCAGAGAAGAAAAAGAAATAAAAGGAATCTAAATCAGAAGAGAAGAAGTAAAGCTGTCACTGTTTGCAGATGACATGATACTATACGTAGAGAATCCTAAAGATGCCACCAGAAAACTGCTACAGCTAATCAATGAATTTGGTAAAGTAGCAGGATACAAAAATAATGCACAGAAGTCTCTTGTATTCCTATACACTAATGATGAAAAGTCTGAAAGTGAAATTAAGAAAACACTCCCATTTGCTATTGCAACAAAAAGAATAAAATATCTAGGAAGAAACCTACCTAAGGAGGCAAAAAACCTGTGTGTAGAAAATTATAAGACACTGATGAAAGAAATTAAAGGTGACACAAATAGATGGAAACATATACCATGTTCTTGGATTGGAAAAATCAACAATGGGAAAATGACTCTACTATCCAAACTAATCTACATATTCAATGCAATCCCTATCAAACTACCAATGGCATTTGTCACAGAACTAGAACAAAAAATTTCACAATTTGTATGGAAACACAAAAGACCCCGAATAGCCAAAGCAATCTTGAGAAAGAAAAACGGAGGTGGAGGAATCAGGCTCCTGGACTTCAGACTATACTACAAAGCTACAGTAATCAAGACTGTATGGTACTGGCACAAAAACAGAAATATAGATCAATGGAACAGAATAGAAAGCCCAGAGGTAAACCCACACACATATGGTCACCTTATCTTTGATAAAGGAGCCAAGAATATGCAATGGAGAAAAGACAGCGTCTTCAATAAGTGGTGCTGGGGAAACTGTACAGCTATATATAAAAGAATGAAATTAGAACACTCCCTAACACCATACACAAAAATAAACTCAAAATGGATTGAATACCTAAATGTAAGGTCAGACACTATCAAACTCTTAGAGGAAAACATAGGCAGAACACTCTATGACATAAATCACAGCAAGATCCTTTTTGACCCACCTCCTAGAGAAATGGAAATAAAAACATAAATAAACAAACGGGACCTAATGAAACTTAAAAGCTTTTGCACAGCAAAGGAAACCATAAACAAGACGAAGAGACAGTCCTCAGAATGGGATAAAATATTTGCAAATGAAGCAACTGACAGAGGATTAATCTCCAAAATTTACAAGCTACTTATGCAGCTCAATATGAAAAAACAAACAACCCAATCCAAAAATGGGCAGAAGACCTAAATAGACATTTCTCCAAAGAAGATACACAGATTGCCAACAAACACATGAAAGAATGCTCAACATCATTAATCATTAGAGAAATGCAAATCAAAACTACAATGAGATATCACCTCACACTGGTCAGAACGGCCATCATCAAAAAATCTACAAACAATAAATGCTGGAGAGGGTGTGGAGAAAAGGGAACCCTCATACACTGTTGGTGGGAATGTAAATTGATACAGCACTATGAAGAACAGTATGGAGGTTCCTTAAAAAACTAAATAGAACTACCATATGACCCAGCAATCCCACTACTGGGGATATACCCTGAGAAAATCATAGTTCAAAAAGAGTCACGTACCACAATGTTCATTGCCGCTCTCTTTACAATAGCCAGGACATGGAAGCAACCTAAGTGTCCATCAACAGATGAATGGATAAAGAAGATGTGGCACATACATACAGTGGAATATTACTCAGCCATAAAAAGGCATGAAATTGAGTTATTTGCAGTGTGGTGGATGGACCTAGAGTCTGTCATACAGGCGAAATAAGTCAGAAAGAGAAAAAGAAATACCATATGCTAACACATATATATGGAATCTAAAAAAAATTTAAAATTTGTCATGAAGAACCTAGGGGCAAGACAGGAATAAAGACACAGACCTACTAGAAAATGGACTTGAGGACATGGGGAGGGGGAAGGGTAAGCTGGGACAAAGTGAGAGAGTTGTAGTGTATATATGTACATATATACACTACCAAATGTAAAATAGATAGCTAGTGCGAAGGAGTCGCATAGCACAGGGAGATCAGGTCAGTGCTTTGTGACCAGCAGAAGGGTGGGATAGGGAGGGTGGGAGGGAGGGAGACGCAAGAGGGAAGAGATATGGGGATATATGTATATGTATAACTGATTCACTTCGTTATAAAGCAGAAACTAACACACCATTGTAAAGCAATTATACTCCAATAAAACGTTTAAAAAAAATGTATTAGATATAAATGTCAACCCCGACATCTACATTCCAATGGTTGTGGCCCAAACACCAACCTTAAGCTAATCAGTGACCTAATAAAAGAAGTCCCATTAAATGCAAGAGTAACATAACTATCATTTCATATTTAACAAAGTTCCAGTCAACTTAATAATGCATTATTAATAAAGAATAAAGTACAAGGAGAGATAAAAGATTGCTATTCAGAAAGTCCAAGAGAGTCAAACTATTAGAATTAGTTTTAAAAACCAATGAAAGTGGTAGTACAAGATGAAGTTACAGAAATTGCATGTTTCCTTTATGTCTAAAAAAACCACTTTGAAAATAGAAGTATTTTAAAACCTCATGAACAATTGTGAAAAAAGGTAAAAATAAACTATCTAGGGAAAACCAAAAATAAATGGCAGGATCCATATGAAAAAAATCTAGTAAAATTTTACAAAGAGTTTTTCAAAAGATTTGAATAAGTAAAGAGATATGACATTTCTGAATGTTAATGAAATTCTAATTAAAATCTCAATCAGATGTTTTTGAACTTTAAAAGTCTAAATTAATGTGGAAGAACAAAGGAGGAGGAAAATCTCATTTTAAAAATAAGCATCATGAAGCAATAGTAGTCCCACCAAATATTAAAAAAAAAATTGTAAAGCTATAATAAATAAATCAGTATGGTACTGACTTGAGAGTTGTTAGATCAACTGAAAATAATAAAGCTATGACACGTAATGCGGACTGCTTCATCAATCAGGAACAAAAGACAGCTTTTTAAATAAATGGTGCTGATGAGAGTTGTCAGTTGCTTCTAAATTGAAGGCAGCCTTAAAAAGCCAAAGAGAGAGGCCTGAGAAGAAACCAACCCTGCCAGTACCTTGATCTTCGATTTTCAGCCTCCAGAACTGTGAAAAAAGAATATACACTTATATATACGTTAGGATCTCAACTACGTTTGAAAATTTTCCTACACAAAAGACTGAAGGGAAACATATACCAAAATGACAATGGTTGTTGCCTCTGAGTGGTAGAATTATGAGTCAATATTTTTATTCTTCTTTATACTTTACCTAATTTTCAAATTCTCTACAGCGAACTTATATTGCTCCTGAAATCAGGGAGGAAAGGTTGTTGCATGTGAAAGCCATCTTCAAATATGAGATCATTACACTGAGTAAACCTAGAACCAGTGAGTGAAAATTATGGGGAGACAGATCATGGTTCAATATCAGGAAGAATCAACTAACAGAGCATTCCAAATAAGTGAGGCTGCAATTACCATGTTTGGAAATGTTGAAAGAAGGTACATTATTCAGTGTTCCCCAAAGAAACAGAAACAATATGTGGAGAGAGAGAGATTTATTATAAAGACTTGACTCACATAATTATGGAGGCTGGCAAGTTCCAAGATCTGCAGAATGAGTTGACAAGCTGGAGACCCAGAAGAGTTGATGGCATAGCTCTAGTCCAGGAAGAGCCAATGCTTCAGTTCTTGTCCAAAGGTAAGAAGAGCTGATGTCCCAGTTTGAAGAGGGAGGGCAAACTTCTTTAATCAGTCCGTTGATTTAAATGTTAATCTTACCCCCTAAAACCCTCACAAAAACACCTAGAATAATGTTTGACCAAATATCAGGGCACCTCATGGCCCAATTAAGTTAACCATCACAGGGGAATTCCAAAATGGGATGAAGGTTTGACAAATAACCTATACAATCTTTTTGCAGTGAGACTAAGGATACTAGGTCTACCAACATATTCAATATTCTTTCTGAGTACACAAAGTGCCTCTGTTTCCGGGAAAATTGAGGCTAATAATTAGTTTTAGTATTTTTATATCCAGTATCATAATATCTATGATGCTTGAGAAAGTAATGGAAGGATGTAGCCTCACAGAACTCAGAAATGTTGGTGAACTTAAAAAATTAATGAAATGAAATGAGCTTTTCTGCTTGCTGTGTTTCTGAAATATTCTTATTTAAAATAAAAACATAGCAACAACTAGGAACTGTTCAGAATTCCCCTTTGACATCATATGTACCACAAAATATACCAGATTTAGTGCCGTAAGATCTGAGTTCAAATTCCTGCTCTGTCTCTAACACCGTGATTTTAAGCAAATCAGTTAATCTCTCAAGACCTTCTTTTGCTTCAACTCTTTCAAAGTATTATTTTCAAAAAGCTAAAAACATGACTCTCATGCAAATATATAATGAATACATGTCAAAGATTTTTTAACTCATTAATGGGGGAACCAGCAGGATGGTAAAGTTACCATCCTACCCCAGGTGAATTAGATAATCCTGTTAAACACTTTGACGTGAAAAGGACATGTGGTCAGCTTTTTGCCTAGCTCCAAATTTTGAAAATTTTTCTTCACATCTGATTATTATGAATAATAATGTCTACCTTCCAGTTGTTATGAGACATAAGAAAACGTACATGGAAGTGCTTTGCTCTGAAAAGCACTACCCAAATATAAAATATTGTTATCATTACCAATGGCTTTCTAATTGAATCAGCCTCTGCTAAACACTTTCAACCTGTTCACTGCCTCTCCCTCTCCTCCTTATGTTTTCCCAAACTCATCTACTAGCCATAAACCCATCGGTAACTTGATGGGTTACCACCCCCAATATCCTATCAACCACCAAGCCTTGCCTATTGACCTCCTAAATATCTCCATCTGTTTATTTATCTCCTACTTGACTTTGAAGCCTCTACTTAAATGCCACATCCCCAGGTTTTCTTTCCCGGTCTCCAGGAGGCAGATGCTCATCCCTTTACCTATTTGACCCCATGGCACCCTATATTTCCCCATTCTTTGAACATCACACTACATGAGTAAATATTTTAATTTTTTTGTCTGCATCCCCTCTTCCTTGAAGGGATGCCTCCTTTATTGTCTTGTTCAGTATTTACATCCTAGGACTTGGCATATTGTAAGAGCTCAATAAATACTTAAATGTATAAATGGAATGAAAATGATCCATCTGCCAGAATAAAGTACATTTTTTTTAATAAGATGCTATCATAAAAGGATATAAGGGAAAGAAAATCATAGTTCAGGAAGGAAGGAAGATTAAGGAAAATAAAGGGAGCTGATATTTAAGACAGTCTTAAATTTTGAGAGTTGTAAAGGCTTCAGAAATCATGCTGATACCTCTACCCACTTTACACATGAGGGATCCAAAAAATTAAAGCAATTTGCCCAAAACCACACAAGTTAGTGACAAAGCAAGGATACCAGCCTTGGTCTTACAACTGCCTGGCACAATACCACCATGCAATGAATGTCTGCAGAGAAGAGGAGGGGAGAGGGGAACAAACTGAGTCTCTTCTTTACTCTTAGCAATGGTGCTGGCACCCAGTCACTTATTGAGTTTCAAGGTAATAAAACAAGCTAGAGAGACAACATTCTGATTGATCGTTCCCTGGGTTCATGCCTATTCACCCTACATCTGAGTAATAACGTCTCCCTATGAGACCGTGCTGTCATTTTCCTAGGAGTCCTTGAATACTCTCAATGGTCTTGTGGGAAATGGAGAGTTAGGAGTTGCATTTCCACAGAAGATGCAGAGTGGCTAATTTCCTTCTTTCCTCCCCCACACACCCATTTCAAACTAATCCATCAGATCTCAGGAAAGTACAATACATGAAACAACAAGAATAAAAGCCTTTATATTAAATTCCTTGTGGGTGAACTTTGCAGATAAAGCAGAACAATCTGATCTTAGCAAGTTAAATGGTTTGCAAATCTCAATGTGTTGCACCCTTCAGATGCATCCTTATGTAAAATAAATCACCTAGTATTATCAAAACAGTATTTGGTAAATCTGCAAGTGCAGTGGAGTAAGAGGGCTTGCTTCAGAAAATCTGTATATATATATATATATATATATATATATATATATATATATAATTTATGGCAGGGGTCTCTTAGACAACTAATTTTTCATTTACCTAAATGCATAATTGTGTGATAGGAATATTGAGATCAGGGAAAGGGGGACTAGAATGTAGAGGAAGGGAAGAGAAGAATAAAGGATGTTGTCATTGAGTCCCTGAGTATATAGAATCAGAGACAAGGACAGAAAAAGATGGCTTATCACTCCCTTATGAAAATCAAGGGAAAGTAAGCTTCATAGAAAGATCACAGGATGGGATAAGGCTGTAAGATACTCTGGTTGATATTGATCTGTTGATTGCAGACTAAATATTTTCTATGTATGTATTTGTACACATTATACAACTGCTTGTATATAAATATATATATGCATTTGTGTATATACACAAACATACATAAAGTTTGTACTTGCTATACAAATAAACAAAAATGTTAGCAGTTTGCTGTTTGTAGGACATCTACCTTCACACCATGCCTTGACCTTACCATATATTTTCCCATCATTAGTATATGTTTGAAAACAACTTGCCAGGGTTAGAACTTCAACTTGCATTTAAGAGATGAACACAAAGTAAATTGCACAATGATTAAATCTACAAGTGGTATATGGGTGTTGTGCATGTGCACAAACAAACATAAACAAACCTACATTGCTTCAATTAATGAAGGCAGCACTTACTTCAAAAATCATCTGTCCAATAGCAATCTCACTACTCTGTCTATGACTAGGTATATCATACTCCCAAAAAAAACAGTAATACTAAGGGAGTTTTTTTAAGCCAATTGAAAAAATTTTTAGACTTTTTAAATTCTATAATTGTAATAATAATAGCTACCATTTAGTAAATGTTTCCTTCTATACTGGGAAATGTGGTTTACACAAAGCTCTATCACAACAACTCAGGCATGAGACCTACTGAAGAAAAGTTAGTAATGTCATCTTTATTGAAAAAGACAGTGTGTATATTACTGACTTTAACATACAGTGATCACACATGAATAATTCCCCCAATGCTGATAAGACAGAAGTTGATTTATTTTACTTACACATGTACCTGAAAAGTGCAGCACATTGCAATTGCAAATCATTTAATATACCAAATTCAGATTGCTCTACTCTTATTGCAAAGTTTAATCAGATAGTATATATTAGAAAAAATCATTCACCAGTGTTTTTATGCCATATTCTCTTAAATTCTAGTGGGGTAAGTGAATGTTTTTTTAACTAAGAGCTGAAAAATTAAGTTAATTGAGATGGCAATTTGTTTCATACAAATAATTCAAGATTAACAACATTCATTCTATAAGGCAAAGAGGCTTCTGGAAGGCTGTACACTCTGTATCTGGTGGGGAATCTGAAGTTGCTGAAGGTCAGTAGGATAGACAGTCAAGAAGAAAAGCTGGATGCAAATTGGGGGAAAGCAGGGGCAAATTGGAACGTGTACCTGCCTCTCACATCACCTAACCCAATAATGAAGGTGACTTACTGTCTGCCTTTGAGCTGCACAGGGGCCTGGCCTACAGTTCAGAGAAGCAGAATTGTTGATATGGACAGAGCTGTCGGAACTGGGGGTCCAGGTGCTGCCCCCGCCAAGGACGTGAGCCAGCAGATCAGTCTTCTCCACAGGTCCTTCCAGCACACCAGCAACACTAGCTGACTTGCCAAGTGCAGTGCCTGCCAGCTCTCACCCAGCCCTTTCTACTGGTCAACCCTGATCTAGAACCACAGAGGGAAGGAAATTCTGGGAGCCATAGCTCCATCCTAGCTAAGTTGACACAGTGCAAAACCCACCTTTTGAAATGAGATTTTTCTTTCCTTTCTATGATACGTTTCTGCTAACTGTGAACCACATCACTGAGCCACTTGGCATTAGGCCTTCGTGTGCAGATAAAGTCAATGAGTTGGATTTCCAAGTTCCAAAACAGGTGAAAAAAAAGAAAACATTTTGTTTTTGGTTCATGATTCCACTGCATTTTAGCCCAAAAGATGTTTCTCTAATAAAAACGATTAGCTATGCATCATCTCACAACCTTGCAAACTCTACCAAAAGCAAATGCACCTTCACATACCCACAGCAAAAGAGGAGAAATTCAGCAGTTAGGATTGGAGTAGTGAGGAAGTCAGTTTAAATGTTCATCTTTACCCTACAATTAAAAAGTCTATCTTCTTTTATATACAGTTATTTACTGTAATGTAACTTCATTAGTTTAAAAGATATTATTTCATGTTAAATGTTGAGGTCTTTTAAATACAGAAGACTCAAAAATAGATGACAGCTTCTTTTTTCAAACACATTGTTAAACCCTTATCTCTATTTGATTTTTCAAAATTGTGAGGCACAAATTATACAGAGCAGAGCACTCTGAGTCTCTTTTCTGGCCTGTAAAGTCAACAGTTACGGTGCTAAAGTTTAATCAATCCCATAAAATGTTACTCAGTAAGTGACCTGGTGTTATGCCTGGAGTACATCTCCTACATTAAAAAGCACTTTCAATGCAGCCAGAACAGCATTATTGAAAGAGATAACTAATAGATACCTGGACGAGGATGGGGGAAAGGAGGGTGGTGGTGGGGAAGAAAAGTCAAATGGGAGAGAAGGCCACGAAAATTCCATTTTCCAGCATTTCCCTAAGGAGATGTGGTTGCATAGATGAATGCCCAGGTTGAATAATAAAGGTCTTTTATCTTATTTCAAGCAGAGAGCTCCGTGAATTTCATAGTGAAACCAGACATAGTGTGTCCTTCTAGTACAAACTAGAGATGCCAGCACATAAAGCAGGAGGAGTGCCTGAACAGAGGTCACCAGTACAAGTGCCAACTGTGGAAATTTCAGCACTGCTCACACCAACTACTTTTTTTTAAACAAATAAGGCTTTCAATAGTAATTACGCAGACCAAGGAATAGAACTCCTTTAGCTCTGAAATCACACACACTCACTCATTATGTGTACAGACAATGATTGTTTGTTTGTTTAAATAAATATACATGCATAAGAACTTAAAATGTGTTCGATTTTGAAAATGAAAATGTAAAATAGTAAAATTAATTCAAATTCTACCATTCTGGGGGGGAAAATACCCATAGTAAAATAGGAAAAGTGCCTCCATTTCCCATGTCTCCAATTCTGCCTCTAAAAGGTAACCTGTTTGAACAGTTGGATGTTTGTCCTTCCAGACATTTTTCTACACTTTTACAAGTAAATGCAACCAGTACGTCTTGAGTGAAAACTCAAGTGTCTCTTAGATAACAGCCACACCTATGGTCACTTTAAGCTCCTAACAAACAAAGGCTCAAATATGTATTTAATGTGTCTAAGCAAGGTAATAATCAAAACTTCATTCTTGACGTGAAGTTCAGCTTCTCTCCTGCGGATACGTGGATGCTGCCTCAGACTAGCCTCAGGTAGAACAGCTGTTATCTGGGGAAGAGAGTATGATTGATTTCTTCTCTCTTTCACCAGTCGTATTTCCACTCATCCTTCTAAACTGCATCTTCTGATCTCTCAAGGGTTACTGTGTCAGGAGAAGGGAGATGGACATCTCTTAATTGTTTATTGTTGTCCGCCGACTTTGGGCTTCCGGGCCTTCAGGAATCTAAAACTGGTCCCCCTTCCACCTATATTGTCGTGGCTCTCTCATCTGTTGTTCCCTTAATGTTGGTGAATTCATCTCTCTTCCTGCTGGTCGTGACTTCCTTCTCAGCCCCAGGAATCCAGCTATACCTGCAATTTCTCAATGCTGTGGTTTGACTGTTCCTCCAAGTGTTCTTGGGCAGGCTCTAAGTGCTCGATCTGTGTGTGTGTGTGCATGCACATCTGTCTTTCTGTCTTTCTCTCTTATGCATGGCCTGTATTCAGTTCATGGGAAATACATATGGATCTTCTACCCACCAACTCTAGGACCGAGGGCAACCAAAGCAACAGCCTTTCCTTTGGTTTTGCTAGAAACTATCTCCCACCCTTTCTATTTCTCAGATGGAAGTCAGACATCAGTCCACCTGGCCCCCACTTGCAGGCCACACACACCGTACTTTCCAGTGGCCCTACTGAAACCCCTCTCACCACACTCAAGGTAAGGGCCGGTACCCCACAACCCCCATTCTAGAGGAAAGGAGGGGAACTTAGCACATCAGTAGGTCTCCCCAAATATCCTCTTCATAAATCCACCTTCAGTTTTCTCACTCCTGAATTCTGTATATCCTCGAGGTATACAGAGGTTTAAGAATCATCCAACTTTCAGCCTTATTTTTGTAACTCCTACAGGATGGTTGCTTTTATCAGTCACTTTTTTTTAGTTAAAGTTATTTAATAATAATAAAAATGGTTCTTTAATAACCATTTAATTGGTTTATTTGTTTTTTCACTAGTCACTTTGATATCTTTCAATTTAGAGTCTTGGTTGAAACTCATATTTTAACATCATTTTATACATTTATATGGTTGTGTATGTGCATTCATGAATGTGTGCATGTGTCATAGATATAAATAAAATTATTTGTTATATTTATACTCTAGTCTTACAGAATGTTTAGGCAATGGGCATTCAGGCTAATTTGAAAATTCTCATCATTTTGAACACAGTTGTTAAAATATAAGATGTTACAATTATTTAAATTATTTGATGCAAATAAAGTGACTTCTCATATAAGCTTTCGATTCATCTGTTTCTTTTTAAGTTGAGTATAACTGAGAAAATCCAGTTAATTCAGAGAAGAAATGAGCCAGATTCAAGTTAACATAGGTTTTGCTCTACAAGTCTTTTTTAAAACTCTTCCTCCCTTCTTTTTCTAAACATATCAAATGTATTTTTGTTATTGTTGTTGTCGTTGTTACGAAGGCAGCAACAAACTTCAGATCATGGTCTGATCCACTCTGAAGAAAGCCTCTCCCTAGCATTTGAGTTCCCTGAAATGTTATACAAGAGAGAAAAAATATTTTCCTAACTTTTAAGAAACTCCATCTAGGACCTCCCTGGTGGCGCAGTGGTTAAGAATCCGCCTGCCAATGCAGGGGACACGGGTTCGAGCCCTGGTCCGGGAAGATCCCACATGCCGCGGAGCAACTAAGCCCATGCGCCACAGTGCTTTAGAACCCATGAGCCACAACTACTGAGCCCGCGTGCCACAACTACTGAAGACCGCGTGCCTAGAGCCCGTGCTCCACAACAAGGGAAGCCACTGCGCAATGAGAAGCCCACGCGCCACAACAAAGGGTAGACGCTGCAACTAGAGAAAGCCC